>NC_089223.1:86573394-86876425 GCF_963924675.1 Phocoena phocoena | reverse complement strand
GGATTTGAGACAAGGCGTGAGGCTTAGTGGTTCCTTGGTGTGCCAGGCGAGAAGCTGGAGACAGCTAGGACCACCTGAGATTGGTCTGCACCCAAGATGGGGGAGAGAGGTGGGCCTGGGGGACAACAGAGTAACAGTCCACAAGCCAGGACAGCCAATGGGCTGGGCCAGCTCAGGGGCAAATCAGGCGACTGCCAGCACCTCAAGTTCCAAGAGAAGGGAACACATCACAGCAGCAGGGTTTTAGGGAGACGGTCCCTCCCCAAGGGGTGAGTCCATGAGGGGTAGAGTCCCAACCTCCAGTCTCTAGCTCCAAAACATACTAGCTGTGTTCCCTCAAAGAATCTCTTAAGAGGTTCAGGTTCCTCACCTGGAAAACAGGAATAACAATAATTCCTCCCTTATAAGATTGCTGTGATGAATAAATGCATGTTAAAAGCTTAGGACAATGCCTGGCACACAGTTGAACTCAACACAAGGCAGCTCCTTGGCTACTGGGGCGACCGGGAGCTAAGATCCAATGGGGAAGCGGCAGTGAGCAAACCAGGAGACCAACGCTCACCCGTCTCTAATCGCTCAACACTTCGCATCTACAGTGGGCCAGGCTCCCAGCTGCAGAAGGAGAGGCGGATGAGAGCCAGAGTTCACCCTCCAGCTCCGAGAGCCTCAGGGAAGCCGAGTCCCCACAAGGGCTGGACCAAGGCCTTCCCTCCAGCCCTAAGTGAGGCCCCTCTGAAATGGGGATGGGCAGGCCTCACTGGGGAGCTCTCAGTGGGCTGCCTCTGGGGTCTAGGAAGGGCAGAGCCTGGAGAAACAGGCAGGAACAGACAGAGGTAAATGGGGCCTGGAGAGCAGGGGCACTGCACAGAGTTGGCCAAGTGGGTGCCTGTCCATGGCCCCCTGTTTCCTGTTCTCCTTGGTGTCATGGGTCGATCAGCAAGTCCAAGGGAAAACCAAAGGGATGAGAGTCTTTGTCTCTACTTGTGTGGTTCAGAATTTCCTTAACCAATGCCCTTGAATTTTCACCCATGTTTCTGTATTTCATTGTTAAAAGTTAAAGAAAATAATTCTTTTTTAAAAAGACTCTATTCCACAAGAATATCCCTGTGTCCCGTGAATGCACTTGGAGCCTTCGCTCCCTCAATGGAGGTCAGGAGTGGTGGTGGGGCAGAATGCAGAGGGTACACCCAGAGCAAGGTGGCTGCATTTGGAACCCAGCACCACTACACCCCCAATATGAGAGCTGTGTGATCCTGGACATGTTCGCTAACCTCTCTGTGCCTTGGTTTCCATCTTTGTAAAAAATGGTGACAATGGCAACTTAAACTGGCTAATAAGTATAAAAGCACTCAAAACACTACTTGGTGCTTGGTAAAAGCTTGGTAGAGTATTTGCTAATACTGCTCCCGTGGCCCTAATCCATATTTCCCCCAAGCCCTGCAGCTCTCCCCAAGCCTCTGAGCTCCCAGCTGAGACCCAGGGGCCTTTTTTTTTTTTTTTGTAAATATTTTACTTATTTATTTGGTTGCACTGGGTCTTAGTTGCATCAGGTGGGCCCCTTAGTTGTGGCATGCAAACTCCCAGCTGCGGCATGCATGTGGGATCTAGTTCCCTGACCAGGGATAGAACCCGGGCCCCCTGCATTGGGAATGTGGAGACTTAACCACTGTGCCACCAGGGAAATCTCCAAGGGCCTTTTTAATTGCCCAGTTACAGCCCAGAGTGTGGCACCAACCACACATTTACAGGTTGAATGTAGCCACTGGGATTCCCTTGGTTACAAGTAGCAGTAAACCTGCCCCAAACTCAGATTTGGAGCACCAAATCTCACCAAAAATGCGATGTTATGAGTGCATATAACTGAAGAGTGCATGGCTCGGTTCAGATGCTCAAAGAGTGAGGTCAGGCTCTAGTGTCACTCTGTCAACTTTCTCTGCTTGATCTGTTAACTCCATTCTCAGACTGATCGCTACTCATTCTCACAAAATGGCTGCCAATAGCTGCAGGAGCTGCCTCCTCCCTGGCTCAAAATTAGTGAGAAAAGAATGGAACTACTTCCCTACAGGCTCAAACAAAAGCCCTCAATCCAATCTCCTTGCTACGTAATAGTCACCAGTGTTGGGATTAGCAAGGTCTGGGTCAAGGGCCACCCCCCAGAGGCAGAAACAGAGCCATGTAGAGAAATGGATGTCCAAACAGAAGTTGTCCACGACTCCTCTCCACACACACACAAAAAAAAAAGGTTTGTAATATTTGAGGAAGGCAGAAGAGGATGATCCTATAGGAAGGAAATTTTCTGCTTTCTGTTTCCTTAACATCTCTAAGCAGTTCATCGCCTTTTTCCATCCCAAAAATGAGAGTCAGGGCAAGTTGTAGCTTGACAGCGAAGAAACCATGCTTGGGAATACGACTGGACCAAATTCTGGCTTTGTGGCTGACCGCCTCTGTGACCCAGGACAACTGACTGTTCCGCCTTGGGCCTCGGTCTGCTTGTCTATAAAACAAGAGCAAGAATCCTACCTACGTCACCGGGGTGTTGTTAAGAATTAAATAAAAGAATAATGCCTGTCTGGCCCACAGTAAATAATGAATTTGTACTTGTAGTTGTTATTAGTGCGTGGGTGTTCCTACCCAGCTCTGCTCTGTCTCACTCAGCGCTGGGCTCTGGGCCGACAGCCTTCAAGAGAGAGAAGGGGGCAGGGAGGGCCCTCCTTGAGTGACCGGCTCCCCTCCGAGGGCAAGAAGTATAGGACCCAGGAAGGCCAGGCTGGAGCACAGGCCCGAGGGTGGGAACCGGCCAGCACCAAGGAATTCCTAGGAAGTACTCGCTACCCCTGAGTTCAGAAGAAAAACACAGCATCTCTTTTTGCCTTCCTAGCCCTCTCTGCTGAGGGAAGCAGTGAAAACCTCGATCCAAACAAGACCCAAAGCTATGCCAGCATTTGCATACAGAGTGTTTATATAGATTAGGACCTCTCTGTTGACTCTCAGCTTAAACCTCCCAGGCTTTGTAGTTCAGGAAAGTTTAATGTTCTGTTTCATGAAGTTCCTTGTCATCCTAAGTGGCTCTGTCAGCTCTTAGAAGGGAAACTTCCCCCTTCAGGGTACATTTCCCCTGCCCTGAGCCGGAGAGCCCCGTTGCTAAGGGCATCTGTTCTGTTTGCTTATGAGAAGTACAGATGTGAATAGTCTCCAAGTTGCATCTTTTGTTCTGCTCATCTGGCAGCCGGGGCAGCCGGCTGATGTAACAGCTGCAGAACACTGGGGGTCCCCGAAGGGGGAAAGAGAGAAAAGAAAAAAGGCAAACGTAACCCAGGAGAATATGCCAGCGCTCAGAGGCTTCCAAGAATTGGATCTATTCTTAGGAATCTCACTCCACATCACTCCAACCTTCATGGAGGCAGATGGGAGGCAATTTAGTTCAACCCATTTCTGTTGAGCCCTCACGGGGCAGCTGTGAGGGGAAGATGGTGGCTCAAAAGGATCATGTAGATGCAGTTTCAGCCCACTGTGGGAGTACACTCCCGGCTGGGGAAGAGCTGGCTTTACTGTGAAAGGGGCTAAATCACAAAGTGTTAATTAGTGTCACATCCCTACCAGAGGAGAGGACCAGTGGATTTATGAGCAGGTGCTCAAATATTATCTGAGCTAAGCTAATTGTCAAAACGACAGATACTTCTTGAGTAGCCAGTGGGTTTCCCACACTGTGAAAGCACAAGATGAAGACTAGACGGTCGAGAAATATTTGTCTAGTTGATGACTACCTCAAACTTACACCCAAATTAACTTCACATAGCACAATAATTCCATGAAATAGGTAGGAGAAAGCCCAGGTGAATACTAATCCAAATCCAGTCACATCTGATCACCTCCCCTTGCTGCCTCATTGGTCCAAAGCCACCATGGTCTCTCACCTGGGTTATGGCATTTGCTTCCTACCTGGTCCCCCTTCTTCCACCTCTGCTAGCCCACCCCTTTTTGAGTTTATTCTCAACACAGCAGCCAAGGTAATCCTGTGAACACTAAGTTGTATCATGTCACTCTTGTGCTCAAAAGCCTCCAGTTTTGGACTTCCCTGGTGGCGCAGTGGTTAAGATGCCGCCGGCCAATGCAGGGGACACGGGTTCAAGCCCTGGCCCAGGAAGATCCCACATGCCATGGAGCAGCTAAGCCCGTGCACCGCAACTACTGAGCCCGTGCGCCACAACTACTGAAGCCCGCGCACCTAGATCCCGTGCTCTGCAGCAAGAGAAGCCACCGCAATGAGAAGTCCGCGCACCACAATGAAGAGTAGCCCCCGCTCACTGCAACTAGAGAAAGCCCACGCACAGCAACAAAGACCTAACGCGGGCCAAAAATAAATAAATAAATAAATAAATAAATAAAATGATTGGAAACAGGAGGCATAGTTCCCAGAGGTTACCTAGGGAATGGTTTAAAAAAAAAAAAAGCCTCCAGTTTTTTCCCATCTCACAAAGGGCTAAAGCCAAAGTTTTTCCAATGAATGGCTTTCAGGGCCCTAGGTGGTGTGTGCCCCCATGTGAGTGGAGGCACATGTGAGTGGAGGCATGTGAAAGTGGCTGCCAGAGCCTCCATATCTGACATCACGTACAGCAGAGACGAGTTTTTCCTTGCAGAGCCTCTAGAATTTGCAGAATCGTGAAGGATAAACAATCATAACTTTTGTGAGCCACTAAGTTTAAAATGCTTTGTTACACAGCAATAGTCATTAAGATTTCATATTTTTTTTAAAGTTCACTGCTAAAAAGATTCAAAAACCGCTATTATAGAAAAATATTTAATGAAAAGATAAATGCTTCATTACGCATTAAATTTCAAAAGGTTACAAAATAGTATGTGTAAAACTAAAAAACATTTTAGTATACAAAGTATCTATAAAGTTCTCACGTAGCTTGAATTTTTAATAAATTCACCTCTATAATCGGTATAAACAACTTGCAAAATGCAACTCAAGATTTTAACAAAACTGCCAGTGATTTGTTTGCTCTAATTTCTTTATAGAGGGAAAGTGAGCCAGAGGGAAAGAAAACAAATTTTCATTTATTTCTAAACCACTTACTACCTAAACTAGACATTGTCCTCAAAATCCCAGGAAGGGAAAGGCAAAAAGAAATAGAATAAGTTAATTCTTAGGATGAGCTACCAAGAACCCAGTTCCTGATGACTTGGGAAATTTGGACAAGTTTTGGGTGTTTTTATTTTTATTTTTTTAATTAATTAATTTATTTTATTTTTGGCTGTGCTGGGTCTTCATTGCTGAGCCGGGGCTACTCTTTGTTGCGGTGCGCACGGGCTTCTCGTTGCGGTGGCTTCTCCTGTTGTGGAGCACGGGCTCTAGGCACACGGGCTTCAGTAGTTGTGGCTCGCAGGCTCTAGAGCGCAGGCTCAGTAATTGTGGCGCACGGGCTTAGTTGCTCCATGGCATGTGGGATCTTCCTGGACCAGGGCTTGAACCCGTGTCCCCTGCATTGGCCGGCGGCATCTTAACCACTGTACCACCAGGGAAGCCCTCCCCGGGTGTTTTTAAATATGTTTTGTTTCATGTAGTTGTTGGCGGCAGTGGTAGTGGTGGTGCCTTTGACCCAGTGCCAAGCTAGATGCAGTTCCATTGTATTGCTGGAGAGACTAGCCTGGCTACGGGTCAGGTGAAATTGATTCCCTGTGTTCCTTCTCTGTGATTCCTTAACTCTTCCCTAGCGTCTCTAGTCCAGTGTGTGTCACTGCTCCTTGCAAATAGAATAAGCCTAAGTCAATACAACCACACTGAGTTTTCAGGCGGCTAAAATTTCATTCTTTTTATGAAGCCTCCCTCACCCTGACATTGATTTTTTTTTTTTTGAAACAAAGTGCAGTCGTTTACATTTTTCAGAGTTTTATTTCATCTTCTTGTTTTCAACAGTGCTTCCAGCCTGTCAAGTCCAATTGAACCTTAGTTGGATCAACACTTATACAAGCTCCTCCTCTCTGGGACTTCCCTGGTGGCGCAGTCGTTAAGAATCCGCCTGCCAATGCAGGGACATGGGTTTGAGCCCTGGCTCAGGAAGATCCCACATGCCGCAGAGCAACTAAGCCCGTGTGCCACAACTACTGAGCCTGTGCTCCAGAGCCCGAGAGCCACAACTACTGAAGCCGCGCGCCTAGAACCCATGCTCCACAAGAGAAGCCACCGCAATGAGAAGCCCGCGCACCACAACGAAGACTAGCCCCCCCTCGCCGCAACTAGAGAAAGCCCGTGTGCAGAAACAAAGACCCAACGCTGCCAAAAATAAATAAATACATTTATAAAACAAAAACAAACAAGCTGCTCCTCTCTGCCTTAGGTCCTCTGGAAACTCTACAAATGTGTCTTGGGTGTCTTCATTGAGAAAAATGAACTTTTAAACTCTGTTGGAGTGGGTGGAGTCTTCCTGCAGAATTTCATAGTCATTTAGTGTTTAAAAATCTCACAGACACCACCAGAAGATTAAAATAGTGTCAGACACCATGTTTATCTCTAAACTGTGTTGTTTTTGAGGTCGTGCTGCTATGCACAGAAATGTGTCCATCAAGGTCCTGCACATGATCCAGACGAAAAGCGCAGTAGCCTTGCGAGTTAACTACTGCTCTGATTTATTGTTTACACAGGAAGTTTTTTCTCCCCATGCAATGTAAGTCAAACTTAGTGTTTGTCACCAATAAATGGTAATACTAAAAAAAAAAAAACTAGTGTCAGACGAAAAGGTGGGACGTATCCGAGCAGGAATTAGGTGACTTAAAGATGAAGTGTCCACAGCCACACCCAAAGTAAACATGAAACTCCCCTGAGAATCCCTTCATTTCAGTGACTGTTCCACAAATGTACTAACCCTTTTTGAGGTCCAATGCAAATATCTGTTCTGTGTTTATTATTCTCATATGTCAACGTCCTCTTCCTATTTGCCGATGTAAGTTCTTTTGAGGCAGGGACAATTGTTGTTATTTGGTTAAACAGAACACAGGATTAGGGGCTTCTCAAATGCTGGATGGGGAAAAAATGGGGTGAGTCACAGTAACGTGCAGGATGTTTCTATAAAAATGCCTTTTAAACATTTAATAAACATAACAAATCAATGGAGAAGGAAAGGATTATTCAATAAACAATGGCAGGATATTCATTAGACATCTTGAAGAGGAGGAAAAACTCTATTTCAGCCTTAAATTCATGCCCTGAATCAAAATAAATTCTAGAAAGATTAAAGAGACATATGATGCAAAAGCAGATCACTAAACAGACATGTAAGATTGAGGGTCCAGAAATAAATGCTTATATTTATTGTTACATTTATGGTCAATTGATTTTCAACAAAGGTACCAACACAATTCACTGGTGAAAGGAGAGCCTTTGTAACAGTTAGTGCTGGGACAACTGGATAATCAGAGGCAAAAAGACCCTTACCGTCATGTTATACACAAACTTTAACTCAAATTGGATTGTAGACTTACATATAAGAGCTAAAACAGTAACACATTTAGAAGACAACATAGGAGAAAAATCTTCAAGACCTTGTGTTAGGCAAAGATTTCATCAATATGACACCGCAAGTACGACCCATAAAAGAACAAATTGATAAACTGAACTTCATCAAACTTAACTTTTGTGCTTCACAAGACACCAGTAAGAAAATGAAACGACAAGCAGCAGTCTGGGAGAAAATCTCTGCAAACAGGACTCCTGTTCTCACAGAGTTTATCTTCTTTAGAGGGCACACAGAAACAAATGAACAAATAACAAAACATCAAATCATGATTAGTGCTCTGCAGAAGACAAAACGTCTGTGATATGTTGGATATTGGCCATGTTAGATTGTCTACTTAGGAAATCGTTCTCTGCTGGGAAGTCATTTATACCGAGCAATCTGAGCTCTGAGTAACAAGCAAAGAGTTAATCATGAGAAGAGCCAAAGGGAGTACCACCAGGCAGAAGCAGCAGCATGTGCTAAGGCCCTACGGTGGATACAAGATTGGCATGTTTGAGTCAATGAATGATGGCAGGCGAGGCTCTGTCAACGTGGGCAAGGAGGAGAGTGATACCAGATGGGGTGGGAGCCTTAGGAGGACGCCTGGTCCCAGAGGGCTTTGTGAACTAAGGTGAGAAGTGTGTGTGGGGGCGGGGGTGTGTCCTCAAATGTGACTGAATCAGATCAGGGTATGATCTCTACTCAACAGAGAATGGATTCCAAAAGTGTGTATCACTCAAGAGTTCTTAGTTCCAAATAACAAAGCTGACTCTGGCTGGTTTAGCAAAAAGAAACTTATTTTAATTTTTTTTTTTTGAAGGATTTTATTTTAAAAGAATATTGGGCAACTCATAGTTTTTTTTTGGAGGACCTGAGAAACAAGACTCAGCATCGAGCAACCGGGGACAATTCCTAAAGCCACAAGGGAGGAGCCCCCACTGCTGATGCCCCATTGGTGATACTTCTGTGTGTGGAACTTCACTTTGGCATCCTTGCTGCCCCCAAAGCTGTCGCCTTTGCTGTTTCAAAAAAAAAAAACCAAAAAGAAAGTTCTGCACAGACTTTCCTTTTTCAAGCTGCTCACTGCTGAATCAAAGTCTCTTAAGCATGCTGATTGGCAGAGCCTGGCCACCAGATTACATCCTGGTGGGAAGCTAGGAATTTGAGGTTTCTAGGTTCTAAATTCAGGGATTAAAACTTGTAAGGTGGGGATTTTCCCAAATATAAGAAGGATGCTTTTAAAATTACTAGGAGGGGGCTTCCCTAGTGGCACAGTGGTTAAGAATCCACCTGCCAATGCAGAGGACACAGGTTCAAACCCTGGCCCAGGAAGATCCCACATGCCGCAGAGCAACTAAGCCTGTGCGCCACAACTACTGAGCCTGAGCGCTAGGGCCCACGAGCCACAACTACTGAGCCCATGTGCCACAACTACTGAAGCCCGCGCACCTAGAGTCCGTTCTCCAAAACAAGAGAAGCCACTGCAATGAGAAGCCCGCGCACCGCAACGAAGAGTAGCCCCCGCTCACCGCAACTAGAGAAAGCCCGCGTGCAGCAACCAAGACCCAATACAGCCAAAGATATAAATAAATAAATTTATTTTTTAAAAAATTACTAGGAAGTCAGAAAACAATAAAATCCATTAAATGGAATGAGAATAAAAATATGAATCCAAATGAGGGGACTGGTACAGTATTTCCAGTGAGGGATAATGGGAGACGTGATAGGCTGATACCATATTATGGGACAGTGGTTCTCAAAGTAGGGCCCATGACCCACCGCATCAGCATCTTCTGAAAACTTTGTTAGAAATGCAAATGCCAGGCCCCACCCCAAACTTACTAAATCCGAAACTCTGAGGGTGAGTGAGGCTCAGCAATTTGGTTTTAACAAACCTCCCAGATGATTATGATGCCTGCTAAAGTTGGAGAACCAAACACTCCCATTGCATTGGAGTGAGAGCTTCAATGTATGAATTGGGGAGGGGGACATGATTCAGTCCACAGTAGACACGTAATATTAAGTAGATACTTTTCTTTGCTCATGTGAGTGTAGGGTACATGAATCTGTGACATTGCTACGTTAGTACTTTCAAACCCTTCTCCTCAACCCCCATGCCTTCCACCCCTCCCCTCATCAGAGTCTCATCAAACAGATAAACAGCATCCTCACCTGTCCCCAGACCTCCGATTTTGCCACCCTGCCTCCAATGCGTTTTCCACGCACCAGACTGATTTCATGAAAAGGCAATTCCCCCTATGCCACTCCTTTGCCCCAAACCCCATAGCTCGGAACCTCCCAGCTCAAACCTCCTTCTTCCATGAAGGCCTCCCACCTCCTCACCCCTTGTCAACACTCTTTTACGCTTCTGCTGCATGCTGTGTGTTTCCACTGCAATAACCATTGTAGTTTTATGTTTGCTTATTTGCATGTTCGCCTCCCCACCAGATCCCCTTATTTATGGCAGTGAGGCTTGGAAAATGTGGAGGTTTCTATCTAAGGCATGGTTGGCTTTCTGAACATCTTCCCCTGACTGTGATCTTGGGACAAACCATCTTCCAGAAGATGGGATGGAGCCTTAACCCCTGGTCTGCTTCCATAGGGAGGTCGAGGAGGCCTGCTTCCAGAGGCCAGACTGCTCTGAGGGAGAGTGGTGAGAAGGCCCTTCCCCAATCTCACCAGCCAAAGAAAGTCACTTCTCTTTCTAGGGGGGGGAGGAAAGAAGAGCAAAGAGAGGCAGATGGGCTTCCCCCTCATACTTCTCTCCTGGGAGTGGAGGGAAAGTGGAAGCATGGGGAGTGGGGGACACACTCCCCTCACTGACCCCCATGAGGAAGTGCTTCAAGAAGGGCTGATATTTGTAGAGTCAGCTTTAAGAAGGAAGTGAGAAGCAGTTTTTCCAAAGTCAGAAGGGAAATGGAAAAGCTCATATCGCGTGAATCCGTGGAAGGTTGAGAAGGATCCTGTATGAGACTCAGAATCCAAAGTTCAAATACTCCCCAACTTCGGCAAGGTTGTGAGAAGGTGGGGAAGTGTTTAATCTCTCTAGACCCCCCTTCAGCCATCCATCAAACATCTGTCATGACCCTGGTAGGGTGAGAAGATGGCAGAAGGGCTGGGTGGACTCAATATTACCTATTGTCTTGGGTAACAGTAATAACCAGTGTCCCACTCAAGAAATGGGTGACTGGGGAATCCACACCTCTGCCATCTGGTGGCTGGTCCTCCCTCACTGACTCCCTTCCCCACTTTCCTGCCACGTCTACCCACCTCACCAACTTCCTCCAGCATCAACGCTGCCCCAGGACCCCAAGAGACTGAACTTATGTTTCCTGGCCCCTCAAATGCTATTGCAGTTAACACTTAAGAATTCTCCCACACTAACCGTACACTCTACGCCCTTCAACCATGCTTCTGATGCCATCACCGCCTCTGATTCTGAGGTTCTAGGAATTCGTATGTCTCAGAAATGAGCCCCCCCTTTTTAAAATTTTTATTGGAGTAGAGTTGAGTTACGATGTTGTGTTAGTTTCAGGTGTACAGCAGAGTGAGTCAGTTATACATACACACAGAGCCACTCTTTTTTAGATTCTTCTCCCATATAGGTCATTACAGAGTATTGAGTACAGTTCCCTGTGCTATACAGTAGGTCCTTATCAGTTATCTATTTTATATATAGTAGTGTATATATGAGCCTCCTTTTTATCAGATGCAGCTCTGAATTCAGCAGAGAAAAATCTCCCACAGCACAAGCAAGCCTGCAACCCCAGAGCTCTTCCTAAAAGTTAGATGTTGATGACAAATTCTCTAGCCATATTTTCTACAACCGCACTTACTGTCACGTGTTACTCAACCTGGACAAGGTCTGCCCAATCATCAGATGCCTCCTACAGCTGAGGACCACAGGCTCTGGAGGGACTCACATGGCCAAGATCCCACTGCAAGCGAGAGGCTAAGGAGGCGGCATCGAAGTTTCTTCCCACCTGCTGAGACGAGGGTAGGTAAAGCATGCCTCTGGCCCCCAGCTGGTGCAGATGTGTCAAACCCCTTGAAGTCTGGCTCGGTCTCAGACTCTGCATGTTTGTTTATAAACACTTGTAGAGCACCTTCTATGTACCAGGTACAGTATGAAACACTTTACAGACATTACCTTATTTACTCTTCATAACAGCCTGAGGTGTGCAACCTGAGGGAATCTACTTAACCTCTGTGTGTCTCAATTTCTCCATTTGAAAAGGGGGATTCCAAAAATAAGGTTTGGTGTGACAGCCTCCTGAGTTAACACACTTCAAGCACTTAGAACAGTACCTGGCACAGAGCAAGTGCTACTTGATTAAGTATCTGTGGTGTAAATAATGGGACAAGGACAGTGATAGATGCAGGAACACGGAGGAGGAAGACGGACCCCTACCCCAGTCTTAGCAGGTGAGAGAAAATTTCCTAGGAAGCCACCTACTTGGCAAAGGGCTAAGCCACCTTCATGCTAGGGGACTAGAGGGGGCATCTGGTCTAGTCCCCTCCAACGGTCAAATACAAAACGCAGTTTCGGATGAGAG
The DNA here is from genome assembly GCF_963924675.1 of Phocoena phocoena. Classification (NCBI taxonomy): domain Eukaryota; kingdom Metazoa; phylum Chordata; class Mammalia; order Artiodactyla; family Phocoenidae; genus Phocoena; species Phocoena phocoena. The sequence goes on along the minus strand of NC_089223.1, from coordinate 86,864,373 downwards.
AACATACTCCTTCCAAGACATAAAGATGATTTTGCTAGTCCTTATTTACAGGCGTACTAACATTGGACAACTCGTGTTCCATCTGACCAACCCTGAGAACAATGCCAAAGGTTTCCTGTAATGAAAGGGACTAAAAATACTTTTTGATGATGGAGATAGTGGAAGTTGAGCAACACCAACTGGGTGAAATACGGAAATGATACCAAAGGGCCCAAGCAGCCAAGCAAGCAGCCCACCTGGCCTTTGATCTCTCAGTCTTGCCCCAAGACTTGGTATATCTTGCTTTGTTCCAGGAAGCCATGCTGTGTCTCTGTGTTTGCAAGCTCCACCTAATTTTCTAGAGAAAAAGTTAGTCAACCGGGACTAATGCTGAATTAGAGAGTCAGATGATTGTCAGCAACTGAATGCCTAAATAATATAACTTTCTCTTCTTTGCAACCCTTTGAAAGAGCTTTAAGAACTGGGAGTTTGTTCGGTGCTTTTGGAACTCAACAACCATCTTCATGTTTACTACCAAATTATTGTTATAATCAGATATATTTCATACACGGCCGTACTTTTTGTTAAATTTTGTTAAATTTAATGATTTTGTTAAATCATGGTGGAATGGTTTTTATAGTTTGTAAGACTCGTCATATATATTATTTCCTTTTCTTCTCATCCCCTCTCATCTCAATGAGAGGTACTCAGTATCCCCACCACAACCACCCCTTTTTACAGATGAAGAAACTGAGGCACAAAGAAGTGAGGAGCTTGTCTGAGATCACACTGCCAGCAGATGACAGCCTTCTGATGGTACACCAGCCCTTCCTTCCACTCCTCCCTGCCGATCCCCTGGAATTCCATTTTACTCTCTGTTTGGGGCGTCTTCATTGTTATAAATCTTCTCTGTTTATTATGGCCGATCTCCAAAACAGGCCTCAGCCCGGCCAAGAGGAACCTTCTCTTTCTCTTTGCAAGTAAATTTTTCCTCTTCTGTCTGGAAAAGGTAGCTTGGCGGCCAATTCAGTGAGCAATTCGGTGATTTAGGAACAAATATGTGGTACAGCTGAGTCTCTCCAGATGTTGAGCTAAATAAGGCACAACTGGACTTTTTGGGTCTGACACCTCTTTAAGCCAGACAGGGGGGAACGGGAGCCCCAAGTGCACTTGGGAGAGTAGTGATAATATTCTTATTCAAGATTGCTTACTATGTGCAGACACTCTACGGAGAGCTGGGACTCAGGATGACTAGCTGGTAAATTACATGATTATATGATAAACAATTACAATTTTCTTCCTTTCAGTTTCCCCTCTTGCAGGAGGATTTTCCACCCTTGCACTGCTGAACTCAGGAGTGGCTGTATGACTTATATTAGCCAACAAAAAAGTACACAGAGGCGACACACGTGTTGGGCTTCTCCCTTCCACGTGCCACATAGACAGGCAATGTTCCAGGTGGGGGCTGCCCTGGGTCCCAGAGAGGGGTGGAGAAGCCGAGCTTCAGCCCATCCATAACATCCACGTAGTGTGACCAAGCCCTGTTTCTCTGCTGTGTGGTAAACCACTGATGTTTCCAGATTGTTGTTACAGCAGCAGGATCTAGTCTCTCCCAACTGGTAAATTTGCATGAGATCCCACAGCTAGTAAATGATTGAGCCCAAATGGCTCTCCGGCATTGAATGAATGCTTACTAAGTTGGATTAACTATGCTAAGTGCTTGCCATATATTATCTTAATTAATCCTTGCAATGACCCCATAACCTCTCTATATAGCTCTTATCCCAATATTTCAATCAAGGACATTTTGGCTCACACAGCTTGTAAGGACTGTATCTGGGACTTGAACCCAGACTGCTCTGAATTCATGTTCCAGTTTCATAATTACTAATTCATGCTTTATCTTTGTTCACTTCTTCACGACACAGAGCTTGAGAAATTGAAAAGAGTAGAATGAATGTGCTGACCACCGTCAGACCGTCAGATTGGTACTCATGCACTTATTAAGTCAAGAGAGTAATGTGAACTGCCCCAACTTATGAACAATTACCAAAGGAACACCTTGTGAGTGAACAAAGGAGGTGGAAGTATTCAGCGCTTCCTTGACACTCCTCCATTCCTGCTAACTCCTTCCTCAGTTCAGAAATCCTGCTCAGATACTGACCCAGAGTTCATACCTTCTCTCTTGTCAGTGCACAAAAAATTTAAGAGCTACCTTCCACTCTGACAATAGACCAACCGTGCATGGGGAACAGAAACAACAAAGACTTTGGAAGGAAACAGATCAGAGTTCAAGTTCTGACTGCTGCTTACCGGATTTGGGACCTTAGGCAAGTTGTTTGGGTAAGTCTGCACCTGTAAAATGGAATAAATGCGATAATTATGCCTACCTCACTGGACTATTGGGAGGAGAAAATGGGGTCATTTGACAAATACCTTGGGCGGGACCTGGCATATCACAGGTACTTGATGGATGTTAGTTCCCTTAGGAATTTACCCAAAAAGCATTGTGTGGCCCCTCTGTTTTCCTGTCTGCCCTTTGCCCTTTGCCCCTAACCACACCCACAACACACCCCTTCCAGCTGAAGCCAAAGGAGCTTCTGGTTCCCAGATGGGTATGTTTCCTGATTTGATCTGGACCTGAACACAGAATGTGGTTTGGAAATGGAGCCTGGATGCCTTGAAAAGCAGGCTGAGCTTAAAGAACATTGAGTTAAACCACAGACAGGTTTAGAAACTAATTATTTTGTGGAATATCATTTACAGGGGAAAATGCAAACCATGTTCCAAATACCTCCCAGCAAACATATGGATCTGAATCCATTGGAAATGAGAGATAAATACACATGCGTGTATGTATTTGTACCAATCATTTCCTCAAATGGATTTATTCCAATCATTAAACAAAAATTATACGTTTTGACCATTTTCAACTAACTCCTACAGTTACCAAACAGTGACCAAAAAAATACCATTTCCATTTTTTCCTCAGCCCTTCAGCCCTCAAGGTGAAATGCGGAGCAAGGGACCCAAAAGTCAACCTGAGGCCCATGTGCCCTCTGAGTCATTGAGCTCCTCACCTTTTTTTAAAGAGGGTCAGAGTAAGGAACGCTTTTTAAGCATATAACAACTTCCATAGTGAAGGTTGAAGGTCAGGGCTGGAAAGCCCAGAGGTTTCTTCAATGAAGGTGCGGAGAAAAGAAGTTCCATTTGACCTTTGGCACACTGACATTTTCTCTCCATTCACAAAATTGACCAAATTGAAAAGACAGCACGGTGGGTGTTTCTTCACCATGTCATCCATGTAATTCAGAGTCTCTCCTGGACACAGACAAATATTACTGAGAGGCCAAGAAGGTCAGAGACAGGGCCCAAGGACTCACACCTGAGTTCAAATCCCGTTTCTGATATGAACAACTTCTGTAATGGAAGCAGGAGGTAAGCCTGTGGGCTGCAGTTCCTCAGCCATAAAATGGGAATAAGAATTCCTACTTCACAGAGCATTGTGAGACTTAAAAATGTTGTACAAAAGCATCTGTGCACAATAAGTATTCAAGGAATGACTACTGTTGTCTTTAATAGAATCTAAAGTCAAGTTGGCAATCTGGTGTTAGGAATATCAGGTGAAAAAGAATTGCTTTTCAAAAACGCATGAGAACGAGTTGCAAACATCAGACTAAGGATTTATCCAGTCTCTTTTACTATTCTCACATTTCAGATTTACTCAGAAAATTATGGAGTTGGGATTTCTGATCACAATGAAATCTTCCTATAGATTAAATTTATTACTTTAAGAAGCCTGTTATACTTTTTAAGTAAAAAAAAGAAAAGATTTTTAATTAATTATTATATTAATTTTAAATTAATTATTAATTTGATTAATTTTAAAATTAATTTAAATTAATTATTTTAAATTAATTATTTTAAATTAATTATTTTTAATTAATTATAATTTTAAATTAATTATTTTTTAAATTAATTAATGCTTTAGGGAATATGTAGAGGTCAATATAAAGTGGAGTAGAGTGCAAAAAGTGGCCATAAATGTCTGTAATCCCTGTATGCATTCTTCATTGTAATACGATTTTGCTCCTCCTCCCATCATGAGATAAGAATTTATTTCTTGACTCCTTTGCCTCTAGGCTTAGCTGTGTGATTCACTTTGACCAATAGGTCAATAGCAAATGTGATGTAGACAGAGGCACACTGGGGTCTGCCCTCTCTTGCTTCCCTGAGAACACCAGGTGAAGCAGCTCAGAGTAGCATACTAGACGATGAGAAGTCACATGGAATAACAGTAGGCTTTCCCTGCTGGTAACAAACACTAACTTCCAGACATGTGAGTGAAACCATTTTGGACCATCCAGCCTCAGGTAAGCTACCAGATACCTGCAGCCATGAGACTGACTGGAAGTGAAACCAACAGATGAACCACCCAGCTAAGCCCAGACCAAATTGCTGACCCATGGAATCAAGGGCAAGTAAAATAGTTGTTGTTTTAAACAGTTTTGAGACAGTTTGTTATGCACAAAAGATAACGCATGCAAAGTCTTTCACAGGCAGTTCTGTGGGTGGCTGCAAGGTTCACAGTAAATCCTCAATCTCTAGGCACTATCCCCTAAGTCACATTGCCTTGGTCACAGTTTCTTGATCAAGAGTAAATCCTGGGCTTCTGGGAAGATGGCGGAAGAGTAAGAGGCGGAGATCACCTTCCTCTCCACAGATACACCAGAAATACATCTACACGTGGAACAACTACCACAGAACACCTACTGAACGCTGGCAGAAGACCTCAGACCTCCAAAAAGGCAAGAAATCCCCCACGTACCTGGGTAGGGCAAAAGAAAAAAGAATAAACAGAGACAAAATTATAGGGCCGGGACCTGCAGCAGTGAGAGGGAGCTGTGAAGGAGGAAAAGTTTCCACACACTAGAAGCCCCTTCGCGGGCGGAGGCTGCGGGTGGCGGAGGGGGAAAGCTTCAGAGCCACGGAGGAGAGCGCAGCAACAGGGATGCAGAGGGCAAAGCGAAGAGATTCCCGCACAGAGGATCAGGGCCGACCGGCACTTAACCAGACCTAGAGGCTTGTCTGCTCCCCCGCCGGGGCGGGCGGGGCTGGGAGCTGAGGCTCGGGCTTCGGTCGGAGCGCCGGGAGAGGACTGGGGTTGGCGGCGTGAACACAGCCTGCAGGAGGTTAGTGCGCTACGGCTAGCCGGGAGGGAGTCCGGGGAAAAGTCTGGACCTGCCGAAGAGGCAAGAGACTTTTTCTTCCCTCTTTGTTTCCTGGTGCGCGAGGAGAGAGGATTAAGAGCGCTGCTTAAAGGAGCTCCAGAGGCGGGCGTGAGCCGCGGCTAAAAGCACGGACCCCAGAGATAGGCATGAGACGCTAAGGCTGCTGCTGCCGCTGCCACCAAGAAGCCTGTGTGCGAGCACAGGTCACTCTCCACACGCCCCTTCCGGGGAGCCTGTGCAGCCCGCCACTGCCAGGGTCCCGGGATCCGGGGATAACCCCACCCCACCCCCACCCCGGGAGAACGACCGGCGCGCCTCAGGCTGCTGCAACGTCACGCCGGCCTCTGCCGCCGCAGGCCCGCCCCGCACTCCATGCCCCTCCCAACCCCCCGGCCTAGTGAGCCAGAGCCCCTGAATCAGTCTTTTAACCCCGTCCTGTCTGAGCGAAGAACAGACGCCCTCCGGCGACCTACACGCAGAGGCGGGGTCGAATCCAAAGCTGAGCTCCGGGAGCTGTGAGACCAAAGAAGAGAAAGGGAAATCTCTCCCAGCAGCCTCAGAAGCAGTGGATTAAAGCTCCACAATCAACTTGATGTACCCTGCATCTGTGGAATACATGAATAGACAACGAGCCATCCCAAATTGAGGAGGTGGATTCTGAGAGGAAGATTTATGATTTTTTCCCCTTTTCCTCTTTTTGTGTGTATGTATATGCTTCTGTGTGGGATTTTGTCTGTATAGCTTTGCTTCCACCATTTGTCCTAGGGTTCTATCCGTCTGTTTTTTTCTTTGTTTGTTTTTTTGTTTGTTTGTTTAATTTTTTTCTCTTATTTTTTATTTTAATAACTTTATTATCTTTCTTTTTTCTTTTTTTTCTTCTTTCTTTCTTTTTTTCCTTCCTTCCCTCCTTCCTTCCTTCCTTCCTCCCTCCCTCCCTCCTTTCTTTCTACTTCTACTAATTCTTTCCTTCCACTTTTTCTCCCTTTTATTCTGAGCCATGTGGATGAAAGGCTCTTGGTGCAGCAGCCAGAAGTCAGTGCTGTGCCTCTGAGGTGGGAGAGCCAACTTCAGGACACTGGTCCACAAGAGACCTCCCAGCTCCACATAATATCAAATGGCGAAAATCTCCCAGAGATCTCCATCTCAACACCAGCACCCAGCTTCACTCAACGACCAGCAAGCTACAGTGCTGGACATCCTATGCCAAACAACTAGCAGGACAGGAACACAACCCCACCCATTAGCAGAGAGGCTGCCTAAAATCATAATAAGTCCACAGACACCCCAAAACACACCACCAGACGTGGACCTGCCCACCAGAAAGACAAGATCCAGCCTCATCCACCAAAACACAGGCACTAGTCCCCTCCACCAGGAAGCCTACACAACCCACTGAACCAACCTTAGCCACTGGGGACAGACACCAAAAACAATGGGAACTACAAACCTGCAGCCTGCAAAAAGGAGACCCCAAACACAGTAAGATAAGCAAAATGAGAAGACAGAAAAACACACAGCAGATGAAGGAGCAAGATAAAAACCCACCAGACCTAACAAATGAAGATGAAATAGGCAGTATACCTGAAAAAGAATTCAGAATAATGATAGTAAAGATGATCCAAAATCTTGGAAACAGAATAGACAAAATGCAAGAAACATTTACCAAGGACCTAGAAGAACTAAAGATGAAACAAACAACGATGAACAACACAATAAATGAAATTAAAAATACTCTAGAAGGGATCAATAGCAGAATAACTGAGGCAAAAGAACGGATAAGTGACCTGGAAGATAAAATAGTGGAAATAAATACTGCAGAGCAGAAAAAAGAATGAAAAGAACTGAGAACAGTCTCAGAGACCTCTGGGACAACATTAAATGCACCAACATTCGAATTATAGGGGTTCCAGAAGAAGAAGAGAAAAAGAAAGGACTGAGAAAATATTTGAAGAGATTATAGTTGAAAACTAACCTAATATGGGAAAGGAAATAGTTAATCAAGTCCAGGAAGCACAGAGAGTCCCATACAGGATACATCCAAGGAGAAGTACGCCAAGACACATATTAATCAAGCTGTCAAAAATTAAATACAAAGAAAACATATTAAAAGCAGCAAGGGAAAAACAACAAATAACACACAAGGGAATCCCCATAAGGTTAACAGCTGATCTTTCAGCAGAAACTCTGCAAGCCAGAAGGGACTAGCAGGACATATTTAAAGTGATGAAGGAGAAAAACCTGCAACCAAGATTACTCTACCCAGCAAGGATTCATTCATTCAGATTTGATGGAGAAATTAAAACCTTTACAGACAAGCAAAAGCTGAGAGAGTTCAGCACCACCAAACCAACTTTACAATAACTGCTAAAGGAACTTCTCTAGGCAAGAAACACAAGAGAAGGAAAAGACCTACAGTAACGAACCCAAAACAATTAAGAAAATGGGAATAGGAACATACATATTGATAATTACCTTAAATGGAAATGGACTAAATGCTCCCACCAAAAGACACAGATTGGCTGAATGGATTCAAAAACAAGACCCATATATTTGCTGTCTACAAGAGACCCACTTCAGACCTAGAGACACATACAGACTGAAAGTAAGGGGATGGAAAAAGATATTTCATGCAAATGGAAACCAAAAGAAAGCTGGAGTAGCAATTCTCATATCAGACAAAATAGACTTTAAAATAAAGACTATTACAAGAGATAAAGAAGGACACTACATAATGATCAAGGAATCGATCCAAGAAGAAGATATAACAATTGTAAATATTTATGCACCCAACATAGGAGCACCTCAATACATAAGGCAAATGCTAACAGCCATAAAAGGGGAAATCGACAGTAACACATTCATAGTAGGGGACTTTAACACCCCACTTTCACCCATGGACAGATCATCCAAAATGAAAATAAATAAGGAAACACAAGCTTTAAATGATACATTAAACAAGATGGACTTAATTGATATTTATAGGACATTCCATCCAAAAACAACAGAATACACATTTTTCTCAAGTGCTCATGGAACATTCTCCAAGATAGATCATATCTTGGGTCACAAACAAGCCTTGGTAAATTTTAAAAAATTGAAATTGTATCAAGTATCTTTTCCGACCACAACACTATGAGACTAGATATCAATTACGGGAAAAATCTGTAAAAAATACAAACACATGGAGGCTAAACAATACACTACTTAATAACGAAGTGATCACTGAAGAAATCAAAGAGGAAATAAAAAAAACACCTAGAAACAAATGACAATGGAGACAAGCTCACCCAAAATCTATGGGATGCAGCAAAAGCAGTTCTAAGACGGAAGTTTATAGCAATACAATCCTACCTTAGGAAACAGGAAACATCTCGAATAAACAACCTAACCTTGCACCTAAAGCAATTAGAGAAAGAAGAACAAAAAAACCCCAAAGTTAGCAGAAGGAAAGAAATTATAAAAATCAGATCAGAAATAAATGAAAAAGAAATGAAGGAAATGATAGCAAAGATCAATAAAACTAAAACCTTGTTCTTTGAGAAGATAAACAAAATTGATAAACCATTAGCCAGACTCATCAAGAAAAAAAGGGAGAGGACTCAATAGAATTAGAAATGAAAAAGGAGAAGTAACAACTGACACTGCAGAAATACAGAAGGTCATGAGAGATTACTACAAGCAACTCTATGCCAATAAAATGGACAACCTGGAAGAAATGGATAAATTCTTAGAAATGCACAACCTGCCAAGACTGAATCAGGAAGAAATAGAAAATATGAACAGACCAATCACAAGCACTGAAATTGAAACTGTGATTAAAAACCTTCCAACAAACAAAAGCCCAGGACCAGATGGCTTCACAGGTGAATTCTATCAAACATTTAGAGAAGAGCTAACACCTATCCTTCTCAAACTCTTCCAAAATATAGCAGAGGGAGGAGCCCTCCCAAACTCATTCTACGAGGCCACCATCACTCTGATACCAAAACCAGACAAGGATGTCACAAAGAAAGAAAACTACAGGCCAATATCACTGATGAACATAGATGTAAAAATCCTTAACAAAATACTAGCAAACAGAATCCAACAGCACATTAAATGGATCATACACCATGATCAAGTGGGGTTTATTCCAGGAATGCAGGGATTCTTCAATATACACAAATCAATCAACATGATATACCATAATAACAAACTGAAAGAGAAAAACCATATGATCATCTCAATAGATGCAGAGAAAGCTTTTGACAAAATTCAACACCAATTTATGATAAAAACCCTGCAGAAAGTAGGCATAGAGGGAACTTTCCTCAACATAATAAAGGCCATATATGACAAACCCACAGCCAACACTGTCCTCAATGGTGAAAAACTGAAAGCATTTCCACTAAGATCAGGAACAAGACAAGTTATCCACTCTCACCACTCCTACAATAGTTTTGGAAGTTTTAGCCACAGCAATCAGAGAAGAAAAGGAAATAAAAGGAATCCAAATCGGAAAAAAAGAAGTAAATCTGTCACTGTTTGCAGATGACATGATACTATATATAGGGAATCCTAAAGATGCTACCAGAAAACTACTAGAGCTAATCAATGAATTTGGTAAAGTAGCAGGATACAAAATTAATACACAGAAATCCCTTGCATTCCTATACACTAATGATGAAAAATCTGAAAGTGAAATCAAGAAAATACTCCCATTTACCATTGCAACAAAAAGAATAAAATATCTAGGAATAAACCTACCTAAGGAGACAAAAGACCTGTATGCAGAAAATTATAAGACACTGATGAAAGAAATTAAAGATGATACAACTAGATGGAGAGATATACCATGTTCTTGGATTGGAAGAATCAACATTGTGAAAATGACTCTACTACCCAAAGCAATGTACAGATCCAATGCAATCCCTGTCAAACTACCACTGGCATTTTTCACAGAACTAGAACAAAAACTTTCACAATTTGTATGGAAACACAAAAGACCCCGAATAGCCAAAGCAATCTTGAGAATGAAAAACGGAGCTGGAGGAATCAGGCCCCCTGACTTCAGACTATACTACAAAGCTACAGTAATCAAGACAGTATGGTACTGGCACAAAAAACAGAAAGATAGATCAATGGAACAGGATAGAAAGCCCAGAGATAAACCCACGCACATATGGTCACCTTATCTTTAATGAAGGAGGCAGGAATGTACAGTGGAGAAAGGACAGCCTCTTCAATAAGTGGTGCTGGGAAAACTGGACAGGTACATGTAAAAGTATGAGATTAGGTCACTCCCTAACACCATACACAAAAATAATCTCAAAATGGATTAAAGACCTAAATGTAAGGCCAGAAACTATCAAACTCTTAGAGGAAAACATAGCCAGAACACTCTATGACATAAATCACAGCAAGATCCTTTTTGACCCACCTCCAAGAGAAATGGAAATAAAAATAAACAAATGGGACCTAATGAAACTTCAATGCTTTTGCACAGCAAAGGAAACCATAAACAAGACCAAAAGACAAGCCTCAGAATGGGAGAAAATATTTGCAAATGTAGCAACTGACAAAGGATTAATCACCAAAATTTATAAGCAGCGCATGCAGCTCAATAACAAAAAAACAAACATCCCAATCCAAAAATGGGCAGAAGACCTATATAGACATTTCTCCAAGGAAGATATACAGACTGCCAACAAACACATGAAAGAATGCTCAACATCACTAATCATTAGAGAAATGCAAATCAAAACTACAATGAGATATCATCTCACACCAGTCAGAATGGCCATCATCAAAAAATCTAGAAACAATAAATGCTGGAGAGGGTGTGGAGAAAAGGGAACCCTCTTGCACTCTTGGTGGGAATGTAAATTGGTACAGCCACTGTGGAGAACAGTATGGAGGTTCCTTACAAAACTACAAATAGAACTACCATATGACCCAGCAATCGCACTACTGGGCATATACCCTGAGAAAACCATAATTCAAAAAGAGTCATGTACCAAAATGTTCATTGCAGCTCTATTTACAATAACCCGGAGATGGAAACAACCTAAGTGTCCATCATTGGATGAATGGATAAAGAAGATGTGGCACACATATACAATGGAATATTACTCAGCCATAAAAAGAAACGAAGTTGAGCTATTTGTAGTGAGGTGGATAGACCTAGAGTCTGTCATAAAGAGTGAAGTAAGTCAGAAGAGAAAGACAAATACTATATGCTAACACATATATATGGAATTTAAGAAAAAAAATATCATGAAGAACCTAGGGGTAAGACAGGACTAAAGAAACAGACCTACTAGAGAATGGACTTGAGGATATGGAGAGGGGGAAGGGTAAGCTGTGACAAAGCGAGAGAGAGGCATGGACATATATACACTACCAAACGTAAGGTAGATAGCTAGTGGGAAGCACCCGCATAGCACAGGGAGATCAGCTAGGTGCTTTGTGACCACCTGGAGGGGTGAGATAGGGAGGGTGGGAGGGAGGGAGACGCAAGAGGGAAGAGATATGGGAACATATGTATATGTATAACTGATTCACTTTGTTATAAAGCAGAAACTAACACACCATTGTAAAGCAATTATACTCCAATAAAGATGTAAACAAACAAACAAACAAACAACAGTAGCATTGCAGGAGGCCAAACCATGAAGCTCAGAAAAGTCTACATTAGAATCATATTTGCAGTGTGATAGAAGGCCATAGCAACCACAAAAATAACTAAATACCCCCTTTTTTTGGATAACCAATACAATAGCCCCACTTTTAGACTACTGTTTTGTAGATAAAATTTATTTAAAAATCCAGTCACTAAGCTGCCATGATTTCTTCACAGCGTCTAATAGGTAACCATCTCTCCTTTATTTAATCCCTCCTTAAAACCCTCTACCACAATCTAAAATCTTAGAAGAGGCCTCCCCACTCCAGCTTTCTTGGGATATCCTCTGGGGTGTACTTTCTTTGCTATATCAAACTCAATAACCCTAATTTTATTTTATTTTTTTTTAAAAGATTAAATCCTGTTTGAGATTGGACCTATCACACTTCCTCTCACATCACAGCAGTGCTTTAGATGGCTAGCTCCCCAGCTGTCACTGCTGAGGATCTGGGGTTGCCTTGGTTCTGCTCTTTTCAAGGCCTGGTTGTTCTAGTTCCTTAGATTTGATGAGCTTCCCTTGTATCCTTCAGATAAATTCCATTTCTCCTCAACATAGCTAGCTTTGGTTTCTGTTGCCTGTACACCCTCCCCCAAATTCTTTTTTTTTTTTAAATAAATTTATATTTCTTTTTGGCTGCATTGGATCTTCATTGCTGGGCACGGGCTTTCTCTAGTTGCAGTGAGCGGGAGCTACTATTCGTTGCGGTGCATGAGCTTCTCATTGTGGTGGCTTCTCTTGTTGCAGAGCATGGGCTCTAGGCTCGTGGGCTTCAGTAGTTGTGGCACACGGGCTCAGTAGCTGTGGCTCACAGGCTCTAGAGCACAGGCTCAGTAGTTGTGGTGAATGGGCTTAGTTGCTCCACGGCAAGGTGAGATCTTCCCGGACCAGGGCTCGAACCCGTGTCCCCTGCATTGGCAGGCGGCTTCTTAACCTCTGCACCACCAGGGAACTCCCCTCCCCCAAATTTAAAAAAAAAATTTTATTGAAATATAGTTGATTTACAATATCATATTAGTTTCAGGTATACAGCATAGTGATTCAATATTTTTACAGATTATAATCCATTAAAAGTTATTATAAGATAATGGGCATAATTCCCTGTGCTATACAGTATATCCTTGTTGCTTGTCTATTTTATACATAGTAGATTGTATCTCTTAATCCCACAACCCCAAAATTCTTAAAATAAAAGTTCCATTTGAAGAGTTTGACCCTCCATATTCCTGAGGAAAAGGTAGTCGGTGAGGATGCCTGAATGTTCCTTGTACACAGAACACCATGCTGGCCTCTGCAGAGGAGGAAAGAGTGAGGGGAAGGCACCAAGCTCACCCTCATGGAGTTTCCAATGTAAGAGTCCTCCTGGCTCAATTTGCTGCCTCCATTTTCCCTTGATATGTAGACCGGTAACTAAAGAGAATTCTGCCAAGTCAATACACTTTGAATTATTCCTAATTAACTTGAATTCTAAGACCATGTGTCATCCTTGGCTTTACCGGGAAAACCCACAAGCAGATCTGATTCTTCACTACTTGCCTAAGGTCATTCATATCCTTGAAAGATAAGGACCTAAAAGTCATTTCTCTTTCTGAGTATCCTACAGCCCAAAAGGGATCTAATGCTTTTCCTTCCTTGTGACTTTTAAGACTTACTTATTCATTCTCTCTCTCTCTCTCTTTAACCCCTTTTAGAATTCAGATAATACAAGAAAAAACATTCATCTTACTGATCGTGTCTTTCACTTTTACTTTTACCTGAGAGGGGAGGGTTTACAGGAGACCTGAGAGTGAACTTCTTCTTTAGAAGGATTATGAGACCCTGAAAGAAATTTCATGGTAAAGCAGGGGGGAATAGGAAGAGGGATAGAGACACTTGCATGCCAGCTGCTTTTAAATTCAGGATTCAAACAACACTGTGAAGTAGATATAGGTATTCTCATTTTACAAATGAGGACACAGAGGCCTGGAGAGGTGAAGGAGGATGCCCAAGGTCACAGAGCCTTAATTCCAGTCCAGGCTTGTTGTCATTCACTCTCCTGCTTTTTCTACTACATGCCTGCTTTTCCAAGAAGAAAGCAATGGAAGCTGAGTTGAGGAGTTGGGGGTGGGTGGTGTCATGCCCTTTATTTACAGTCATTAGAAATGATAACTCCACGGTCTTCCATGGCTACCAAGATGAGCCTATTTCAATACTTCTCCCAAAGCAAATTTACTTTAAAGTTGTCTCTGTGATATCAATAAATGTTCCACAAAAATGAGGCATTCCCTCAGTAAATAAGATTCGAACAAATTTCTTTACTACCACACATCTCTGAATCTTTAGTATATTTCAAATGAATCTCCAAGAGGAAGATATAGTGTGATATTAGCTGTGGTCCACCTTAGGCTGCCATAACAAAGAGACTCTAAAATACAAGGGCCAAAGTAGAAGTTAATTTCTCTTTGATTTATCAATACAGAGAGTGGCCCAAGTCTCTTCCAGTCTCAACACATGGCTTCCAAGATGGCACCAGTGGTTACCATTTCTCAGGCAGGGGAAATCGAAAGAGAGAGTTTAGGGCAAGAGGTTTTCCCTTTAAGGAGATAACATGGAATTACACCATCGTTTGTGCTTACATCCCACTGGCCTGAACTCAGCCATACGGACACAGATACAAAGGAAGCTAAGAGATGCAGTCTCTGGTTAGGTACTAAAGCATCAGGCCAAAACTCAGAGCATTCTATCACCAAAATGCAAAAAGAGAATAAACACCAAAGGAAAATTAACAGTTTCTCATTGTCCCCAAATTTATTTACTCACAAAACTCTTCTTTTTGCAATGTTCCTCAGGACTGGTACTTCATTAAATACTTCGTCTGTCAGGATAGGATAGTTAATGATGCAGGAAAAAACAACCTCAAACCTCAAGAGTTTCAAAGAACATCAGTTTAGTTCTCACTCGACTATGTGTCCGTAGTGGGTTTAGGGATAAGAAGAGAGGGTCTGTCCTTCTCTGTGAGAAGGTTGCTGGAGGAGCTGTCATCTAGAACAGTCCTGATTGCCAAGGCAGAAGGGCAGAGAGTGTGGATGAATCATACACCACCACATCTAAACCTGAGGAAATCGATGTAGCGCCTGATGGTTTTTCGTAGCATGCATCTCTCTCAAGCCAGGCCTTTACTCCTAGAATTGAGCAGGCTTAGACAGATCCACCTGGTTCCCCGCAGTGTTCCTGAGTCTACTGAGGAGAAAGGGGCCCCATTCTGTCTCCTTTGCCCCGATCTTCCACCATGCTGTGCCAGTTGGAGCACCAAATACAAGCTCTGGATGATTGTGGTAACTGGCAAAGATGTCTCCATATCCTACCCTTCCTATATCTACACTCACACTCTCAAGAGGCAGAGACTATTTCTCCAGCCCTTGAATCTGGTCTGGGCTTGTGACTTGCTTTGACCAATGGGATGAGGCAGAAGTGACACCATGCCAGTTCTGGGCCTCAGGAGCCCTTGTACTCTTCCGCTCCCTTTCCCTCGGAAGGCTGCCTTCACTATGGGATCAGTATATGATCCCTGTGTGATCAAGTCCCTGCAGGAGTCATCTGCTGGAGGATGACAGGTCACATGGAGTAGAAACGAGCCTTCGCAGCTGAGGTCACTCCAGATAGGCCCATTCCAGCCACCCCAGCAGCTGTCTGCAGATACATGGCTGAGCCCAGCTGAGCCAAGTTCAGATTGATGACCCACAGCTAGATAAATGGTTATTGTTTTACATCACTAAGTTTGGGGTAGCGTGGGGCATATGAAAGCTAACTGACATAGTGATTTAAGCAGAAAAGGAATTGATCAAAAGGTTGTATCCCCTGAAAAACCAGGGCACTGTGAGGCTTAAAGGCTGTGCCCAGAATGACACAGTAGAACTGGGCTGGCACAGAACCACTGCACCTGCTGCTGTGGATACCAGCACTGAGACCATACCATGACCCAGGACCGGGGACCCTGGTAGCGGCCGCTGGGACCACTGTCCTCAGGAAAGTGGATGGAGCTCTTTTTTTTGTTTGTTTTGGGTTTTTTTGCAGTACACGGGCCTCTCACTGCTGTGGCCTCTCCCATTGCCGAGCACAGTCTCTGGACGCGCAGGCTCAGCGGCCATGGCTCATGGGCCCAGCCGCTCCGCGGCATGTGGGATCCTCCCGGACCGGGGCACGAACCCGCGTCCCCCACATCAGCAGGCGGACTCTCAACCGCTGCTCCACCAGGGAAGCCCTGGATGGAGCTCTTATTGCTGCCACCCGTCCCCAGAATTAGCTCACATACAGGCAAGATATTCTATAAAATATATAACACACAAAGGAAAGGGCAGTGAACCAACAAAGCAAGAGACCTGGGGCTAGAGTCCAGGGAGCCCCCAGTGCTGCTAGACATTAACCCTTTAGTAGCTGAAAGGGAGAGGTTTAGCCAGAAATCCTGGGGCAGGAGCCAGAGCCCTTGGGCAACATCTCTTTACCAACCATTACAAAGCATTCGAAGTTTTAACAACTAGTAATGCCATACCAGTGCATACCACGTTCCCCTGC
Source organism: Phocoena phocoena (assembly GCF_963924675.1). NCBI lineage: Eukaryota > Metazoa > Chordata > Mammalia > Artiodactyla > Phocoenidae > Phocoena > Phocoena phocoena. Next base: position 86,847,953 of record NC_089223.1, on the reverse strand, counting down.
TAACTCAGTCTCTGGCAAGGAGACTAGAATTGCATGCTTGGATTAGATTAATCAAGATCCACCCCCATCTTGGAGAACTGGGGTTACGGTCACCTTTTCTGGGCCACTCAGTAGGTGAACAAAAGAATAAAATCAGGACTCTGCCAACAAGGAAGGAGGTGAGAAGGGAAGATGAATTTGCAAAAACGATTATTAGTGTCTGTGACACACCACAATCCACTCCTCATTGATAAGGTGGAGTGACAGATGCAGGACAGGACAGCTCAAGGCCCAAGAGTTGGATCATTAGTGTACCCTGGAACATAGCAAGGGTCACAGAGGCCCAGGGTAACCACTGTCCCAGTCTACCTGTATCAGGGGTTTCCCAAGATGTGGGACTTTCCGTGCTAAAGCCGACAAAGCCTGGGACAGGTTGGTCACCCTATGGCAAGGGCCACTGGTCCAAGATCTGCATGAAGTTACTTAAGCAGAGTTAGAAAGGACCAGAGAGGTCGAGTGCCTTGACCGAGATCACACTGCTAATTCATTCATTCTTTTTCTTCAGTTAGTCACACATTCAATGTCAATTACGTTTTACAATTCTGTGATTGTTTTTCTTACAATTCTATGGTTAAGGCTCTGTCTAGGATTGGGGAATCCAATTCACCCAACGATTTCAATTCAACAGAAAGAACTGAGGTCAGGAATACCAAGGCAGTTCCGAAACACGAAAGAACATCAAATTAACCTAAAGCAGCTGTAGCATCACTTCTGTCCTTTTTCCGTTTGGTAATTTGTTTTGCAGGTTGCATTTATATATAAAAATCAGGCTTCAGATTTCAGGATAAGCCCAGGAAAAACAAGAACTAGGAAAGATGATTTCTTGTTTCCCTTTACAGCGATCCTCTATAATCAAAGCACTTCCGAACACTCCACCCCATAAAAAAAAAAAAAAAAAAAATGCTTGTGTCTGCATTTTTCCCCTCAGACAGAATGTTGACTTTCTTCTCTTTGTTTTGACACTTTCACTTCCTTTGCTGCAAGGTGAAGCAGGCACCAGATTCAGGGTGCACAAGGCTCTCTCTGCAGTGTTTGATTTCACTCAAGCCTCCAAGAAGAACCCGTATTAAGAGTTTCTCTTTAACATGATTGGCCTGCTCTATCCAGCGTTGTTGAGGTGAGTGAATCCTCTAATGAATTCTTGATGTCACATTGGCCATAAAAATATGTAATATGGTTTAGTTCGTGATTTATGAATCAGTAAATTGCTTTTTGCCACTGCCACTTCAAGACGTGATAAACTAACCATTTCTTCTGCCAGTTCAGTCTCCACCCAGGAGTGTTCTGGTCACATTGCCTCCTCTCTGATGCGGCCTTAAATTACTCAGCAGAGACTGAGGCAGGCTTCAAAGGATGAGGTTTCTGTGCTTTTCCTGCCTTCAAGCCAACAGCACTGCTTCGTAGGCCCTGTCCCATCTCCTCGTGATTTTCTAACTCCATACTTTCTTTCATTTACCTAGCAGAGAAACACAAGTTTTCTGGAATCAAAGACATCTCTATTCCCTGTTGGTAGTTTAAATTTTAGATGTTTCCTTTTTAATAAGGTCCTTCAGAAATGCATCTGTTGGTAGGTGATACTAATCAAGTTCCTGGTTTATTTGAAAGCTGGCAGCTTTCTCTCAGTACAAGGTTGGGTTCTGCTGACGATACAGAAGGGCCTGCAATGTACTTGCTATCCTCAAAATTGTAATCTAATTAAGAGGCAAGAGTAACATTCATTCATACATACATTCAGGACACAACAATTGAGTGCCTACTGTATACTGGGTATTTGGGAAAACATTCAAGGGGTTTCCAAGCTCTGAGCTCTCCCCCCAGGGCAGGGGTTGGGGATGGAGTTATGACAAAAGGGTCACAAATCCACAGATACCACAAGCATTGCCTGCACAGTTTCATTCTCTTCTTATCCATGCCTTTATTTGACAAATATCTACTGAGTGCTCATATACATGCCTGGTGGAATAATGACTCAGATATGTCTGTGTATTTTCTAAAAGCATTTGGATGCAGTTGTAATGGATTAAGTATAAACCCATTTAAAGGGTTTTCTGAATGTGTAATATCCTTTTGTCATTGAGTATTTTCTCAGTCAATGGTTGCCAGCAGTTCATTATTATCGTGGAACTGCACAGAAAGAGTTAACATTTAAAAAATGTTTCCTTATACCAGGAAACGTGGGGACTTCTGAAAGAGAAGGCTAACGCAGGGTACATAGTAATACCAGGTGTGGGGTTTGTAGGAGATCAGCCAAGAGTCTACAGGCAAAAAACTGGGGAGATGTGGGGAGAAACAGAGAAGACATCAATCCTCTGTTTAAGCAACCCTGAACCATGTCAGTGTATGGCCTGAAAAGGACAGTACTCTGAATAATGCATATAGTCCTTTTAAAATGATTTAATTATTTTATATAATTAGTATATATTACACATAACTAATAAATAAACCCAGGATATCCAAATCTTTGCCTCACTGAACAATCCTGATTATTTAGCTCCATTTCTACAGTTTAAGTTTTTCAAAAGCAAAATATACTATAATTCTCTATGCCCATGGTTCTTTATACTTTTCCAAGTGCTTTCCCTACCTATTGTTTGATGGAACATCATCAAGTCTGTGAAATGTGGACAGGACAGAAATCATTATTCTCATTCCTTTGTTTTTCCTTCCAGTTTTATTGAGATATAACTGACACGTAGCACTGTATGAGTTTACACTGTACAGCACGATGATTTGACTCACATACGTCGTGAAATGATTATCACAATAAGTTTAGTGAACACCCATCTTCTCATTCAGATGCCACGTTAAAGAAATAGAAAAAAACGCTTCTCCTTGTGATGAGATCTCTGAGGGTCTACTCTCTTAACAACTTTCATACCTAATGTACAGCAGAATTGACCGTATTTATCATGTTGTACGTTACATCCCTAGGACTCATTTATCTTCTCACTGGAAGTTTGCAGCTTTTGACAGCCTTCATCCAGTTCCCCCTCCCCACCCCACTTCCCACCTTTAGTAACCACAAACCTAATCTCTTTTTCTCTGAGTTTGCTTGTTTGTTTGTTTTTGAAGTTTAACTGACCTACAGCACTGTGTTAGTTCCTATTCGTACAACATAGTGATTCGATACTTCTGTACATTTCAAAATGATCACCACAATTACTCTAGTTACCATCTGTCACCATACAAGGATGCAACATAATTATTGACCATGTTCCCCACACTGTACACATTATCCCCGTTTCACAGATGGAGTTAGAGTGTTTAAGAATAGGCAAAAAGTTATGTAGATACAAAATGGGCAAGGGTTAGCTAGGTAAAATGCCAGGAAAATAGATTACGAATAAACTTAAAATGATCTTGGGACAGGGACCTCCCTGGTGGCTGCAAGGTTGAGAATCCTGCTGCCAATGCAGGGGACACGGGTTCGAGCCCTGGCCCGGGAAGATCCCACATGCCGCAGAGCAACTAAGACCGTGCGCCACTACTACTGAGCCTGCGCTCTAGAGCCCTCTAGCCACAACTACTAAGCTCGTGTGCCACAACTACTGAAGCCCGCACGCCTAGAGCCCGAGCTCTGCAACAAGAGAAGGCACAGCAATGAGAAGCCTGCACACTGCAATGAAGAGTAGCCCCCCCCTCGCCGCAACTAGAAAAAGCCCTTGTGCAGCAACGAAAACCCAATGCAGCCAAAAATAAATAAATACATTTATGAAAGACAAAAAAATGATCTTGGGACATGTGATCCAGAATATGGGAAGGAGGGGGCAAACTAAAATCTCATTCTTCTACTGGTCATCATCCGAGTTCTAACTAAGAATGCCACACTCACTTTAAATGCCAATCTCTTAAAATTAAAGTAGAGACACTTTAAGAGGATGCAGGAAAAAAAAGGAACAAAAAATATTTTTGAAAAAATGGGAAAAAAGTCTAGAAAAAAAAAGCCCAAGAAGCAGAGTGATATACGACAGTAAAAATCAAGGGCAACTGAGTGAGATTCCAGCTGGCTGAATGGGATTCAATCAGTGTGTCATTTCTGTTAACTGTACTTTCAGGGAACCATAATTCATGTGGCCTTAAAAAAAAATCCTGAAGATTAAACTATACTGGGTCTCATTTTAGGCAATGTGTATTTAAGTGAAAGGCAGCGCTGTCAAAAGAATGGGTTTAGGTTTGAATTTTGCTTTCAGCGCACATTAGCCAGCAGGCGGTTACTTAATACTTAACCTCTGTGAACTTCAATTTTTGTCATCTCTCAATGAGTGTGATAATACTTCAATCGCATAGCTGTTTCAAGGATTCGAGATATTGTATAAAAAGCACCTAGTAGTGTACCCGGGACACAGCAGAAACTCAAGCAGGGGGAGCTGGTGCGTCGGCTGGTGGTGCTGTCTTAAATTAATGAGTTCTCATGGCCTGAGTGCTAGACTCTGAGTAAAGACCTGGGTTTGGGTCCTGACTCTTTCACTGAGTAATTGTAAGATGAAATATTGTTCAAGGAATTTAGGTTTATTCATCCTGAATCTCTTCACTTATAAATATTTAAATTCTTTTTTTTCTTTTTAATATTTATTTATTTATTTGGCTGCACCGAGTTTTAGTCACAGCACGCAGGATCTAGTTTCCTGACCAGGGATCGAACCCAGGCCCTCTGCATTGGGAGCACACAGCCTTAACCACTGGACCACTGGGGAAGTCCCTCTTATAAAAATGAGTATAATTTCTCTTCTTATTTTTAGTTTGAGGTTCAAATGAAATGATACATGTGAAATAGTTTTTAAATATAAATGTCGTATAAAAATAGAATTTCATTGCTATCAAGTCTTCGAAAACTCATCATCTAGGTTAAAACAGACATGTCACTGTATGTATAACAAAGGTATCACCATAAAATAGGAATACAGGTAGAATTCTACCTATGTTTTTAGAAGTCCGAATAACAACGACAACCAAAAAAAAAAAAAAGAAAACGCTCAAATCACAAGAAATTTTTATTTAGCATAAAGGGAAATTTCTCAGTTTTAAGATAAGGAAACATTTGAACAGGCCTACATGGGTCACCATGGACTGTCCATCCCTAGGGTGGCGTCACAAAGGATGAACAGCCATCTGTCCTGGGTAATTTATCAGAGAATCAGAGTCCTAAATCTCCAGAGAGACCAGAGATAATTCAGCTCACCCTCCTTATTTGACTGAAGAGGAAACTGAGACCCAGCGAAGTGAAGTTACTCAATCAACAGGACATCACTGAGGGGGCCCGAGGGGGTGAGCCTGCCACCTGCCTCTGCCCTTAGCTTCTGCTCAGTGTTTTCCAGGACTACACTGTGGCCTCTGTTCAGATGCCTACCCCACTGGCTTTAAAATCTCCGCATCTGGTAAATGGGAAGCAAATTTCAAGCTGTCTCCTAAACTAGAGGAGAAAATCGCCCTAGGATGCCCCGTGTAGGGCAATGAGGGGCTGAAAATTAACATCTTGAAGTTCCTCCCATCCGTATGCATTCATGACATCATCCAGGAAACATTTAAACAACATAGATGGAACGAAATATCTTGCCAGGTGGTAGCTTGTGATATATACAGACAGCCCCTGACTCACAAAGAAAGACTACAGAGATCCCATACATACAAACAGCTGCTGCCACCCGCCTGGTCCCCTCCACCTTGCAGCTGCCACAGGCTATGTGAAAAAATTAAAAAAGAAAGAAAGGGGATAGAAAAAAACTTGGACCACTTGCAGATTCGGCACATTCAGAGGCAGAGGAAGGGAAGAAGCTGTGGAAACAGGAACCATGTAAGGGAATGGACTCTCAGGATAAATTTTCAGCCATGGGTGATCTAGCAGCAGTCCCTGCTCCCTTTGCCCTAAAAAAATCTCCTCCCGGGAATGACTGTCCTCTCCCATCCATGCTGTCAGAAATTTTATCAATGTAGCATTTTGCCTCAAAGCCTTTTTGGAAGAAGGAAGGCAGGTAATAAATAATAATTAATTTACCATTAAATTCTCTTTCAAGAATCACTTGCCTTTATAACAGTTAATAATAAAAGTATATACCTCATGGGATTGCTGCAAAGATAAAGTCAATCAAGTCCTTAGCACTGTGACATAACACTAAATGTTTTTAAAGTATTAGCTCTCAGGAATTCCCTGGCGGTCCAGTGATTAGGACTCCACACTTTCACTGCGGAGGGCGCTGGTTCAATCCCTGGTTAGGGAACTAAGATTCCCACAAGCCGCCTGGTACGGCCAAAAAAACCAAAGAACAACAACAAAAAAAAAACCACGGACTTCCCTGGTGGCACAACGGTTAAGAATCCACCTGCCAATGCAGGGGACACGGGTTCAAGCCCTGGTCCGGGAAGATCCCACGTGCCGAGGAGCAACTAATCCCGCGCGCCACAACTACTGAGCCTGTGCTCTAGAGCCCGTGCTCCACAACAAGAGAAGGCACAGCAGTGAGAAGCCTGCACACGGCAACGAAGAGTAGCCCCCACTCGCCGCAACTAGAGAAGGCCCGCGCTCAGCAACGAAGACCCAACGCGCCAAAAACAAACAAATAAACAAATTCTTAAAAAATGTTTAAAAACAAAAAACAAGGTATTAGCTCTCTTTATAACTACAGTTATTCCCATTTTGCAGATGAGACAACTGAGGCTTAGAGAAGTTAAATTACTTTCCCTAGGCCACATAACTTAGAAGTAGAATCAGTATTCAAACCTAGATCTGTCTCCAAATCCTACAATTTTAATGACTGTGCTATAAACTGTCACGGGCTTAGCACTGGGGGTGGGGGTGAGGTGGCAGTGGAGGGATATTAGAGGCTATCATTCACAGATTGGCAAGAATTGAGTTAATTCTTGCTAAACTGTGAATTTCCTCCTGGACATCAACTGTGCTCTCCTGCATTCAGGAAACAGGAATTTTGATCGGCAAGGGGGTCAAGTAGGTTATTTGGGGAAAGAACGGAGAGGACTTGGGCAAGGGACCACAGCTTGACATTGAGTAGGAAGCCTGGAGACAGTGATGACCATAGATGGGAGATATAGAAAACAAGAGCAGTTTGTGGGGAGTCAAAGATGAACTATGACCCATGTGAAATTTCATCTAGGTCTGACCCAGGAAAGAGAGGGAAAGATTTCTATCTCCGCGTGCACCTCTCACTCCACCCACGGCCACGCATAACTTATTAGTACTCTTGGTAGACTAGGAGAAAGGTTAAATAAACTCATGTGGGCTGGTTGGAAACACAAGGCTTCCACTCCCATTCGTAATGCATTTCTTTAGGGAAATGTGTGCTGAGTTCCAAACAAATGACTTGTAATTTAATACAATACGTGTACACTTCGGGTCTTCGCGGGCTGGGCGCTGTGCTGGGTGCTGGGAATACCAAAGGAAACATAAGGCAAGGCCCTTGGCTTTGAGTAGGCTGGAGCCCTGTAGGGGAGAGACGTGTAAGCGCAACCAAGGGACAACGTGCTGAGTGTAATAGGAGAGGTGTGTACAAAGCGCCTTGGAGCACAGAGCAAGGCGACAGCGAAATTGCTTTTAAATCAACTTTTAGAATCCAACCACCCTGCAAGTTGGGAACTGCATGCAATGCATGAGAAGTTATGGGAAGGACGCTCTTACCATTTCATTCTGAACATACTCTTTCTTCAACAGAACTGTTGCCTGCTGTTCTCCTGGCAAGTGGTGGTATCAATACCTGTTGTTTTATTCGTTTTGTTTTTCCTAAGAGGTTAGAAAGGGAGGGAGGGGGGTTGCATGGACTCTGACCTCAGCCTGCTCTGTTTTAAATCTGACTTTCACTTACCAGCGATATGACCTTGACTTTACCTCTCTCGGTCTTAGTTTCCTTATCTGTAAAATGGGGCCAATAAAAACACCCTCTTTATAGAGTTCCTGGGAGGACTAATGAGCTACTACGTGCAAAGTGCATGTTCCAGAATGGAGTAAACGTCTCACTAAATCTGCCTATTGTTAACTGGGTGATAGATAGGAATTTCTGGCTTCAAATAACTTCATGAAGTTATTCAAGAACTGTGTTTCTGAAAGTGTTTTAAATGATACACAGATGAGCATTTTAAATTTTTAATAGCATATTTTATCTTCATATGTTAAGGGGGAAATATATATAGCACATCAAATCCTACATTTAAAGATACTCTTTCTTAGGATGAATTAAAAATTTTAGAAAGTATATTAAGTTAAAGAAAATGATTTAGTAAGTAAGAGTCAATTGGTACATCATCTCTTCCAAAATAAAAATAACAAGCTGACTGTGATCCTTAAGTAGAGACTAGAGATAGAGGTCTCCCTTCAAATTTTCCTTTTCCTTTTCCTTTTTTTTTTCCTTTTGCACTGGGCATGGCTTGAATTAATTTTATTTTTCTTAACTTTAAATAATATATGTTAAAGTGTTGTCTAAATTTTTTAAAGGAGGGATGGGGAAAATGTGGCAGAGGTTAGGACCTCTCTTCGTGTGTTTTTTTCACCATAATGAAATTCAAAACTTTCTTCTGGGACTCTGGGTAAAGGCAGCCTTTTCTAGTGCCCAAACTAAAGAGAAAGCACATCTGAATAGTAGAAAGAATGCCTTCTGCATGCCCACACTTTCTTGGCCCCGATTTCAATCCTGGTGGAAAAATTCCCTGAAGCCGACGACAGCTGAGCTCCTCACCCGGAATTTGGATGATCAGAAAAAGAAAATGACACCCTGAGGTTGTGGGGGCACTGGAGCAGCCTGCGATGCACACAAAGGCCAGAGTGTGACCTGCCACCTGTCCATCTCCACCCCATGAGCCGGGGGAGCTGAAGTCAGAGGGGATTCGAGTTTGGGGGTGGAGCCACAGAAAGGAGCAGAAGGACGGGCTACTGTCAGCTCTACCCCGGGTTTCCCCCGAGTCACAGTAAGGCCCCTGGGGCACCCAGTCCCCTTTACCCCTTCTTTGTAAAAATCACCTCCAGGAAAGTCCCTCTGTCTAACACAACAGCTGGCCTTTGAAGCCTATGAATGGTCATGCCTAGCTGGGGTTTCCCTGGGGTCAGCATCCCCATCTGGGCGCCTCATGGCCCCAAGGTGTCACCTCCTCTGACAGGCTTGCAGAGAGCAAGCAGAGTGTGTTAAAGGCACACAGGACCAAGGGGCACTATTTGCTAGAGGTTTAGCTCATGCCAGCCTTCATGTCTTCTGTCTTCTCTTACTCTTCCCGTGGAGATGTCCCCCCTCTAACTGAGCATCCTCACCTTTCTTCCACCAACCTGGTCACAGAGTCTTTATTTCCCCTGCCATGAAAATGGGAAGCAACTAATCATGCAGCCCTCCCTGGGAGAGGAAGGTACAGAGGAAAGAGTACTCATTGAGCCATGGTCAGGGGCTTTCAGATAAATCCCTCTATTTTGGCCCCAAGAATAGGGTTGTCAGGTACAATGCAGGACACCCAGTTAATTGGAAGGTCAGATAATAAACAAATAATTTTTTAGCAATTAGTATGTCCTGTGCAATATTTAGGACATACTAATAATACTAAGACAATATTTGTTGTTTGTCTGACCTTCCAATTTAACTGGGTGTCTATATTTTCATTTGCTAAATTTAGCAACCCTACTCGAAAACAACCCCATGAGGCTGGCATTATTATTCTTATTTTAAATGTGGGGAAAATAAACTTTCGAGAGACTAAGCAACTTGCCCAAAGCCACCGTGCTTGCAAGGCGACAAGAGTAGAGATGAGATTTCAACCCAGACCCATCAATTTCAGGACCCTTGCCGGTTCCATACCACGGATCTAGGCCTTAAACGAAAGGGATAGACGGGGTGTTAATGGAGGAAACTGAGGCTTCTCTAAGGAGTCTGGGGGATTCTTGGATTCTGGCTCAAAATGTAGACAATTACTCAATAAACAGTGGGTGGATATAATGAACTGAATTATTGCCATGCATGGTAGCTAAAAGACTTGGCTCCTTTCCTAAAAGTCCTCCCAAGACTTGTTCCTGAGTCCCAGCTCAAGTGCTTCAACATTACCCTTCAGCGCCTGGAGGGAGCACTTCACCCCATGTGCACAGGCAGTGGTAGATGAGGTCATGGGACACAGCTCCAAGAGAAGCTTTGAGTCGTGTTACATCCATTTCACACATGCAGGAAACCCACAGGCCTGAAGGAATTGCCTGGCCCAAGGAATAAACCAGTCCCCTCTTGGCCGGACAACCTGGAAAGCTCAGCGTGTACAGTCCAGTAGCCTTGCTGGAACCAAGCTGCCTCGCCCGAACTTGAAAATATCTGTCTGCATGTCCCTCAGGGTTGTTTTAAGGAAGCAGAGGCTGTGGGGATAAGAAGAGGGAAGGGGGGTCCTGCTAGAACTCTTTCTCACCCAAAGATGAGATTGATCAGCCAATTCAAAGTTCCTTCAGCCTCATTTCTTTCTTAAATTAGTAAAGCTCTATGAATCTGCAGACAGGAATCCAGACAGAATGCATGTAGCTCATAGGTGCCCACAAACCTCCGGGTCACCAGGGAAATTGCTGTGGCTCTGCACACAGGGGCACGTCTCACCCTCCTCAACTTAAACCCCCGCCTTTTCTTCTAGATCCTCACTGGAGGAGCCTTAGGAGGACAGAGGGTAGTAAGGTCCAAAATAAAAATGGTGTTGAAAGAAAACTTGGACCCAAGTCTGCAGCCACCAGGGAAGTTGATTACCTTATAATCATTTTATTTTCTGACAATCAAAGCAATAAATGCTCATCATGGACACATTTGAAGATGCTGAAAAGGATAAATAAACAATAAAAACTACCCATAATTCCATCATGCAGAGCTATAACCTGTCCTAAAATTATGGTGCATTTCCTAAGGATCTCTGTCCATATAATAAATGTAATTGGTCTCATACTTCATATATGACCTTTATTTCCACTTTTTTTAACCTGACAAATCATAGAGACTTCTCTCAACATCATTAAAGACTCTCCAAAGAATCTTTGTACCTTTTGATGAATCCTTAATGGGCGCACTGAAAATGGCCATAGGTAATTTAATTATTCTCGTCTTGCTAAACATTTAGAGCGTTTCTAGTGTTGTCCCTAATAGAAATAGCATAGTAGTCAACAACTTCATATACTTTTTTTTTTAATTTTTATTGGAGTATAGTTAATTTACAATGTTGTGTTAGTTTCTGGTGTACAGCAAAGCGATTCAGTTATATAGATGTATGTATACATATTCTTTTTCAGATTCTTTTCCATTATAGGTTATTACACGATATTGAGTATAGTTCCCTGTTCTGGACAGTAGGTCCCTGTTGGTTTCACATACATTTTTATCAGACTCTTTGCACCTGTTCCTTCTCGTCTAGAATCTACTGTAAAATGGCATCCGATCTGACCCAAAGATATGTGTCTTATCATGTTCTCTGCTTTACCACGCTCTACAAAGAGCACTATGTCTTCCAGAGGCCCCGCCAGCTGAACTCGTTGGAGAACCACTGTGGTCAATTACAGAATAAGAATGACCCGGTCCCTTGTCAAATGAAAGGGGTTCCTGCACAGCAGGGAGGCTCTGCTCTCCCCAACCCCACCTCCCTTAAACTCAGACCATGGTTTACAAGAGAGAGACTGAAAGGGAGCAAGAGACAGACAGAAGAAGAGACAGAGAGAGAGGGAAAGAATCCCAAGGACAATTTTCAGACAAACTACCACACGATGTAATTCCACCAGGAACATGACGATAAAAGTCCTCAGAACTCTGCCACTTGGTATTTTTATAGAACCGTTGCTTGCTGATTCAGTTAATGATAATGTTGGGTTCCAAATTTCCTCTAAAAGGGCGTCTTAAGTGTTCTCAACTTGGACAGGGCTGGCTTAAAAATAAACAAATAAGTTATATAAGTCCAAATGTTGGAGGATCAGGTTTTGGAAGTCAAGACTCTGGTGTAGGATTAAAGGGGCCCGCCTCACATCTTGCGGTTGGGCCTCACGTGCAGCCTGCAGGGTGGAGCAGCAAGGAAGCATTCCAGCTGCCCCTGAAATCCAGCTTCTAATTTGAGCACCAACACCCACAGGAACTCATGCACAATGCACCCTATGGCTCCTAAGAGACATTCACGGTGCTTAAAAGACAGTGAGGAGAAACAAAAAAGCAAGCACAACCACTGGTAGATGATGACAAACTTCGTTTCCTTTACTCTCTTCCAATGTTAGATGTTTTGAAAGGCTTCTTTGTGCGATTCAGGAGCTGTCATCTTCCGCTTGAGAGTTGGCTGCTTCTGGGTGGGAAGTGAAGTGGTTACTACGGATTGCCTTTTGAAAGTCTTTAAGGCTCCTCCTGGAAGAAAGATGTCAGATTCGCCCAAAGTTACCAATGTGGATGGAGCCCTGCTTTGAGTCCAGCTATGGGAGCCACTGCAAGGGACAAAAGAAGCCCAATGCTCTGATGGGGTCGAGAGTCCTCCTTGCACTCCTAGAGTGATGTGAATGTGTGAGATGTCACAACTGAGTTCATTCATTCACATATTTATGTCACATAATTATTGAGCTAAGTAAGTGGGAGGCACTGAGAGTCTAAGGGTTAAAAGATAAAGTAGAATAGGCCCTACCCTCATATTTCCTATTCTAGTTGAGGAGAATAAATGTGTTCACACATAGCCAGAAAACGCTACATACCCATTACCAGTAATGATGGAGACCAGGGATCTACCGTGGGTCAGGAATACAATGTCAAAGCACTGCTCAGTTCTAGCCAGTAACTGGCCTCCTGGAACCCAGTCCCAGTGCGGCTGGAACTTCAGACTTTCCAGAGCAGGAGAATGTGACTTTTCTGGAAAATATCCTGATTTGTTTTAAGTTGGCTAAATTTTTTTAACTATGCAAACTAGACAAAACGTACCTACAAGCTAGATCAGGACAAGCCACCAAGGCGAACCTCTGATGCAGACTGCATTTGCTAATATGGACATAAACCTACCTTTATGGAAAAAAGCACGTTATACAAGTAATATATTTAATATGATCACATTTTTTGTTTTAAAACCATGCATTCACACATAGAAAAAAGACGGAAGGTGATATATTAAATGTTAAGAGTAGATATTCTGGATGGCGAGATTATAAGTGATTTTTCCCTTTGTTTTTCTGTTTTTAGTGAAATTTTTGCAATGAGCATGCATGACTTCAATAATCAGAATTTTCAACAAAATTTAAAAAGTTTTCAAAAGGCCCAAGTGCTTTTAGATTAGTAGAGATAAAATATTATGAAAGGGACTTCTTTGGTGGCGCAGTGGTTGAGAGTCCGCCTGCCGATGCAGGGGACACGGGTTCGTGCCCCGGTCCGGGAAGATCCCACATGCCACGGAGCGGCTGGGCCCGTGAGCCATGGCCACTGAGCCTGTGCGTCCAGAGCCTGTGCTCCGCAACAGGAGAGGCCACAACAGTGAGAGGCCTGCGTACCGCAAAAAAAAAAAAAAAAGAGGATCCAATTCCTAACCCCCACGGCAACTCTGATAATTCCTAAATTCTCCCAAACCCAATGCTGCTGCTTCTATGCTTTTCTTTGTACCCTTAGACCACAAAGATGATCTTCTCTTCTGACACTTCTCCTCAGTCTCCCAATTTTTTTATTATTTAATTCCTTTTCACAGGACAGTGGACAGGGAAGAATGAGGGCACAGGGTCATATTAATAATCATCTATCCCATCACACACAGATGTCTCTACAGCATTGCATATAGAGCCTGACCCTGGCATAGCTCTTTTTAAAGCAAAGCTAATTTTTCACTTCACTTCTATCTCTTGATGTTCCCAACAACTCAGACAACTAGAAGGCAATTTAATCTTTGCAGGGAAAAAGTAAATGAGGTTTTGGGAAATTTTTCTAACAGATTTAAGGCTGGTAGGTGGCGGTAGGCACTGGCTGATCCTGGCATCTTTCTTACCAGGACTCATAGCCCACGATGCTTTATCCCCATAACAAGCTGGAGTGGGGATTGGCTTCCAGCTCTGCAGTGCCCTGTATAATATTAAGGATATTAAAATGTCCCAGAGTTGCCCCAAAGTAATTTTCGCTTGCTGGGTATCTATTGGTAATAGATACCAATCTATCTCCAAATGCAGGACTTTTTTTTAAAGATAGCTATATTGGATGGGGGAGAGGAGGGATTGGTTTTTTTTTCAGGAGAGGGTTGTATTTTTTAAGCGGTTTTCTTTTTGCAAAGTGGCAAACTTCCTAAGGTGTTTTTCATCCTCAAAGTTCTGGCAATCTTTTTTGACCCCTCTGCCTATGTCAAGTGGCAAGCCCAACGGAAGTCATTTGGAAGGCAGGGGCAGATGGCCGAAAAGTGATTTCTCCCCTCAACTGGGTAAGTCATTTTCCTCACTGATGTAAAGGATACCGTAAGAGGGCTTTGCCCACCCCAAACCTCTGAAACTGGAGTTATGAGGTTGTATGGAGGAGGCCAGGAAAAATCGTTTTGGGGGATGGTTTGATACTTTCTGAGGCCTTTTACTAGTGACCTGCAGTACTAATTACCCAGCCTTTCTGTCTGAATAAGACATTTATATGATGATTTACAGTGTGGAAGCCAGCGTCAGTGAACAGGCCATTGAAATTCAACTCTGTTGCATCTCAAAACTGGATTCTTTGGATCCTCACAGGCAAATCGAGCGTACCTGTAATCCAGACAAGTGTTGGGTATAGAAAAAAGAGCCTGAAGTACCAGGCATGTTGGGGAGAAAGGAGTCTGATGGTAGTCCACCCTGGGTACAGAGAATAGAATCATTTCTTTCTGCTCTCTTAAAAAAAATCAATGTATAAGAAGTCCTGGATTCCCTGGTGGTGCAGTGGTTGAGAGTCCGCCTGCCGATGCAGGGGACACGGGTTCGTGCCCCGGTCCGGGAGGATCCCACATGCCGCGGAGCGGCTGGGCCCGTGAGCCATGGCCGCTGAGCCTGCGCGTCCGGAGCCTGTGCTCTGCAACGGGAGAGGCCACAGCAGTGAGAGGCCCGCAAAAAAAGTCCTGGCTCCACCATTCACTGGCTGTGTGACCTTTAGCAAGTTATTTAATCTTTCTGTGCCTCAGTTTCCTCATCAATAATATGGGGATAATCACAATACCTACCTAATAGGGTTTTTACAAGGCTGAAATGAGTTAAGCAATTAGAATAGTGCCTGGTACATAGTGAGTACTATATGTGTTTCATAAATACACTTGGAGAAAATTGTATTTAACCAAATCAAGTGAAGTAATCTGAAGGGCGATGCTGGCTGACTGTGCCCTGCAGATCTGACCCTCTCTTTCCTGCTGAATGAGGCTGAGTGGGACACACTGAGGTCAGGGCTGAACAGCCCTTCAAAAGCAAACCAAGAAGTGGGCCACTGGGACACACGGGTCCAAGCGTGGCCGTTTGATTTCACAGACCTGCTAACGTCCACTCAGAAACTGTCAGCAGACTTCAATTTTTTTCACTCTAATACTCCCAAAAAATTAATTTTGAAAACTTCACCTCTGCACACATTCTTAACTTACCTAATTTTTTTTTCTTTTTTTTTTTTTTGGTACGCGGGCCTCTCACTGTTGTGGCCTCTCCCGCGGGGCACAGGCACCAGACGCGCAGGCTCAGCGGCCATGGCTCATGGGCCCAGCCGCTCCGCGGCATGTGGGATCTTCCCGGACCGGGGCACGAACCCGTGTCCCCTGCATCGGCAGGCGGACTCTCAACCACTGCGCCACCAGGGAAGCCCCCTCATTTTATCATTTCAGTTTAAGATTAAATGATTGCCCCAAATCCCTATAGTATATTATAAAATGGATGTCTGAAAAGAAAATAGTTGTATCACTATGTTAAACGAATCCCTTGGAGTTATCACCCCAGCAATACCCTAGCAATTTGCTGTGCTATCACCCATTTAAAAAGGCACAAACAAGCTTTTCTTTCACACTCAGAAATTCTACATTGTTCTTTTACCTCCTTGAACTGCTATTTCTATTTCTCTTCCTTCTCAGAATTTTATCTTAATGTATTTTTTATAAGTCATGTTGTGCATCTACAACACATATATGAATATTTTTTCCTCTAGCCACCAAGCTCTAGAAAAATTTTTTTTAATCCTTCCAGATTTAAGCATTACGAGTTATTAGTAGTATACAATTGATCAAAACATCAATAGATTTTAACTTTTGGTACATAATTATAATATTAAAAGTAATTTGGAATGCATCTCAATGAGATGGGTAGAGATATTTTCCCCCACTAGCTCATATATTCAGGAATGATGATCACTTACAATTAGAGAGAGACAGAGTTTAGAATCATTTCTATTCCTGTTTTTCTGTTTCATAGATGTGACCACTGAGAACTTCTATTCACATAAAAAAGGAGATGGGAAGGGAAGGAGGTCTTCCCAAAGCTCTGACATTCAACTCTTTGAACTCCCTCTGGACTGTACACCCAAAACACAGTATAATAACTCTTAAGCATCTATCACTTTGATTGGGTCCTCCTTCAATTTCATTGAAAGTAAATAATTGGAAACCATCTGACTTGAGAAAGGATTCATTATTCAGTCATTGAGGTCTCATTCTGTGTTGTATACCAAAAAGGGCAAGACTTTTAAATTAGTATTATTTTACCTGTTATCCTTTCCCTCAGAGGTACTTTGTTAAATTTGTCTCAGTAAGAGCTGAGAAAAGCAAAATATTTATTTCCATACATCTTTTAGAATAGCACCACTTTAATGCTTTTATCTTGCTGTGTGCCTGAGGTAAAATTTGGTCAAAATCTTGGAGCTTCAGCTTTGATTCAACTGATGAAAAATGTTCCATCATAAAGCCTAATTGTCAAACCAATCAGCCAGATTCGATGTATTTCTTGTCTTTAAAAGTGTGACTTTATTTTTCAACTAAACTATCTTAATTTTCATTTTAGAGAATATTATAAAAACTACTGAGAAATAAATTATGGAATGCATCATATAAAATATAGATTCCTAAAAAGCAGCCAAGTTTACATTGATGTAGATTAGATATACTTAATTTTACAACAAGTGTAAAACAGGAAAATAATGCTGTTGCTCATTACTTTATTTGCAAGAACATGACATACTATTTCGCTAAAATTATGTTACTTATGGAGTCAGAAATATGATAGAAGGTATAATACCCTTTCCTGAAGCAGTGTGAATGTGTACATCTGACTCTGATGTGTGGTTTGGGGAAGAATTAAATAATAATTATGTTTAAAAATCAGAAGTAATTTCATTAATTTAATTAGCCCTCATGCTCAAACTTTTCTGTTTTAATGAAGTTATTTAATAGGAAAACTATACGTATCTGTATACTACTGAAACTAATCAGGTCAGCCTGTACCACAATCTTAAGTGTTCATATGAGGTAGGAAATTCATATACGATTTTATAAAATCAGTTCTATCTACCTCATGGAATAGCACACACAATATCTGAAAAACACAACCTAAAATTTCTATCTGCAGGTTTTATGCAATATATCATAGAAATCTTAGTAGTTCCAGAAAATATTCCAGTTACATCTATTAAGAGTTAGCATCATTAACTGGCCTGGACTGCTCAACTGTTGTCAGGCACTTTCTTTTCCAGCTAATGACAAGTCCCAGGGATGAGAAATCAGACTTTTCTTAAACACACGAATTCTCCCAACACACACACACACACACACACACACACACACACACACACACACACAGATGTTGACAATAATAATTAAATTCAACCACAGTAAAAAAAAAAAGGATTATAGAATACCCATCCATCAGATAGTAATGGCCACTATTTTAATGAGCACTAACTATGTGCCAGTCACTATTCAAAGTTATGGACATATACTAGCACTTGATTGGTCCTTACAACAACTTTGTGAGTTGGGTCTGATTAACACTCCCATTACCAGATGAGGAAATGGACACTCAGAGCCCACAGGACTGGCAGTTGGGGGAGGCAGTGTGCAGACTCAGGATGCCTGTCCCTAGAGCTCAGGTTATCCATCACACACACTGCCTCTCTGGCACATGAGTCCATTTCTCATTACTTCCATTCCATAACTAACCACAATGGTAGGCAGAATAACAGCTCCCCAAAGATGTCCATGCCCTAGGCTCCAGAAGCCATGAATAGACGGCAGAAGGGACTCTGCAGATGTGATTAAGCTAAGGATCCTGAGATGACAAGAATACCCCAGATTATCCAGGTGGGCAAAACATCATCACAAGGGGCCTTATAAATGAACAGGAGAGGCAGAAGAGAGTCAGAGCAGATGTGACGGTAGAATCAGAGGTCAGAGGGATGTGACTGCTGGCTTTGAAAATGGAGGAAAGGGCCACGAGCCAAGGAATGCAGGCACCCCCTAGAAACTGGAAAAGGCAAGAAAGCATTCTCCCCTAGAGTGTTCAGAGAGGAGCACGGCCCTGCCAACATTTTGATTTTACCTACATGAGACCCAGCAGACTTCTGAACTCTTGAAAGGTAAAATTAAAACTTTGTGTTGTTCTAAGCCTCTAAATTTGTGGTAAGTTACTACAGTAGCAATAGGAGACTGATACAATCACCAATGCACTATTAAAAGGCACTCATAAGAGGAGGGTGTGAACATTCAAAAACCATATTATACAAGCTGATAGCAGCAGCATGTCTGCTGCCCAGATAAAACCAGGAAATACATTTGAGCAGCTAAGAAGCAACAAACAAATTCTTGCTTCCGTATTGAAAATGAAGGTGCCCCTTATCTCAGTTTTGGAATAAGTGAAGATTATCCACGGAGACACTTTCTCATTTTTACTTTTACAAAATTAACTCTGGTAGTTCTTTGAAATTTTCCCCCTTTTCTTTGTTTCAGTGTCAATTTTTCACTTGAAGTTTTTTTTAAACTTTCCCTTCCTGAGCATCTTTCCACTGGGTTTGAGCCCTAACTCTGCTATTTAAATCGCTCCAGAACACTGGCATTATTAAAATTTCTAGTACAATCAATCGTGTAACTATTACCATGTGTTCAAAGTAAGCACCTTTTCAGCTCTTACATAATTGTTATTTCTGCCGTCAGATGGTCCTCCTGGAGCTCAGCTCCACACAGCAGCCAGAGGGAGCTTTTTACTCCAGAAATCTGACAGTGTCATTCCTGTCCTCAAATTCTTTCCCTGATCCGCATAACGTTCAGAATGGAGAGCAGACTGCTAAGTCTGATACCCAGAGTCCCTTGTGATATATCCACCCTTCCCCACCCCATTGCCCCACGACCTCACCTGGCATCTCTCTCCTACACTCTTCTGTGCTCCAGCCCTACCAAGCTGTTCAGCGCTCTGAAACCCGGCAGGTTCTCTCAAGCCTCTGTACCCTGCACCTTCTGCTTCCTTTACCTATGTCAATAGTCGCTCCCTTTTCTGTCGGACTAATTCTGTCCTCTCCTTCTCCAGCTCAATGATACCTCCAACTGTCCCCGCGTCACCTGCAAAGACACAGGTAGCAGCACTTGATAGACACACAGGTGTGGGTCCAGAACATCTTTCCTGCTTATTTTTGAGCTGTGGTTTCCTACGTCATCTATCTCGAATTTGCTGGCTGCGTACTGACCTCCTAACCTGCTTTCTGGTTTTCTGAGCTTGGCCTTCCCCACTGGACAGCTGACACTATGATACTCACTCCCATGAACCAGCTACCATTTGCAGCCCCAGGTAAGAGGTGCTCCCAGAGGTTTCAGCCTCAGCTTATAACCATCCCCCACTATACACACACACGCACGCACGCACACACACACACTCACACACACGTTTACTCCAGATGAGGAAACACTAAGGGAGACTGATATAATGACAATAGGTGATACTACAGAGCACATCCAGCATACCTGGCATTACGCTAAGCACTTTGTTTCTTTAATTAAAAAAGAAAAAATCACCTGTAAAGCAGGTACTATTTTGTCCCCATTGACGGATGAGGAAACTAAGTCCATTAACATGAAACGACTTATCTAAAGCCAGACAGCCTTTTGGTGATGGAGCTTCTAGGGCACATGACTTCAAAGAGCTCAGTCGATCAGTCGACCCCAGGACATTTTTTCTGATCCTTCTAGACTCCCAGCCACCACCACCACCACACTTCAGAACACTTCTCTGAGTAACCAAAGTTATCTTTGCACTTAGTCCACTAGATTCTAACTGTGTGGACCTATGTGTCTCCCTAAGAGACGGGAGCTCCTCAGAGTCGGGTGCATGTCTTTCAAACTTGAGAACACAAAGGAAGCACAACAAAAGGCCTAGCGTTGCACTTCCTCCGAACCACATTTATGCATGCACCTACCAGGGAGCAAGGTACACTAAATTTCAGTCTCCTACTGACCCGCTCAATCCCGGTTCCTGTACAATGATCAGCTCTCTTTCTTTTTTTTTTTAACATCTTTATTGGAGTATAATTGCTTTACAATGGTGTGTTAGTTTCTGCTTTATAACAAAGTGAATCAGCTATACATATACATATATCCCCATATCCCCTCCCTCTTGCGTCTCCCTCCCTCCCACCCTATCCCACCCCTCTAGGTGGTCACAAGACACCCAGCTGCTCTCCCTGTGCTATGCGGCTGCTTCCCACTAGCTTTCTATTTTACATTTGGTAGTGTATATATGTCCATGCCACTCTCTCACTTCGTCCCAGCTTACCCCTCCCCCTCCCAGTGTCCTCAAGTCCATTCTCTACATCTGCGTCTTTATTCCTGTCCTGTCCCTAGGTTCTTCAGCACCATTTTTTTTTTTTTTTAGATTCCATATATATGTGTTAGCATAGGGTATTTGTTTTTCTCTTTCTGACTTCACTCTGTATGACAGGCTCTAGGTCCATTCACCTCACTACAAATAACTCAATTTCGTTTCTTTGTATGGCTGAGTCATATTCCATTGTATATATGTGCCACATCTTCTTTATCCATTCATCTGTCGATGGACATTTAGGTTACTCCTGCCCCAGCCTGGTCTGGGTGTGCTCCACCAGCCAGCACAGTTAAGGAAGACTGCAATCAGAGCTGAGGTGAATGCAGTCAGAGGGCTGAGGAGCCAGCTCAAGGTGCCATTTGGCTCAAGAGCTGACTGTCAGTCGTCCTAGCAACACACTCCACCGCCGATAGCTGTTTCATTTGATCTCTGCGTTGATGCTCAAGCCACAGATTTCCTGGGCCTGCAGCCTCCGAGGAAACGGAAGCCAAACAGCAGATGATTCATATTTCCTCTGACGTAGCACGAGAGAAACTACCTGGTGCAGAAATTGCTACCAACCTTTCAAAGCCCTGGCCTGAGCTGCTCCTTCCACTTCCTAGGCTGATGGGTCCAGAGGCTGCCTGGCTTTAACTGGCTTCTCTCCAAAGAGAGAGAGAGAGAGAAAGACGAGAGGAGAAGAGAGAGGAGTTAACATTTATTAAGTGCCCATCATGAGCCAGGTCTGGCCCCATCAGCCACCTTACGTATACAGTCTCATGTAATTGCACTCATACTGTGAGGCAGACATTAGATGCTCCCTGCTATACTGTGCATTTACTTATTCATTGTCTGTTTCCCTCACTAAATAATAAGCTCCAGGAAGGCAAAGACTTTATTTGGTTCATGGCTATATGTCCAGTTTCAAGAACTAGGACATAAAAACATATAATAATTATAGGTAACACTTATACCAGATACTTACTGTTCTAAGTGCTTTCACACAACTGAAGCAAATAGTAATAATAATAGTAATAACTACCACTTATCTTGTGCCAGACACTTCTATTTTCCTACAATAACTCAATTATTTCTCATAACAACCCTGTGATGGAAAAACTACTCTCTCCACTTTCCAGATGATGAAACTGACACAGAGGGGGAAAAAAAATTGTCTTGCCTGTTTCCCTACAGCTAAAGAGCTATGGAACCCGAAATACATAAATAAATAAATAAAGCTTTAAATTAAAAACAAAAAGAGCTACGGAACCAGGATTCAAATCTAGGCCACCAGCCTTTGATTTCAACCATGATGCTATTCTGCCTCTCTCCTGATGGATATTCAATAAATATTTGTTGAAGGAATGATCATACCCATTTTACAGATGCATAAACTCAGCCTCTTACTAAAGTTCCACAGCTTGTAGGACAAGTTAGGTTTCAAACCAAGAACCGTCTGATCACAAACTACTACAACCATAGCCTGTAAAATTCTTTTTTAAAAAAAATTATGGTAAAATATACATAACGTAAAATTGCATTGTATTGTAAGCATTTTTAAGTTATGGTTCTGTGGCATTAAGTATATTCACTTTGTAGTGTGACCATCATCACCATCCATCTCCAGAACTTTGCATCTTCCCCAACTGAAACTCTGTACCCATTAAACACGAACTCCCCTTTCCTATAAAATCCTTCACAAGGGAAGAATTCGGCCAGGGTTAGACTCTGGACTGGGAAATCCGATGTGTGGAATGATAACAGAGGAACAGAAAAGAATTCCTACCCTTGAAATTTGCTTTCCTGTTAGCAATTATAAATTTGAACATTCTACCACTAAGGAGTCATTCGTTCTTGCAGTTTTAAAAGATTTTGAGGCCTTTGAGAGCACAAAGAGGGGGTTAGGCCATCGAGCTACTTTCAACAGAAGTATGTGGAGGGATCCAGGGAAGGCTCAAAGGGAAGATTGGAAGACTGGCACCAAGAAACTATCTTCCCCGCTAGCTTCTCCGGGCCTGGGAGCTGCCTTCTTTCATTCACTTATCAAGTATGGAGGAGTGCCCGCCAGGTTCCAAGCATTGCTGAAGCCCCGGGGATACGCCGGTGAGCATTATCGTGGGGGCCACTGAAGAGTAAGCAGTGTGACCCTCCATGCTCTGGAAGAAGAGGTGCTCAAACTCTGGGAACACACAGGAGGCGTTCAAGGCTTTCTAGGAGAAGCAACATCCAAGCAGAGACCTCAAGTCTGAGTAAGGATTAGCTGGATGAAGGAGGCTGGGGAAAAGTGGAGAGAGGGCAGGGAGAGTATTCCAGGGAAAAGGGAACAGTATGTGTAAGACCAGAATGCCAGATACCTACATGAGGAAGTGCCCAGTGATGAAGGAGGTGGGGTGAGGTATGACGTGGGAAGAGCATAGAGAGGAAGAAGGCTCAGGTGGTGGGCAGGGCCTTGTAATCCCAATGAAGGAATATGGACTTTGTCCTGACAGCAACTTGGAGCTGCAGAAGGATTTTAAGCTGGAAGGTGGCATAATCAGGTTTGCATATCAGAAGATGTGGAAGATGGAAAGGAAGGAGGGACAGAACTGAGAACAGGGAGACCCAGGTAGGAGGTGATTGTGTAAATCAGGCCAGAGATGAGTGTTCTCTGAACCAGGAGAGTGACCATGGCAGAGATGCAGATGGTGGACAGGTTCAAGAGTAACTGTGGGGGCTTCCCTGGTGGCGCAGTGGTTGAGAGTCCACCTGCCAAAGCAGGGGACACGGGTTCGTGCCCCGGTCCGGGAAGATCCCACATGCTGCGGAGTGGCTAGGCCCGTGAACCATGGCCGCTGAGTCTGCGCGTCCGGAGCCTGTGCTCCGCAACGGGAGAGGCCGCAACAGTGAGAGGCCCGCGTACCGCAAAAAAAAAAAAAAAAAAAAAGAGTAACTATGGGAGCAGAATTATCAGGACTCAGCGATTGCAGGGAGTTGGGGGGAGAGAGAGATGTCACAAATGATGCCTGGGTTTCTAGGGTGGATAACTGAATGGGTGGTGGTTACATGCAGCCATTCACTGAGCTAAAGGGGCTGGTTTGGGGGGAAAGTTAATCAGTTCCATTTTGGACAAGTTCAACTGAGAGTCTTGTGAAACACTCAAGGGAAGATGTCAAGGAGTACCGGGGAAAGGAACCAAGAGGTCCTGCTGGTGTGATTCACCCCTCCTGTGTATGCCAGGGTCAGACAGGGTGAGGAAGGATGCTAAAAGCACAGGTCAGCTGCTAACTAACAGGTACACACACACACACACACACACACACGCGTGTACACACACTCCATATATATATACATGTATATATAATATACACACAGTCAGAATGGAACACCAGACAGTGTTGCTGTGAGACAATTCATCTAGGTCAATTTTAAGGTCTAGAATGAGTCTTCAGGGGATTAGGAGGCAGGATGCAGAAAATCCCTGGAATGAGCTCTGTAGTTCCAATCTGCTGCTGTTTATACATTTCTTTTTTTTTTTTTTTTTTTGCGATACGCGGGTCTCTCACTGTTGTGGCGTCTCCCGTTGCGGAGCACAGGCTCCGGACGCGCAGGCTCAGCGGCCATGGCTCACGGGCCCAGCCGCTCCGCGGCATGTGGGATCTTCCCAGACCGGGGCGCGAGACCGTGTCCCCTGCATCGGCAGGCGGACTCTCAACCACTGCACCACCAGGGAAGCCCTATACATTTCTTGATCACAGATACTTTATTTCTGCATCAGCCACTCTGGCACAGATCCGAACCATTCAAAAACCCAGCAAGTGGTTTCTCTTTGAGGTGATGAAAATGTTCTGGAATCAGATAGTGGTGATGATCACACAACCTTGGGAACATACTAAAAACCACTGAAATGTGCACTTTTAGAGGTGTATTTTATGGTATATGAATGATAACTCAATAAAAAGAATTCTTCATATTAAAAAAAAAAACAACCCACAAATCCTGGCCAGTATCATTCAGTCACAGCGACCGTGCTCTTTTCTTTTGTAAGTGTCTCTGGTTGGAGCAGTGCCCTGTGATTTATTCTTTCAGTGACTGAGGGTGGTGCCAGCCACCCTCCAGTACCCTTTCTACCTCAAGTCCTGATGGTTCTCATTTCCTCTCCTCCACCTCAAGGACAGAGCCTGGAGACCTGGCAGTAGGTGCATTTGCTATTGAGGAATTTAAAACATTGTAAGGAAAGTAGGGTGTTGAATGAAGTTAGTAAAGCCCTTAGAAATATATTTTTATGTTCAAAGCTATGAAACAAGATTTCAAATGAAGATATTACTGACATTTTACTCAGCTTATCTCCGTAGCTATTTTTAGGTGCTGTACTTAATGCTTTACAGACGTACTTGAATCATCATAGCAACTCCTTGAAATAGGTAGTATGGTGACTTCCCTGGCCGTCCAGTGGTTAGAACTCCGCGCTTCCACTGCAGAGGACACAGGTTCAATCCCTGGCTGGGGAACTGAGATCCTGCATGCTGCGCAGCATGGCCAAAAAAAGTAAAATAAAATAAAATAATTTTTTTTTTTTTTTTTTTTTTTGCGGTACGCGGGCCTCTCACTGCTGTGGCCTCTCCCGTTGCGGAGCACAGGCTCCAGACGCGCAGGCTCAGCGGCCATGGCTCACGGGCCCAGCCGCTCCGCGGCATGTGGGATCTTCCCGGACCGGGGCACGAACCCATTTCCCCTGCATCGGCAGGCGGACTCTCAACCTCTGCGCCACCAGGGAAGCCCTAAAATAAAAATTTTTTTAAATAAAGTTAAATTAAAAGAAGAAGGTAGTATATCATACCATGAGGAAACTGAGGCATAGACAAATGACTAGCTTCACCAAGCTCCACAGCTAACGGCAGAGCCCAGAGTTGAACCCAGGCAATGGATTCCAGTGCCCATTGTACTGTTTCCTCTCATATGATAGGAGCCCAGAAATTACTTCATTCTGCTCATCTTCGGGTCTCAGCTTAGACCTTGTTTCATCTCAGAAGTCTCCTTAACCCCTCCTCTATGGCTCTCTAGTGCCTGTATTTCTCCACTTGCATTATTGATCACCCTAGGCCATAACTGCCCATTTCGGCTGTACCAATTGTAAGTGGTGTGAGGGCAGGAATCACATCCACCTTGTTCTCTGATCTATCCCCAGGGCATATGGATGGTTTTCCAAAGTGAAATTGAATGAGTGAATGAATTCCATTTACCATCTTTTACTCTTAAGAGACTTTTCAGGATCTCCCTACTCTGTAATTTCCAAAAACTTTGGAAATTCATTTTTATCTGTTATGGATAATGCACATAATGTAGAGCTCCTCTCCCCCAATGGATTCTCTTTCCAAATGTTCGAAGCTTTTTATATTTTGTAACTCAGACTTGTTGACTATTTTTTGCCTCTGGGGTCTGTCCTCCTGGTTTTAATTGTGATCCCAAACTTGTGATGTAATTGGGATGTTGGAGGTGGAAGAAGGATGGTGTAACTTTTACTTAGCTGGGTGACACAGCTGAGTAGGTATTTCTTAATTCCCTCTCTGGTACTCAAGGTTCAAGAGCTTTAGCTCTGTTATGAGAGCTTTGTGCCAAAAAACATGTCAGGGACCTCCCATTACAGGTGCCTCCATCCCCCTCCCCAAGAGGGCATCAGTGTGACTCCAAGGACCACACGGGCTTTGCCCTCATTTTCCATGTATTACACCCACAGCTTCATTGCAAAAACCTCCACCCTTCCCTGCCTTTACCTCTGCCTCGCATTTCCACCCCCAACAGGCATGACTCACAATTCATGGTCTCTGGGAACAAAACCGACATTGAAGTAAATCTCAAAGCAACAGGTGTAGATGGTTCTGTGACACCCTGGAGTACAAAAAAAGGCCACATTTCTTTAACGTTCTCAACCAAATTAAACCTTTATCATGCCCTGCATGCAAAAGGATCAAGACTTGCCAAATCCCAGAAATTTTCCATGATTTATCCTTGCCCCCTACACCACACAAGAAACCCGGGGCTTACTCA
Source organism: Phocoena phocoena (assembly GCF_963924675.1). NCBI lineage: Eukaryota > Metazoa > Chordata > Mammalia > Artiodactyla > Phocoenidae > Phocoena > Phocoena phocoena. Next base: position 86,821,198 of record NC_089223.1, on the reverse strand, counting down.
GAACAGAAATTGAGGGAAGGTCCCTGGTCCTCCATCCACCTTTTCAATGATACCCAGGCGCTGCTAGTACAAAATGTCATGGTAATTTTTTCAGTCTTCATCTTACAGCACTTGACATGGTTTATTTCTGCCTCTTCCCAAACAACTTTCTCTCTTTCCCCTTCTCTGGCAGTGACTTTGTTGGTTCCTCCTCCTCTCCTCTAACTCTAAAATTGGGGTACCATCTTTAGACTCCTTCTGTCTCTTCTCTCCTTGCCTAAGTGAGTTCCTCTAGCCCCGTGGTTCTAAATATCATCATTCTGCACTGATCATTTCCAAAGTGACCTTCAACTCCAACTGGTCCCATCAACTCTAGACCCCTGTAGCTGACTGCCCACTTGACACCTCCACTTGGTTGCCAATGGCCAAATTTAACATGGCCAAAACCTGATCACCCCCTCCCCGCCAGTTCAGCTCCATCCTCATTCTTTCCTACCTCCGTAAAGACAACTTCATCGTACTGTTTGCTCAGGCTAAAAACCTTGCAGTCACTCTTGACTCCCTCACCTCTAGATAGATAGACAGATGACAGATAGATAGACTGATTCAATCCCATCAGAAAATGCGATTGTCGTATAGTTTCTCACCTCCTCCACTTTCACCATCCTAGTCTAAGTCACCAGCATACTTTTGCCTGGATTATTGCCATAAAGTGTCTACCTGCTTCACACCCATCCTTATCCCCTAAATCCGTTCTTCACAGAGCAGCCAAAGTAATCTTTTAAAACAGCAGTCCCCAACCTTTTTGGCACCAGGGACCAGTTTCGTGGAAGACAATTTTTCCACAGACTGGGGGCGGGGGGGTGGATGGTTTCGGGATGATTCAAGCTCATTACATATATTGTGCACTTTACTTCTATTATCATTACATTGTAATATATAATGAAATAATTATACAACTCACCATAATGCAGAATCAGTGGGAACCCTGAGCTTGTTTTCACTTGCCACTCACCGATAGGGTTTTGATATGAGTCTACAAGCAATTGATTTATTATGGTCTCTGTGCTGTCAAACCTCTCTGCTAGTGATAATCTGTATTTGAGGCCGCTCCCCAGCGCTAGCATCACCGCCTCAGCTCCGCTTCAGATCATCAGGCATTAGATACTCATAAGGAGCGCGCAACCTAGATCCCTCCCATGTTCAGTTCACAGCAGGATTCGCGCTCCTATAAGAATCTAATGCCACCACTGATCTGACAGGAGGCGGAGTTTGGGGGGTAATGTGAGTCATGGGGAGCAATGGGGAGCGGCAGATGAAGCTTTGCTCTCCCGCCCGCCACTCACCTCCTGCTCTGCTACCCGGTTCCTAACAGGCCACATACCGGTACCAGTCCATGGCCCGGGGGTTGGGGACCCCTGCTTTAAAGTTAAAAGTCAGATTATATCACTTCTATCCTCAAAACTTTCCAATAGTTTCTCATCACTATCAGAGGAAAATCCAAAGTCTTTACAATGATCTGCAAGTTCTTACATGATGTGGTTCTCTCTGCTGGGAATACCTTTTCCCAAATACTCACCCAGCTCATTCCCTCACCTCCTTTATGTCTGTGTTCAAACGCAACCTTCTAAATGAAGCCTTCCCTGACCAGCCTGTATATGCATCCCCTACCCCTGTCTCTCTTTGTCCCCTTACCAGCTTTATTCTTCTTCATAGCCCTTAACATGATTTGTCATATACTGTCTTCCTCCGTCCTCTAAAATGTAAGCTCATTGAGAGAAGGGACTTTTGTCTGTTTTCTTCACCCCTCTGTGCCCCACTCTTGCACAGGATCTGGCTCAGACTAAAGGCTCAGTGTGTTGAGTAAATGATTGGCCACTGCTGCGGCCACCTGTGGAACCCTTGTGAAGGGGATGGCTGCCAGCAGCTTCTCCCTCTCTGATCTTTGCCAAGGTTCCCACACTCACTGCCCTTCGTGCTCAGCCCTCAGAGCTTTCCAGACAGCCATCTTCAGGTAACCTTGTGCCTTAGGGGTTCAGCATTGGCACGGGGCATAGTTCTCTGCCCCCCCACACCTCCTCCCTGTCTTGCAGACTATAACTTTACCACCACCTTTCAAATACACACACAAACTGCTTACTTTCCTCCTGGAGAAAAGGAGAACCCTGAGAGGCAGTACATATCACATAATACTTAATAGACTTTGGAGACCAACTTCTTTTATCCAAATCCTGGTCACTTAACAGTTGTGTGGCTTGGGGCAAGTTTCTTAACCTCTCTGTGACTTACTTTCCTTATCTCGACTTACTTTCCTTATCTGCAAAATCGAGATAATAATGAGTCTCTCCCTTGTAAGTTTGTTGTACGGATTAAATTAATTAACTCATGTTAAGTGCTTGGAGTCATGGTACGTGTTCGCTACTATTTTTGTAGAATGTTGGTCCCTTTCATAAGAGAGGTGAGCTGTGGAGGAAGAGATGGGATTTTTCTTCCTTAGGGATTTTTTTGGCAGAAGAGGGGGGTAGAGGGAGGGAGGGGGAGAGAGCCCCTGTTATGCAGGTGGAGTAAAATTTCACATCAAAGGAATTCATGACTGGAGAGAGGTGGGCTGTACAAATCTTAGAGCTTCCGTCAGTTGCAGATGAGATAACGGTAGGATTGCTGTGGGGAATAAATTCATTCCTTCATCAAATATTCACTAATGCTTGCCATGTGCCAGGACAGTAAACACGAAATAATACAAAGTTCACATGACCAAGCACAGTATCAAGCTAGAAGTCCATGCTTAATGAGTGATATCTATTACTCTTGATGTAAAGTCGTTTTAGCCTGGGAAGGGTAGGCGGGGGACTAAAATCAATAGTATTCACTGATTTATTTCCTAAATACACGCCCATTCTAACCTGTCAGGATTTCTGCACACAATCCTACTTCTTCCAGCGACCTGCCCTACCAGAAGTCCGCTCGGTCCAGGCCTGAGGACGCTGGAGAAGGTGGCCCCGGGCAGGCAAAGGGCTGCCTGCCTGATCCCTGTGGCCGAGGTGACTTTGAGAGCGCGCAACCATCACTGGGGCTCCACCGCACAACTCCCTGGGGACTCCTGCTTCCCTCCGCCGCCGGCGCACCGCCCTGGGGGCCGCTGTGGCCTCCTGGAGGGCGCACAAAGCATCCGGGGCTCCATCGAGATATGCAGGGCGCGGGGCCAGACAGGCAAGGAGCCCTGCGGGGAGCGCTCCCGGGCTGCGGCGAAAGGTTTCCGCCCCGGTTTGTTTGCGGACCGGCGAGTCTGGCGAGGCCACACGAGGGGGGCTCGGAGAGGGGCTGCGGGAGACCTGCGCCCAGATCAGGCCCGCGGCTGTGTGTCCGCGGGGTCCTGTGGGAAGACGCTTCACCCGACGGGGAAGACGCTTTGATGTATTTTTCCTCTAAGGCACAGCCCGGGGTTCTCTCTCCATCACAGGCATCGCTGACCGCGCGCCTGAGGAGTAGGTTGGAGTGAGGGGGGTGACATGCACCAGGGATGACCACTGAGGTTGACCTGTCGGTGATTGCTTCACGGCCCCTCTTCTCTTCCCCGCTGTAGCTGAATAGGTCAATTCGGGTCAACCAGAGGATTTCTTGCGCGTTACAGTCAGGAGCCAGAGGTTCTTCAGGTCCTGAGGCTGCCTCTCCTGCTGCGGGACCTCAGCCATGTTGTCGAGCCTCACTGGGCCTCCATCCATCTCCTCAAAATGACAGAACTGGGCAGGTGATCTCTAAGGATCCTTTCTAATCCTAAGAGTCAGTGATTTTTTTTTTTTTTTTTAATTTGGAAGAAATAGAAGACACAGTTCTTGCGCTCAGGGAATACTGAATCTAGCTGAGCAAATTGTTTTCATGCCAGTGAAAGAAGTGATAATCTTTGAAGACGGGACATAAGGAAGGATTCCCTGAGTGCTCTGTTCAGTAAGGCTGTGAGAGTTCTGGAAATGATTCACAGGCTGGCCGGGTCCTTGGGGCAAGTAGGTGCAGCTCCGCCATCGCCATCACCAGTCACCCAGTGTATTTATGAGTGAGGGCAACTGGTGGAGACCCTCATAGATGTGGCTTTGCAAAGAGGTAGCACAGTGGGGCAAAATGACCTGTGTGTCAGTCCAAGTTAGAAGTGCCATGGCTCCTCAAGGAGACAGCCCCAGAGGAAATCCCAGCACTGTTGCTAGCCGTGAGATGCCCAGCCTCAACCTTCTCATCTGGAAAATAGTGCTACTCTCATAAAATGGTTGTTACCTCTCAAAATAAAGTGTGCACAGTGCTTAGCACAATGCGTGGTAGACAGTAAGGGCTCAATAAACGTTCGCAGTAGCCTTGTTTTATGATTGTTAGTCTATGGCCAGCACAACCTCCCTGAGTTGGGCTGAAAATAATCCCACCCCGCCCCGCACTCATTTCAGCCGAGACACGGGTCAGGAACTGTGAGAATCTGGCAAGTGCAGAGTTGGCCACCTTTCCAAGGGACATGCCAAGGTCCCGGCCTTGGTGCCAGGGGCCACGTGGCTGAAAGGAGATGTCTCTGGTAGCAGAGTTACGTGGGGGGTGGGGCTTAAGAGGACCAAGGGTGCCCATTGGCCACTAGGAGCACAGGGCGGGCTCAGCCAGCAGGTCCTCAAGAGGGGGCACTCAGCTGCTCTTGGCTCAGTGTTTCCCAGGCAGTGGCAGGCTTGCACTCATCTTTCACTAGGAGCAGGGACACGGTGGCAGCTCCAGCCTTGTGCCATTTTTCATTGCCAGCTTTTAGTGTAAAGGACACTGCCCCACGCTCTTCACAGCGCAGGAGAACCAGGGCAGACCACGCAGGGCAAAAGAGGCTGGCAGACTCAGGAGTGATATGCAGGATTCCTTTTTAACTTTTCTTATTGCTCCCCCTTTCACAGTCAGGCATCGCTCTACTTATTATACTTAAAGTGAAAATCCAGACCAAAGTTACAGAGAATAAGGATAAATAACCCAAACCAATCTGCTGAGTTGAGTAAAATCAATATATGTGTACTTTCTTTATAAATATGTGCATAAGTAAACATGGGGCATAAAGTCTTACGTCCAAAATAAATTGATAATACAATAGTCTAAAATAAAACACTAAAATCTTTACTACTTCCCTCCTTAAACATCCCAGCCACCACCACTCTCCCCCTCAACCCAAAATGGAAAGATTTAAGACATTCTAAAGCAGACAGCTCCATCGTGTCTGCAATACGATTATTTTCTTTCAAAGCAATGGTTTTCACTTACCAACACTGATTTATTTTTGTTTAGTTTGGGGTTTTTCCCTTCTCAGTGTGATGAGTCTAAGTGAAAAATTTAGCAGTGAGAGAGAATGCAGCCATCCTCCGGGAATTCAAAGTTGCCCTAGGTTATCCTCTTTCTCCAAAAGTTGAGATTTCTTCCTCTGTCCCTCCCAGAAGCTCACCGTGGTGGCTGCTTTCTGAGAGTTTATGTGTGACTTCCTTCACTACCGAGGCCAGGCTCTAGGTTAACTTCTGGAAGTATCTTTGGAAACTAATGCTCAGGCAAACTCCAAGAAAAAGAGGCACATGGTGAGGAACTGACATAATTTTTTAACACCACAACCAGCATATTTCTGGAGACAACTGCAGCCAAAAGTGGTTGCCAAGACCAATATTGATCTAGTCCTTCATCCAATCAACAAATGCCATTGTTTATAAGATATAATTTTTCTTGGTTAAAGTTCAAAGCTAAACTCCAAGGATTTTCAAATCTCTAAAAATGAGAGGCTTTCATACCCTCAAAAAAAAAAAAAAAAAATTCCTGGCCAGTTTTCCTCCTTCATGGGTTTTCACAGTCACTAAAAGAAAGATAGCCAAGAAAACATTTTTGGGTCTTTTTTTCTCTGAACTCTGGTAGCTTTTTAAAGGACGATAGTGCTAAATAGCTACATAAAATCCCTTAAACCTTTGTGCCTCTTCTGAAAATCATGGCATGTCAGCTGCACAGGTGACTAAGGTTTGCTTTTCTGCTCCAGGGCGACTCACCTGCAGAATTCCATAAATCAATTCAGCTTTTTCCAGTTTAGATTCAAGCAGCCCTCTCCCTTCCTACCCATCTTTTTTAACGTGGAAATGACAGAGTCTTTTCTAAGCCCCTTGGAGAAGGCGAAGGGTTCTGTGGCTCACGTCTGATTCTGAAATGGAAAACCTTAGCGAGTAAATGGTAAGCAGATGGTGCTTTAGAAACCAGTTCCTCATGGTTATTCTAGATCCAGACGAGTGTCCATTTCTGGGAGCTGGTGTCAGCGACAAGCAGGTCAGCTTTAGGATGTGGAACTAGGGTGGGGTAATAGATAGATCTGTGAGATCTCAAGTTGGGCATCTTCTTCATCTGAAAAAAGAGTTTTAACAGAGGCTGTACCTTCCCCTCCATGCCTGCCTTCCCCCAAAGGATGCAGCACAGAGGCTTGTACACACATACAGCTGAAAATTAGCTGACTGATGGACTGAGTGATTCCTTTGTGGATGCCTACAGGATACTGATTCCTTTCTATGGAGACGCCTCTCAGTTCACTTTTCTGGTTTAGAGAAATGTGAGCTGAGAACAGTGAACATCCATTCCTGCCACAAACGTGTATTGAGTGCCTATCACGTACCAGACTCTTGTCCATACTGTTGGGGTCCAGCCAGGAATAAAACAGACAAGCAAGCCCTGCCCTCAGGGAGCTGATGCTCTAATGAGAGGGGAATATGTAGATTATGAACAATGAACTAATCTTTTAGGGAAGACACTTGGAGTACATTTACATGATACTTTGACAAAACACAGGAAGAGGAAACAATTGAAAGCCAGCAAGCCATGACTCTGTGCTCTGGGACACAGCGATGGGATTCTGGAAACCATGACAGCACACCAAACACACCAAACCATCACGAGGGCGAGAACCCAGGGGCTAATTTTGAGCACAGATATCTCCCACCAGCCCCAACAGTTCATACTTGTCCAGAACGTTCCAGTCTGCCAAGAGCTTTCACATATACTACTTACTATAGTCTTCACAATACCCCTGCAGGGTGGACAGAAATGATCACTCCCATCCTATAGATGAGGAAACCCCAGTTTCAAGACCAAGAGTGACTTGCACGAGGCACGAAACCCACATAGCAGGGCTGGGCTTCAAGCTCAGAAGAATAGTATCGATAATAATAAATATAATGCTTACTACATGCTCAGCACTGGTCTAAGTTCTTTATATGAGTTAACACATTTTAATTCTTAAAACACCTCGATGAGATAAACCTGTGTGTTTTCCCCATCTTACAGGTGAGATCATTGAGGCACAGAGAGGTTGAATCATTTGCCTAAGGTCACACAGCTAAAAAGTGACAGAGGGTGGATTCAAACTCTGGTCATTCAAACTTAAGCAGCCTCCTCAAATGGTAGCTGCAACTCTGGGCCCAAGGGCAGTATACTCTCTCAAGTGCAGAAAAGAAGGTCGGCCCATTGACCAAGTGACCCAGGAAAACATGAATAGCCACACGTCAGAGATGTCACCATCTATTACAAAGCACAATAGTCTGTGTTAATAATATATTTCAAGAATGATTGTTATATTAAGTAAGAGGGAGAGAAACTCAAAGGATTTTTTTTAATTGTCTGAAGATCCCTTTGCTGCAAGCCAAACATCCCATTAGGGTGAAGCTGGTTTATCTGTTACTGCTTTGAATTAACAGAGGACCATGATTTGCATGGTTTTTTCGCTTATTTTAACCACCCTGTGATCTTCCTCTTCTCTGAATTCTTGTAGCACCCAATTTTTACAAGACAATATTACATGTAATTATACTTTGTACTCTTACATAATTATTCCATGTATGCCCATCCTGTCTCCCCAAACAATTTCTAAGATACTCAGAGACTGAGATCTGTACTGGATGCTTTCATTGTCCCTTCAGGATTAACCTAGGTACTCAATGTTTGCTGACTGCTTGAATGAGTATCTTTAAGACGAATTCTAAGTTGCCTCTTCGGAAGTGTTTGTGCTTGTTCCAAATGGTTGGCTAGAGGTATTTGTTTTTCTTTGTTTTCTTGCAGTTAAAATGGTAACTATTCAAGTATAAAGACAGTGTGCTGGTAAATGTTTAGCAGCCAGCTCTCCAAGAAGAAAAAGGCCTTGGTCTCTAACATTTCCCGTGATATAAATACTCTCACCGTGGCCTATTTCACGTTACCAGCATGATGTCAACTAGCTTGCAAAATTCCTGAATATTTAACAAGGGATTCTATTAAGCTGGTACAAGTGGCTCTCCCCGAAAATATGATCTTTGCTGGATATGGTGACTTTGGTTTTCCATCTCAACAAAGGCTTTTCGTTCGAATATATGCTAATTTGAAATACCAGCCTTAGCAATGTAGCAATCACTCACCTAGTCATTCCAGAGTCAGACTGTGGAAAACGTTCTGTATTGATGGACCTAAAAAATGAAAATCTGTTATCTTAAGCTAACCAAACAACCAAGCTCCATTCTGTCTCCTGCCTTCTTCCCTCCTTCCGTTCCTTCTTCCATCACTTCACCTCCCTAACTTCTCATGCCATTTTCATTTTGAGTGGTAGGTTTTGCTGTTGATTTAACGATGACGTTGGTGGGATAGGAAAACACTTTTGAGGCCAGTGATCTTGCCAACCTAAACCCATGTGATAACCGCTGTAGAACTTAAAACAACTGTTGGATTGGTTTTCCTTCTAGCCAATTTTCCAGAAACTCTTTCTTCTAATTCAGCTTTTTATTTGGGGTTCCTAATGTGTTCTTAATGAGATATGTACTGGCCACAGTCATTTCAGAGGCAAAGAGATAACCCTCAAGACAGTTGGGAGAGTTTTACAACGTTTCACAGTTGGGAATGTTGTCTTCTCCGAATTTATAAAGGTTCTAACTGCCAGTTTTCTCCCCTCCTCCACTAGCCCACCCCCTCCTCTTTATTAAACGTCTTGTTGTGAGAATTTCTATTTGGCATGTGAGTGGAGGGAGGGAGAGTTAGGCGTATCCACGTGGAGAAAGTGGCTCCGCGACGGCTTGGCTGATGGGCCTGTCCCGGTGCAGAGAGCAGCAGAATGCGATTACGTCGCTTCACAATCATTCTCGTTGCATCAAAAAACATTGTTAATATCTTTTTTAAAACAGATGCTACATGACATTAACAGGTTTTTAAAGGAAAGTAAGAAAAATCCCTTTTATTTCAATTATCAGTAAGACTTCTGTTAAACTTATTGTGTCAACCCCATTTTTATTGGTGACACTGGTTCTCAAACCCTGAAGCAAGCTTGCATTCTCTTTCTTTTTTCTACATATGCCTGGTTCTTTTGTCAGTGTGTCAAAGGAAAGCCTAGTCGTGGGTGCTTTCAACCCAAGAAACTGCATGAAACCTTTCTCCACACGGTTTTGGATTATATGTTTTTTTTTTCTCTCCAAGTTGACCATAAACTCCCCGTAAACAGTGGCAAAGTATCTCACTTTCTACCTAGAGCACCTGTGCATTGCAGAGCACAGGTGTGTGCAGTCCCATAATTTTCAGAGCTAAAAGGGTCTTTGGTGAGATCCTCTAACCTAAGCATTGTGACTTCAGTCCACAGAAGCAGTCTTACTTAAGGTGTCCATGAATTCTCTGAGGTTATATAAAAAGTATTGTACGCGGCAGCTGTCTTAATAAATAAGTAATCAAACAAGTGAACAATTCTGTTATGGGTTGAGTTGTGTCCCCCACCCACCCCCCCAAAATAATTCATATGTTGAAGTCCTAACCCTCAGCATTTCAGAATGGGACTTTATTTGAAAATAGGGTTACTGCAGATGTAATTAGTTAAAATGAGGTCATACTGGTATAGGGTGGGCCCCTTATCCCCTTTATAAAAAAGGGGAAATTTGGAAACAGATACATCCACAGACATAACACCATGTGAAGCTGAATGCAGAGATCAGGGTGATGGCAGCAGAAGCCAAGGAACACCAGCGATTGCCAGCAGACTACCAGAAGCTGGGGGAGGGGCAAGGAACAGATTCTCTTCCACTGTCCTTGGAAGGAACCAACCCTGCCAACATCTTGATCTCATCTAGGCACCCAGTATGTGGTACTCTGTTACATCAGCCCTAGCAAACGAATTCCATCGTTTAGCTTGTAGCCTGCCTATGGAGGGAATTATAAGGGTGCCATGGGATGGTTGCAGAAGGGGGCTACTTTTTACATTGTACAGTGGGTCGTACTGCAAGCCCTCTTTGAGAAGAAGCCTGGCGTGGGAAAATGAGGAGCTACTTTTATGAAAATTGTAAAAGAGCGTTCCCAACAGAGGATACAGAAAATGCAAACGCCCTGAGGTAGGAAAGAGATTAGACTGTTGGAAGAACAGAAGGTTGATGGGTGAGGCTGTGGCATGGTGGTCCGAGGTGAGAGCTGTACCAGATGAGAATGGAAAGGTAGGCGGGGGCTAGATCCACAGTGGCTCAGGAGGCCATGGTAGTAAGTTTGGAGTTTTTCTAAATGCAATGAAAAGCAATTGAAAGATTTCAATCAGGGGATTGTGGAGATCAGATTTATCAGTCACCTTTGGAAAGGTGACTCTGGCTACTGGGTAGAGACTACATGGTAAGAAAGCAAGCGAGCCTGCTGTGAATCCGTGGGGAGGCCGTTGTGGAAGTCCAGGAGTGAGAGGATGGTGCCTTGAACTAGAGGGGATGTTTGGAGGAGGTGAGAGGCAGAGTACCAGGAGATGTGTTCTGAACATGGAGTTAACAGCTCTGGCTGGTGGAGGTGAGGGCAAGAGGGAAAATAAGGTGTCGCTCAAGTCTGGGGCGTGCACAGTTAAGTGGAGGGTGGTGCCATTTACCAAGACAAGAGGCCTGAAAAGGTGCAGATTTCAGGGGAAGAATCAAGAGTCTACTCAACTCATGTAAAGTTTGAAGAGACTCATAGCTACTCAGATATACTTGCTAATTAATTGAAATATGTTTCAAATAAACAACTACCTATTAAAAGTGAATGAAACTCATTTTGCCAAGAGAACATTTCTGAGATTTCGCAGCACCTCCTGAGGTAACAGGAGGCCCATTGGAGTGCTGCGTAACTAAGACAGCAAACCACACACTCCAGGGCCCCTCATCTAAGAGCAGAGCGACCCCTTGTACGGGAGGTGTACCCGGAAATTGCTACCTGTTAGCACCTCTCAGCACATCTCCCCACCCTGACTCTCCCCAGACCCTCTCATCTCCCTGCCAGTCTCCTGGACTTAGTTCATTCAAGAAATCGTTTGGGGCCCTCAGTGCTGGGCAGTGTGATGAGTGTGAGTGGTACAGCCGGGTATGTGTTTCCTCGGACCGTCACAACAAATTACCACCAACTGGGTGGCTTAAAACAACAGAAATTCATTCTCTGATACTGGAGGCCAGGAGTCTGAAACCAACCAGCAAGGCTGCATCCCCTCCTAAGGCCCTAGGGGAGAATCCTTCCTTGCTGCTTCCAGTTTCTGGGAGCTCCAAGTGCTTCTTGCCTTGGGGCTGCATCACTCAGTCCCTGCCTCCATCTACACATAGCCTTCACTTCGTGTGTCTCCAATCTCCCTCTGCCTTTCTTTGATAAGCTCACTTATCATTGGATTTAAGTCCTACTCACATGATCCGAGATGATCTCACCTCCAGATCCTTAATTACATCTCCAAGGACCCTTTTTCCAAACAAGGTTACAGTCACAGTCACTAGATGGACATATCTTGGGAGGGGGGCATGGTGGGGAGGGCATATCATTCAACCAACTATAAGCAATGAATGAGAGACTTGCTCCAGCCTCCCACAGGGTATTAACTGAGACCTGAACTGAGTGAAGGAGAGAGAGAAAGCATCCAGGCAGGGGACCTGGCAGGTTTGAAGACCTTGAAGAGAGAGTGTGGAGCATCTTGAGGACATGAACCACGTTAGAAATGGTGCGGGATGAGGTCAGGGAAGTTAGGCAGGGCCAGATCATTAAGGGCCTGCTAAGCTCTGGGAAAATGTTTGGACTTGGAGGCAAAGGGGAACGGCTGAGATTTTAAGCAAGGGAGGGTCACGGCCAGGTGTGCATTTGAGGAAAATAAGTCTTGTGGCTCGTGGAGAATGGATGTGGGCTAGGAGAGAGGCAGAAGAATTTTAGGGTAGGTCAGAACCACCAGATTTTACTGGACCCTGTCTCTCCCCACCAGAGCTTTGATTAGTCACATTGAGGAAGGCAATACGTAAAGACTGTGCCTTACTGTGGCCTGGCAAAACTGTTTAGAAAGGGAATCAACCTTTATAAATTAATTTTAAAGGCTTGAGGAAGACATTCTTAGGAGGACAAATGCAAGCTTATAATGGTGCTGAACTCACCATTTTCACCCTGAAAATATCCCTTCTTTTTCCATTCAGCTGTGCACTCTTGTGCCCTCGAAGAGCAATACTGGTGTCATTGGGAGCTTTTATAGCCTCTGCCTAGAACACGTGGATGTGTGGTTTGCTACAAGTACTTTCATGCTGGTATTTTTATGGTCTGAGATATTTTAGACAGCATCCCAGTGCCAAGGGGACCCAAGCAGACCCCAGAAGCCCAATTACTGTCTCCAGGAATCTGAGTGCCCTGTAACTCGAAAGGCTGTGAGAAGCAGCTGCCCCGGGATTCAGGGCTGTGCACCCTCCCTCCACTCAGGACCGTGCAGTGGGCCTCCTGACTTGAAAGGAGAACATCCTTCCGCTCTTGGCAGCATCGCTTGCAATCAATGTAAAACCAGAAGTAGATGGAAAATTTGCCCAGTTGGAAAAAAACCAACAAAAATGCAAACCGGTATCTGGTATTTTCACCCAATTCCTTCCACTCTGACACAAAACGTCTAAATTCCCCCCCTAAGACCCAGCCTACTCTGTAGCTGGGGCTGTTCTCAAGGTCGACTTGGGTTTGCACGGTCCTTGTCTCGTGACTGGCCCTGTCTGTCTCTACAGTCCTCCATGGGGACAAAGCCCAGGTCTTTGGATTTTTGTGGCTCCTACAGGTCTCACAAGTGCTGGGCACATAGACGTGCTCAGGAGATCCTCACGGAGGGGTAGACCTGTGCTCTTGGAAAGCGGGAAGAATAAAACCGAAGAGAACAGGGCATTTCCACCTATTAAAGCACAGTAAGATCATCTTGGTGGAAGCAGTGTTGATTTACCACCAGGTCTGCGCAGGCAATGAGAAGACTCAGGTCCACTCAGGGTCTTTCTAGTTGTATGACCTTGAGCAAGCCCAGAGCCCTGTGCGGGACTCAGTTTCACCTTGGCTCCAGTGAGGAGTTGGGTTAGGAGACCCCAGGCAATGGTAATCCCGCCCCACGACCTCCTCCCAGCTGTGGCCTGTGGCCACGGGCATCCACGGCCTCTCTGCTGCTGAGAGGGAAGGGAGGGCAGACAGCTTTTCAGTGATGTAACCGAGGCAACCAAGCAGATGGCTCTAATGACAGACGTGAAAGTCCATCCCAGAACTGTGGCTGCCTGAGAAAATTCCCCTTGAAGCACCCAGACGGACCTGAGGGCAGAAATGTTTGGTTCTGCTCCCACCCAGTCCTCTCTCCCCACAGAAGGATGCTCCTTTCGAAAAGCACTGAAGTATAAGCACCCCTTAGCAGCGCGAGCTCATGGGTTCAAACAGGGCCACCACTCTGGGACCCGACAGCTTACTGGTTCACAGATGGCCCTCTGACCACGCTGCTGCTGTCTGTGCCAGAAATGCAAACCCCTGAGAGCGGGCCCTCGCCTTTGGTTTCTGCCACGGGCCCTCCCCTTCTCCACCGGGGTCTCCAGCCCCATCTCTGCACACAGCAGGCACTCAATACCACTTGTTGATTAACCCTAAAAATAAGCCCTGTCAGGATGCTAAGAGCCTGAAAGAGTATGACTGGTGTGGGGCGATGTGGGGAGGGCAGGAAGCTGCATGGAGCTGCGTGGAGTCAGAGCTCTAACGAGAAACAGGCCTTAGCACCGAGGAGAAATGGATTAGCCTGCCTCTCCCCTCCAGCCTCTCTCCAGAGCCAGCCACCAGAGAGCTTCAGACCCGACACTGAAGCCAAGGCCGGGCCGAGGCCCCTTTCAGGGCCAACCCTCAAGCCCTAGATGCCAAGGATTTTTTAAAAATGGAAATGATACCATTAATGAAGTAAAATTAAAAGAAAACCAAGTCAAGGACAAATAAGAATAGGATTATCTAATGAAGAAATTCAGGTTTGGGGGTCAGGCTGAGAGAGGGCTGGTTTTTAAGAAGACCCTCCGGGACTTCCCTAGAGGTCCAGTGGTTAAGACTTCGCCTTCCAGTGCAGGGGGTGTGGGTTTGATCCCTGGTCGGGGAGCTAAGATCCCACACGCCTCGTGGCCAAAAAACCAAAATGTAAACCAAATTCAGTAAAGACTTTAAATATGGTCCACATCAAAAAAAAAAAAAAAAAAAAAAAGAAGACCCTCCAGATACCCTGATATGTCACCAGATGAGAGTCTGCCCATTCAGCCTGCAAGATTATTGAGGAAAGCAAGATTACCCGGAGCAGATGATGTATGTGTTTTCTTGACCACAGGCAGGGTGATTGTGACCAGAATCAGAGCAGAGCACTTGGAAAATATGGATCAGGACAAAAACACTTTGTGAGTCAAGGAGTCTATGGTGGTACCGCCTGTGGTTGCTGCGGAGAGAGATGGGCAAGCCCGTGGGTGCTGGGGTAGACCCACCAGAGTTCATGTGCTGCTTCTGTAGCTGACTGGCGGCTCCTGGCCTTCATTTTTAACTTTCCGAGACTTTGGCTATAAAAGGGCTGTGGTGAGCCTCCAAACTCCCCAGGAATAAAAAGTGAGCATGTACTTTCGCAGAGCAGGTGCTACTCCACACATTTACACATCTGAATCCCTTTAACGCTCTGGAAAAACCCTATAAGGGTGGTAGGTGCTGTTATCATCCATATTCTGCAGACAAGGATGCAGAAGGCTAAGTAACTTGATGAAGGGCACACTGGCTGGTATCTGGCAGAGCCGGGGTTTAAATCCAGGCACTCTGCTTCAGAGTTTGTGCTCTCAGCCACTACTTTACACTCTTTACGTGCTCCATAAATGATACATGCAGGTCTAGAAAATATGCAGATGAGTTGCAATAATATCTAATTGAATAACCAGAGGGCAGGCGTTTATATTCCACCTGCAAAGGTGTGCATTTCAGACTTGGAAAGATTCCACCTCATTGCCCCTCAAAAGGCTGTACCAATAGTCACTCTCAGTAACAGTGTTTGAGACCTAGGTTTCAAAGGCGCTGAAATACATCTTCACATTGCTATAGGAACTTTTTAAAAAAATCAACCAATGTTTAGTAAGCTCTTACAATATTTAGTGAGTGTCCAGCCACTGTTGCAGACACTTAGGATAGATCAGTGAGCAAAAGGGACAAAAATTTCTGCCCTGACAGAGCTTATATGCTGGTGGGTTTCCATTATTTTGTTGTGACACGGACCTTGAACTCTGGTCCCAGTATTTTCTACCTCTCACTGGGTCCCACACGTAAAGAATTCAGAACCAAAGGGTTCAGACTGAACAACCATTTCCTGAGCTCCAAAGGACTAGTCATCTGTTATGTCCTAGAGCCCCTGAGTGCCTCAGAGAGGAGGATTGCTGGTATAAATGGCCCCATCTTAGAGATGGCAAACTAGAGGATCAAAAGGAGTTAAGGTGCTTATTCCAGATGCCCCACCTCCCACCCATGCTAAGCGCCAGAGCCAGGAGCTGAAGTCTCCTGGCCCCAGGTCCAGGGTTGATTTCACTGCACTACAGTAGTTACATCACTCTGAGGAAATTCATCTGGGGCCCAAACACATATTTTGGCCCTTAATCCTATAGCATCTACTGATTGTATCATTCATTTGGAACTTAGAATATTTTTGCATGGATCCTTACTTTTTAATTTGTATATATACACATTAACCCATAACAAGGACCAATATTACTAATGTATTGCTTTTCTTTTTGTTCAAGGTTGATGTTAAATATATTTATTTGTTTTTTATCGAAGTATAGTTGATTTACAATATTATATTAGTTACAGGTGTACAACATAGTGATTCAACATTTTTATAGATTATACTCCATTTAAAGTTATTGCAAAATAATGGATATAATTCCCTGTGCTGTACTTTATACCCTTGTTGCTTATTTATTTTAGACATAGTAGCTTGTATCTCTTAATCCCCTACCCCTATCTTGCCCCTCCCTGCTTCCTCTCCCCACTGGTAACCATCAGTTTGTTCTATACATCTGTTTTGTTATATACTTTCATTTGTTTTGTGTTTTATAACCCACATATAAGTGATAACAGAGAATATTTGTCTTTCTCTGTCTGATTTATTTCACTAAGCATAATACCGTCTAGGGCCATTCATGTTATTGCAAATGGCAGGACTTCATTCTTTTTAATGGCTGAGTAATATTCCATTATATATATATATATATATATATATATATATATATATATATATATATTATATATTGTTGATGGATACTTAGGTTTATACATTCATCTGTTGATAGATACTTAGGTTGCTTCCATATCTTGGCTATTGTAAATAATGCTGCTATGAACCTTGGGGTCCATGTATCTTTTTGAATTAGTCTTTTCATTTGCTTTGGATATATACTCATGAGTGGAACTGCTGGATCATATGGTAGTTCTATTTTTTTAGTTTTTTGAGGAACCTCCATACTGTTTTCCACAGTGGCTGCACCAATTTACATTCCCACCATTAATTTTCAAAATCTTTCCCCTTCCTTTTAGATAGATTCTAAGGAGCAAGGATTCTAGTTTTCTGGGTCAGTTTCTAGGCTATGATTTATCAAGGGGAATCTTTTTAATGGATCAACAGAGAAAATAAAGAGGCCAGAAAGGTTTAGCTGATCTTCAGAATAAAGACAAGAGGGAGTATGAGAGGAAAGGGATAGCAAAGCCCTTGGATTAGATGTCTAGAGAGAATTTTGAGATTTGAAAAGTGAGAATAGAGGAGAGAGAAACAGTGCCAAGAAGAGTACCTGGCACCTAGTAGGTTCTCAATAAATGTTTCCTGATTGAATAGATGAACAAACAAGTGAATGAATGAGGAGCTGCCATGTCTATGGAGGCAACTGAAAGTGGCAGAGACAAGGAGGTGAGTTTTCTAAAGGCTTTACTGTGCATGAAACGTACTATTCCAGCAACTAAGCCCTTGTGCCACAACTACTGAGCCTGCGCTCTAGAGCCCGTGAGCCACAACTATTGAGCCCGCATGCCACAAGTACTGAAGCCTGTGCACCTAGAGCTCATGCTCCGCAACAAGAGAAACCACCTCAGTGAGAAGCCTGTGCACCACAACAAAGAGTGGCCCCCGCTCGCCGCAGCTAGAGAAAGCCTGCATGCAGCAACGAAGACCCAACACAGCCAAAAATTAATTAATTAATTAGAAAACGAAATCAGTTGGCAAACTCGGTACCTAGGATCCAATCAAGGTCTTTAACCACGCTATCACAAGGCAGTTTAGTAAAGTAATTCAATTACTATTTCTGAACAAAATCTAAATGGCATAATGAATACCAGTGGCACATGTAATCAAGGACTCTGTATGAAATTAGAATGTGAGATAAAAACTCTATTTTCAAGTGGTAGAAGGAACTTCAACTGAGAAAATAAAGGAAGTACTACTACTAAAATGAATACAACCAGCAATAAAAACAAAAATTCTTCTTATATGGAAAAAAAAATACAATCCTTGGAAGTTTCCTCGAGCAACTAAGAATTATAATACTTTCATTAATTGTTGATGGTGAATATGCTTCTTTGAAGGGCACTCCATGAGATGGGGACCACAGCACTTGCTTGCTCTTATATGAGTTACACGTTGAGAGACAACCATATGATATGTTCCATGAAAGGCTGAGCACACAAAGATGAATAAGACACATTCTCTGACACAGAGGAGGTCACAGACAAGTAAACAGATAGCAATGTACATCCCACTTTGCCATGGACTATAACAGAGATATGAGTAGATGTACGGATGCTTGGAGAATGGAATTACTAACTTTGCCTAGGAACCTGGGGAAAATCTTCACAAAGGAGGTTATGGCTGCGAGTGGTCTTGAAATATAAGTAGTAGGAGCTTTCCAGGTAATAAAGGAGAGGAAAGGCATTGCAGAAAGATAAGGAGCAGAGACAGAGTCCTAATATGGCAAGACAGAGGCAGAGAAGAGTGAAGACTCAGGGAGGCTGAAGTGAGGGCGAAAGAGGAGCCAGAACTAAAGGATGGTAAAGGGCCTTGGACCAGGTGGTAAAGGGCTTTGTGTTCCCAGAAGCAAAGCCATCAGAAAAGAAGAGACAGGAGCAGAATTTTTCTTAGGGATATAGCAAGAGTGGCATCAGAGGACAGATTGGAGCCAGGAGAGGCTCAGCGCTGAGAAAATCTCTTTAATCCCCCACTTTAGCCCAGTACTGGGGGCAATTGCCCAAGTTGAAATCCATGCTCTACAACTTACTAATTCTCTGGCCTTTGGGCAGTTACTTGATTTCTCTGTGCTTTAGTTTCCTAAATGGGAATAATATTACCCACCTCATAGAGTTGTTATAAGAATTTAATGAGTCTAGGAGAATCTCTGCCGTTCTCAATAGATATTAACCATTAATATTTTTTGTATTAATATTGGTTAATTATCTTGACTTGCTCTCCATTATTTTCTGACTCAGAGAGTATGTCTCGGACACCAAGTACCACCATCCTGTCCCTTCCCCCTGATGTTTCATCCACAGCAGTGAGGATAGAACATTCTTGACAACAGAATCCAAGTGACATATGCTTCTCCTGAAGCCCAGTGCTAGCATGTAGCAGTTGCTTAGTATATGCTTGCTAAATTTATGCCAAGCAGGGCAGACCAATTTCCCAGAGGCAGTCCAGGAGGGCTGGAGTTAGAAGTCTAGCTACATCTCCAATGGAACTCCAACAGTCAAATGAGCTCCTGCCCTGCCTGATTTACCTCTGCTTACCCAGCCCCAAAGAGAGCCCTAGAAACTAGAGCCGAGACCAAGAATCCAATAAAGCAAGAAGTAAAAAAACAGGGACGCATAGAGTTAAGTCTAAACAATTGATGACAATGGAGTAGTGAGGCTTCGTACGTTAAGGAAAGATTTGTCCAATATAAGAGGTATAATATAAAAAAAATTTAATACCTGTCTGGAACCAAAATTTCAACAAAACCTGTGTTGGAGGTAGCTGATATGAAGGAAAACAGAAGTAAGATTTTGCATTGCTTTGTGGTAGGAAATCCCAGTAGATACTGATTCTTTATTTTGGCAGAAAAATATAGGTTTACCTGTTTGTTAAAAAAAGAAAAATTAAAGGCAATGAAAAGACATGGAGAAAACTTAATTGTACACAGCTAAGTGAAAGAGGCCAGTATGAAAAGGCTATAACTTCCTGGTACATGACATGGAAAAGCCAAAACTATAGTGACAGTAAAAAGATCAGCGTTTGCCAGGGATTTAGAGGGGAGCACAGGGGATCTTTATAACGATGAAACTATTCTGTATGATGTTGGAATATGGATACTTGTCATTATACCTTGGTCAAAACCTATAGAACATACAGCAGCAAGGGGGAAGCCAAATGCAAACTATGGACTTTAGTTAATAATAATGCACTGATGTAGGTTTATCGATTATAACAAATGTACAACACCAACGCAAAATGTTAATAACAGGAGAAACTGGGGATTGGGGAGAGGATATATGGGAACTCTGTAGTTTCTGATCAACTTTTCTGTAAACCTAAAACAGCTGTAAAAAATGAGCCTATTCATTTTTTTTTTTAATCAAGGGCAAACAGTAGCAAAATAGAAGTAGGATATATGCAACTGCCACGCCACTAAAGGAGGGGAAAAAAATAAAAATTGCGGTCAATCCAATGAAAATAGGGGATGGGGGAACAATTAAAGGAGCTGACCACCAAAATTCTACAATTCTGAAATGGGGAAACTGAGGCTCTGATTAACTTCGTCTACCCGAGTGGGGTTAGACAGGACCCAATCTGACATTTCTAGGACCCTATGGGCATAGAACTCCTGAAATTGCCTTGAAAAGACTGCCAACATGCTGTCTGTGGTTAATTCCATTTTTCTGGAATGTCAGAGGCACAGAGTGGCCTGGTTAATTCCATATTCTGTTTAAGTGAAGGTTGCCGTGGATACCATACATAGCCATCCAATTTTCTCAGAATTAGAATGCGTGCAATAAAACTGGTTTAAGGAGAAAACTAGGCCAAACAAAATTTAAATTTATTCAATGATGAGTCCTTAGTGATAAGGAAGGCACTCCAGAATCCAGCAGGGCTTCACGGTGTCATTCCAAATGTCACTTCTTTTTTCAGAACTGCAGAGACATAGGGGCTGGGAGAGGTGGGTGAATCCTCACTGACCATGAGGAAGAGTCCTGGAGGTAGCTCTTTTACATAACTCCCAGATATTCCCCTGTGTCTCTGTCTCAGGAAAGCAGAGTAGAGAATGTTTATGCAGCAACATTAGAAGAATAAAATAATCTCTCATTTGAGTCAGCTGATGGCTGGAGCCTGCACGACTGGCAGCCACGTAATTAGATTTGAATCCTTTCCTGTAACCTTTGCAATTGTAAAGACCTGGGTAATTTCTCAACTGAGCTCAGGACCTCAGTCCTACAAGCAGGGTGGTTAGCTGACTCTGGAGTGAGCAGGACCTGCTGTTTAGACGTCAGTTCTGCCTCGTCCTGGCTATGGCGACTTGGCTAGTTACCCAACAACTACGTAAAATGCAGATGGATGTTAACGATGGCCACCTTGTAGGGTAGCTGTGAAAAGTCAATAAGAAAATCCAAATAATGAGCTTGGCACAGTAAGCAATAATAAATATTAGAAATGATCATCATTAATATTCATCTAGTGCATGGAAAGGGCCCACGATGAGACTCTATATTGGGATCTAAGTGAATTAATACCATCCCTCCCACCCCCCGAGTGGAGTGGAGTTTTGCACCATCTTGTATTCATTTATTCTTTTTCACTTGGAGTTGCTGCCGTTTCAGAACATCCGAGGCAGCAGGCCCAGGGTGCATGACCATATGTCCACCTCATTCCAAGAACGCTCTCCCAGAATCTGCCGCTTGTGATGTGGAAATCCAGAAACACACAGCAGCCTTCGCTTTAGTCACGGATCGTCTGGGTGCTGTTGATAGATGTCAGATGTCAGCACATTTGCTCCACGTCTTTCTGCCGGCCTCTCCCTTTTCCTGCTGCTCTTACATTCTCATTCCCAAAGCCTCTTAACATCTCTGCTTTCTGCGTTTCCTGAACTGCTACTTGTCTCCAGGCCTCCCCAGCAGGTCTCACCCCTGTGTCGATCCCACCGTGACGAGCAGGCCACTGGGACCACTCAGGGCTTCCCCAGTTCTGCAGCCAGCATCACCCCTCTTCCTCCCCTTAGCCCTCGGTCTCTCATCTGGAAGGAGGGACCTGGACATTGTCTCGCAGGTACCCTTGTGAAAGCGGATCTGCCACAGAGGTTTAGCCATGGGTTTATTTGTTCGAGCTTATTTGCTTTTTGCTTTTCAGAGGCAATCTGGTTGTAATTTCAGCAGCAGACTCTTGGTTTGGCTACTTTATCCACCCCTCCTCATTTTGCCATTTTCCCCAGTTGCTGCTTTGCAGACCGTCTCTGTTTGGGTTATTCCTTCTAACACATACACTCATACACACAATTACACGCATGCGCACACTCGAGCTCACAGCCACATGTAGGCATACTGTCCGGGGGAAGAATTCTAGTGAGGCACCTGTCTAGATTTCATTGCCACAGGATTTGTCATTAATAGTGATGTTTTGTTCTGATAGCCATGATTTATATCGCTTTCATTTCCCCTTCCCATTCGTATTTTGTTCCACGTTTCGCATTTTGCAAGGTTCTTTAATTCGAGCCTATGTTTTCTGACTTGCACCTGCAAGTCTCTGCAATCCCCCTCTTTTGAAAAGCAGGGGAAGAAAAACAACACCCAAGAACACATGTGACTAATCAACAAAATTCTAGGTAAAACTCAAATTTTTCAATGAAATTGGACAAAATGGAAGGAACTGTCCCATCGGGAAGAATCTCGAGCTGGCTAGGAGTGATGGTAGTGAGTAATAGGTCTTTCCCTCTTGCTGGGTGTCTATGAACAGTTCGACCAGCTGTATGTGGAACAGCCGCTTCCCTTTCATTCATATAGTACTTGGCCCTGCAGGGCTGGATACAGACACTCTCTGTTACCTTGATATTTTCAATACCGCATCTGAATGGTGCCTTGTTTGGGCCCTGACTTTTTTTCCCACCTCCATTAAGTCAGCTCCACAGGCAGAATCAGCACTTAATAAAACAGCTATTGGCAGATGGTTCAAGTCACGGGAGGCTTTAGGGCTCTTCGTGGCTTTGTTTTTCTAAAAAGTACCCATGACTATAGCCAAGCAAATCAGCATATACCCATGGGCTTCCTTGGGAGAAATTAAAACAAGTTAGGCTGCGGGGTGGAGAATCAGGCAGGGAGCCTAAAAGAAATTTAATAAACTCTGTGCCTTTCTTCTCCTTTTTCGGGGGGTATGTTTTCCAGAATAGGACAGAAAGTTCTATGGGTGTGGTGAAACAAATCACCTCTTCAGCTGAGTTGGGCTGCAGTTAAAAAACCAAAGGTTGTGACTTCCCTGGTGGACCAATGGTTAAGACTCCAGCGCTCCCAATGCAGGGGGCCTCGGTTTGATCCCTGGCTGGGGAACTAAGATCCCACATGCCGTGTGGTGCATTTAAAAATTTAAAAAACAAAACCAAAGATAGCTGAGGGAAATGAGAGGAACCCCTCAGAAATGGATCAGTGTGCTTGGACCTCTCGGGCTGAACCCTGGCACAATTAAGGAATGAGTGACGAGTTCCAGAGCTGGTCTCCATTTCTGCGTCTTCTTCCTTCTGTTGGGCACTCAAGAGCACCCGCTGGCCCGGACTGCTCTAAACTGGGCTCCTTGAAGAAATTGCACCCCATCCCCAGTGTCTCTTCCTATCTGGGGGTATTTGCCATCTTAACTTTCCCATCTCACTTCACTGCACCAAAAAGTTCCCCTCACTGGGAGCAGGCTAAAGTAATCATGATGGGCACAAGCTTAGGTGTAGCTAGATCTGGGTTCAGATCCCACCTCTGCCACTTACTAGCTGTATGTCCTTGTTCAGAGGGGCCTCACCACTCTAAGCTTCCATTTCCTTCAACTATAAAATGTGGATTAATAGTAGTGCCAATAATGTATGGACATTATTATAAGATAATAATAGTAGTATAAGACCAGTAGGATAATAGTAGGAAAAGAACAGTAGGATAAGATGAGATAACACATGTAAACGACTGAGCCAGGATTAGAACGCAGGGCAGTCGGAGTGAAGAGACCACGTGCTTGATGATTGTGCTATACCACTACTTGTAAAATGGATTTTAAAAAATCAGTGTGGGGCTTCCCTGGTGGCGCAGTGGTTGAGAGTCCGCCTGCCGATGCAGGGGACACGGGTTCATGCCCCGGTCTGGGAAGATCCCACATGCCGTGGGAAGATCCCACATGCCGCGGAGCGGCTGGGCCCGTGAGCCATGGCCGCTGAGCCTGCGCGTCCGGAGCCTGTGCTCCGCAGCGGGAGAGGCCACAACAGTGAGAGGCCCGCGTACCGCAAAAAAAAAAAAAAAAAAAAAAAAGTCAGTGTGGTTCACGTTCGTTGCAGCGCTATTCACAGGAGCCAAAAGATGGAAACAACCAGGTTGACTGGCTTTTTGCCTCATTCTTACATTACTAGGTACCATAATTTAGGCAAACTTACGTTTTTATTATAACTCATACAAATGTACCAATAATAATAACAAAAATAATAATAACATTTAACACTTACGCAGTATATAGCAAGTAAGTGGCAGTCAGCATTTGAATCTGAAAGATTCATTCAGATAAGTCCTTGTTCTAACCTCTAGACCTACTCCCCACAAATAATTGGTCTGTTATAAAGGTTCTTTTGTTTCTCTAGATGCTCTTTGTTTCTGATGCAACTCATGTTTTATTTTCATGTCCTTGCAAATAAGTTCAGCTCATTTCTCTTCTATTTATTTTCCTCAGTCATTAGCTTTCCACTTTTGTCCTAACATCAGAATGGCCCACAAAATATATTCATAATAAAATAAAAATGACAAGCATAGCTTTTGCATTCTGCCACCTTGTAATGAAGCCTGATAAAATATCTCCACTGATATATTTTGACACCTTGAGGAAAGCCTCCACTTGACTGTCATTTTTATCACCTCACTGAGATCGTGGCAAGAATAAATCCCTCCCCCAGGCTCTCCGACAACATCCAACAAAAAAACATGTAAGTGGGCTTTATACACATCAGCACAAGTGATGGATCCTGAACATAAAAATGTGTAGGTGGCAAGACTGGCCATTTCAGTGATGTGACCTGTTTACAAATTAATTGATTGAAGGAATGAGATCGATATTTTAACTCCATTTTATACCCCCCAAAAACCACAAAACCATAGGAACAAGGCTGGAGCCTCACTGAACTGACAGGTTGATTATTTTAAATAAAATGAAACAATTTAGTCAAGCAATTAGCTTGAACTGCTATTTTCATTTAACGGAGCCTCGTTTTTGCTGAGATGAGCAGTCAGTTCAGCCCAATTGTAAAACTATGACATGCGGTCCGAAACGAAAAGTTGTACATGATCCACTTATTTTTAAAGTGTCTGCTTTTATCAGTTCCGATTGTCTTCTCACCTGAATGAGTTTGGGAGTCTCAGGAAAGCAATCACTTTGAATCTGCTTAGGTAAGAAATATTGTATCTTCCCCCTATGACAACAATAAGAGCCACTTATTGAGCACTATGTGCTTTACATCCATCATTAGAGAGAGATTTCGGAGTGGCTGTCGAGTACGTGGTCTCTGCAGCCAGTTTCACCATTGCGTGGCTGCAAGCAGATGGCTTGGGTCTTTCTGCACTTGGTTTTCGCGTCCGTAAATCATGATACCTATGTTGTAGGATTGTTATTAGGATTAAATACATTCATACACGTAAAGTGTTTGAAAGCATGCCTGGAACCTTGTATAAGTTGGCTATTGTTTTCATGTTCCTAAGCACCATCTAAGTTTTGTATTCTTATCCCTATATTACAGTTAAAGAAAGTGAAGTTCAGAATGGTAAATAATTTGCCCAAGGTCTCACATACAGAGCGAGCAGCTGTCTTTCCCTCTCCAGATGTGCAAGTAGTATCATATGCACTGTAGAAAGAACTAAGGCAGTCCCTTTTTTTCTATATCTGACATCCTGAAGTGATTAAGATTCGGGACAGTTGGTGCTTGATTGGATGTTTATTACCCCAGATGGTGAGTAAAGCATTACTGAATACATCTGAGGACTGACTGAAAGAATATGTGCTAGAAATTGAAATACTGGGAAAGTTCATTGCAGCACTATTTACAATGGCCAGGTCACGGAAGCAACCTAAATGCCCACCAACAGACGAACAGATAAAGAAGATGTGATAGATACATACAATGGAATATTACTCAGCCATAAAAAGGAACAAAATTGGGTCATTTGTAGAGACGTGGATGGATCTAGAGACTGCCATACAGAGTGAAGTAAATCAGAAAGAGAAAAACAAATATGGTATATTAGTGCATATATGTGGATAGCAAAATGGTACAGATGAACTGGTTTGCAGGGCAGAAATAGAGACACAGATGTAGAGGACAAACATATGGACACCAAGGTGGGAAAGTAGCAGGGGGTTGGGGTGGTGTGATGAATTGGGAGATTGGGATTGACATGTATACACTAATATGTATAAAATGGATAACTAATAAGAACCTGCTGTATAAAAAAAATAAAATAAAATTCAAAAAAAAGAAATACTGGGAAAAAAACCCTGAATGATTACATCCATATTACCCTAATATTCTTCCTTAGAGGCATTTACATGACCACGGGTGTCAAAGTAGTAAGCTCGTCTTGACACATTTGATTTTCTTATTACCTACCACCATCTGATCTGTCTCTTACAATGAGTTTGTCTTCCCCATTTGGGTTTTTAACCAATTTATCCTTTAGAGAATTATACCCCCTGACTCCCCAGTCCCTTCAGCTTCATTAAGATGTTTCCTTGTCTCCATTTCCTATGTGTAATGTTAGCTCATTACTCAGCTGCTGACTCTGTCTTCTGACTTTGATTTTCTGTTAAATTTTCCCCAACACCATTATTGTTGGCGTCATTGGGATCTTCAACATTGTTATAATTCTTTACATTTTCAATTTGTCTTTTCAAAACAAAATCAAGAGCGAATAAAATAAGCACAGGTTATGTACCTTTGCGGAAAGCACTGAATCAAAAACGTCAGGGTCTCATTGATATGAAAACTGAGAATCTTGTTCAGAAAGAAATTGGAAAGAGTTTCTGCGAAGTGGCTCTTTTTGCAAAAATCAAAGAGGAACACGTAAGTTACCAGCCATGTATGGTTCTATCCTTATGAATTCAAGGTACCTTAATATTTAGGTGGCATAGAATATTATTAAGAATAACAGGATGTCTCTAGCTTAGGCAGGAAATCATTTTCAAAAAATGTCAGAGCTCATTTTACAAAAAGATTATAATTACAAAATAGTAATGGTGGATTCCAGTTTGGGGTTTGGAGGTGAATAAAGACAGCTTAGAGATTACAGAGGCTTCCTGTTTTGAGTTTAGGAGAAGCCAAGACTTTCACAAATCTTTTTAGATGTAATGTTTATGGAAGGCAAAGGATACCAACCCAGAATGTTGGACAGTGCAGTTAAATGTTGGTTTGGACATTGTAAGTAATTTAGACTATTGGACAGAGTACTGAACTACTGTAGTTATCCCTTCATTTCTTGCCTAAAAAGGGCAATAGTGAGAAAATGACTTTAACCAAAATATTCAACAAGCATTTATTAAGAGCCTGTGGTACAAATAACATTCTGCAGGAGGCACTTACATTAGACCCAAGGAAGCAGATGAAACACACGCTCCTGAGGATTTACTAGGGGACAGAAGAATAATAAAATTGCAAGCATGAAGGAACCCAAGAGTAATTCCCTAGTAACATACAAATTAGTGGTATGCTCTTCCCCTAGATAGCCACATGGCTTACTTCCTTACCTCCTTCAAGTCTTGCCCAAATGTCACCTTTTCTGCAAGAACTTTCCTAACCAATCTCTATACAAATTGCACTACCCACCCCACAAGCCCTGTTTCTATTCCTTTTCCCTTTTATTTTTCTCAGTCACCTTTTCGCTTATTACGTAATTTATCATCTATCCTACGATGTCCGGACCTCTAAGTGTAACCTTCACAACAGTATGAGGGGCTGCATTTTGTTCATTGCCAAATCCCTAGCAGGTAATAGAATACCTAGCACAGAGTAAGTGTTCCAAAAACTTGCCTAATAAAGTGTTTAATCGTGTATGCCAGACTACATATTGGTACTAAAATTTTTCAAAATAAGTGACCTTTGGCAGTGTTAACGATGAGAGGTTTCTTGGACGAAGTAATATGTGCCCCTCAACCCCAAACAAATGGATTTAATGAAACATAGTAATTACAACACAGGTTTTTGGGTTCTAGACCAAAATCTGTGACCTAAACCTTAATTTTGGTTTTTGTGGATCTCTGAAGATAAATATCTTCTACCTGGGGCCAAGGACTTCGAAACAAAACAAAACAAACAAAAAAACTTTGAAGACAGAATCACTGCACATTCTTTTCCTAGCCTCTCCTGGCTGAAACTGAAGCAGCAGATACTCAAGTGATGCTTTACACAACAATCGTCTATTGATTTGACTTGCCTAGGGCAGGCCTTAAGTCAATTTGTGAAGAAAAGCTCCCTCCCGCTTACAGTGGCTTCTCTGGCCTCTTCTGATGCCCTCTAGGTGTTCCAAAAGCCTTCTGGGGCACCCATCCAAGCTTGCCTGCTCCCGGAGTAAACCATACTCAAAAATTACGTCTTCCTGTCCTCTGCTCTCCAAGCGAAAAGTCTGCCCCCTCAGTCTCCTGCCAGTTAGGACTGGATCCTGATGAGCTAATTCCCTCTAGGGTGGGAATGACAGATTGTTGGCTGGGCTAACTTTTTTTCCTCACCACCAAAGTGAGGCCTGATGCTAAAGGAGGAATTGGAAGGGAAGGAAACTTAAAATAACCAGTGCCTAGACTCTGCCTGAGCTTTCAGTATATTAAATTATTTCATCCGCAACCAGGTAAATGATATTACTCTCTGAGGACCTAAAGTTCATGAGAGGTAAAGAATGGACAGAATCCAAAATCTTCTGTGTTATCACATCACTGCACTGAATAAACGAGCCTAGTAATAGAATTTTGGATTCTGTAGCAGACTTCTGGGGCAATGTTTTGGGGTGTGAGGGGAAGAGTCCTTTGCTCCATCCCACCTCAGCTACATAATCTCTGGCTGTGACCTTGAGTAAGTCCTGTGACCTTGAGTAAGTAACTTAACCTCTCTTATCCTTTCCAGTCCCTCAACTGAAAAATGGGGGACAGTAAAAGTACCTGTTATTAGTTATTTTCTGCTTATGACAAACCGCTCCAAAATGTAGTTGCCTAAAACAACAATAGTCATCCCTATGGGTCAGAAATTTGGGAGTGGTTCAGGGTATCTCATGAGGTGGCAGTCAGATGTCAACTGGGGGTTGCAGTCATCTGAAACTCTGACTGGGGATGGAAAATTCATTTCCAAAAAGGCTTACTCACATTGCTGGCAAGTTGGTTCCTCTCCATATGGGCCTCTCCACAGTGTGGCTTGAGTGTCTTCACAAAATGGCAGCTGGATTCACCCAGAGCAAGCAATCCAAGAGACCAAGATGGAAGTTGCAGTGACGTTATACCTCTATGACTTGGAAGTCACATACCACAGCCTCTGCCATGTTCTATTGGTCACCCAAGGCAGCCCCTAATTCAGTGTGGGAGGGGACCATACAGGGCCATCTTGGAGGCTTCTACACCAGTATCTACCCCATAGTTTATGAGGAGGATTAATATCAGTTCAATGAACGAATAAAACAAGTGGCACCTGGGTGCCAGGCTCTGAGGACCAGGGGTAGCTGGTTAGCCCTGGCAGGCTCAACAGGCTGGGAAGCACCTGAAGTACCTTGTCATTACCACCGAAACAGCAACAGCAACAACGAATGAATCTCTAGCTACATCCTTATTTTGCAGGTGTTATCACTTCAGTAGTGTAGTGCAGTGTTTTCCAAACTTGTATTCAGGGAAGCATTACTGCAGAAAAACGTTAATAGGTAGATCTCAAAAAAAGCTTCGTTTGAAAAGGCTGCCTATGAAATCATTTTTTGGAGACTTAGAGTGTGCATTTTGTGCAATGTTCAAAACCCTAGGAAGTTCTATGGTTAAACAATTTAAACATTAAAAGGAAAACAAAAAACAAAAACCTTGTTAGTTAGATTTGACCCAGCATTTTGCAAACTCATTAGAGCAAAACACGCATTTTCTTTTTTTCCCCACTGCAGGTGTAAGCTTCCTATTTGGAAGCATTGCCTACTTCCTAGAGGCATGATCATGGATGAGCCACTAAAATTTTTTGGCCTTCAGTTGCCCCATCAGTATAATGTGGATAATACACACTTCATAGGGCTATTGAGAAAATTAAATAATAAAGGTACCTTGCCTGATATTTGGGTCCCAGTAAGGGCTTGACCCTTTGGGTTCCAAACTGAGCTCCACCATGAAGGCACTATTTGACCCTGACCAAGTTCTTTTACTTCTCTATCAGCTCTCTGATTTATAAAACAAGGTGAATAATTGCACCTAACTCATAGTTTTACAGCGGGAGAAAATACAAGGGAGCATGTGACCCCTTGCTTGGCACACTGTGAGAGCTCGCTAGCCGTCTAGGTATCATGATGACTGTGTGGCCGGAGGTCACAGAGCTGGCAAGGGACAAAAATCAGTTAATGAACCCTAGCCCACCTGCCTCAGATTGCACGTGCTTTGCCCTCTGTTGGAGCATACAATCAACAGAAATGAGACACAGTCATTTTCAGGGTGGCTCTGAGAGAGGATTGTGTGGGCAGTTAGAAACAAGTGGGTGGCGATGATTCCAGAGAGCTTCCAGAAGCGGTGGGGCTGCAGGAAGATATTTAAAGGAGGCAGGTGGCTGGGCAGATGGGGATGGCAGGGTTTACACACTCAGGAACGCCGGGACAACAGCTCAGAGTAGTGAGTGGCAGCGGCTGCCAGACGCCAGCTTTGTCAGAACAAAGCAGCAGGTGAGGGCCACAGAGAGTCCACACTCCAGGCACCCAAGGAGGGCCGAGGCCAAATAAAACCCTTGGCAGGGAGACGGCAGCCACATTTGCCTTTTTCAATCAGCCAACAATTGAGGGACCATCCCTGAACCAAAGCCCTGTCTCCCTCCCTGCCCCCATGCAGGCCCCCAAGCATTGGCCGCACAGATCATAGTTGAACTTCTGAGAGCTCCTCCACCCTCCCGAAGTCACTATCAGCTGTACAGAAATTTATTTTTATTATTGAGCTCCTATTTCTGCTTTTGCCATTTGGGTTTTGTCTCCCAGCCAAGGGCTTTTCATATTTTCCAGATACTCAAAAGTCTGTATGTGCTGCCTGGAGCAGGTTTAAGGAACAATCTGAGATTTCTTTCTGAATAAGCAGTTATTTGTACTTTGTTTTGCTTTTCTTGGTTACTGAAGAGAAACAGTGACATAAAGAAAGCACTGGTAACACTTCCCTTTGAGCAGCACAAATGTCAATGGTAGTGACTTTCAAATAAATAGTTACATTGTCAGGCGCACAAGAGTCTCATTGAGGAAATCTGTGCAGTGACTGCTAACAGGGTTAACACTTTAGGCACAATGTAATCAAGGAAAAAACTGTAAACTTTGCACAGAGTGACCTCAGAAGGCACTGAAAGGAAATGCCAACCCAACATCCCAGGGTACGTCTAGACCAGGCACAGTGCATTGGAGAGATAGAGAGATAGAGAGATAGAGAGATAGAGAGATAGAGAGAGAGAGAGAGAGAGAGGGAGGGAGGGAGGGAGGGAGGGAGGGAGGGAGGGAGGGAGGGAGGGAGGGAGGGAGAGAGAGAGTGCATTAGAGAGAGAGAGAGGGATGGAGGGAAGGAGAGAGAAGAGCCTGATAGAATGAAAGTTTGTTTAGGGGGAAATGGGGAATGTTCCTTCATTACTTCAGCTATTACGGTAAATCCAGCTACACTCTGTTTCATTCGCCATTTTAATCCTTTTAATCATGGTTCCACTCAAAGCCAAGAGATTTTTTTAACGGGACGTAAAATGCATTTTACCACTTTGCAATATTTTTCTTGTAAAGGATGTTATTATACAGAAAATAGAAACCTTTTAGCAGAAATTTAAGTAACTAAATACTTAGGACTCCCAGCATCCCCTTCCCAGAGCCTTTGGCAGATGACAATGTGGGCAAAATTTGTCTGTCCTGCCTCCCTGTTTAGGGTTGCCAAATATAGCAAATAAAAATACAGGATGCCGAGTTAAATATGAATTTCAGATAAACTACGAACAATTTTTTAGTATAAGTATGTTCCGAACATTGCTCAGGACCTACTATAAAATTATTTGTTGTTTGTCTAACATTCAGATTTAACTGGGGATCCTGTATTTCATTTGACCACACCATTCCATTTGACTGTAGATGTATGCGTTTACTTCTGGACTCTCAATTCCGTTCTCTTGATCTCTGTATCTATCTTCACACCCATACTACACAGTCCAGGGATTACTATAGCTTTGTAATAAGTTTTGAAATGGGCAAGTCTGAGTCTTCCAAATTTGTTGTTCTTGTTAAAGATTGTTTTGGCTATCTGGGCCCTTTCTATTTCTTCATGAATTTTAGGACCAGCTTGTCAATTTCTACAGAAAAGTCAGTTGTCATATTCATAGAGATTGCCTTGAATCTGTGGATCAACTCGAGGAGTACTGCCATCTTAATCGTATTAAATGTTCCAATTCATGAACATAGGCTTTTTATTAATTTAGGTCTTCATTTACTTCATAATTTGTAGCTTCCAGTGTACAAGTCTTATACTTATTTGTTAAACTTATTCCTAAGTATTTTATTCTTTTCAATGCTATTATAAATAGAAGTTTCTTAATTTCATTTTCAGATTTTCATTTCTAGTATATAGAAATAAAATTGATTTTGGTATACTGATTGCTATAATATTTAAGAGTGTTTAAGTTTGAAAACCTGCTGTTCTAGTGAGATATAATTTGCATTCTGATTGTGTGCTACCAGGACAGTAACTTTTCTGGGAATTTCATTAGCTTGGCTCTTTGGGAAAATGCTGCTGGCATTGGCTAAGGGACCATAAACATGCAACCTGTCAGACTGTGGGCTCAGGTAAACCCACAGAAGTAGAAGAGGCAAGAACCCTACAGGCAAATATTCTGTCCTTCAGTATTGTAACGGCCAGGTTCTCTCACTGGACTTCAAACTCTCTGAGAGCAGTAACAGGGTCTTCTGCACAATTTTCTCTCTAAAGCCCAGCCTGGTCCCTGCTTTAAGTGTTTTGCCTGACTCACTGACTAAGTGGAGGGGGAAAAAATGGAACTACTCAGGGGACAGAGCTTAACGGGATCTTATCTTGCTGAGGGGCCTCACAGCCTATTGTCAGATGTGGCTCATTTATAATCACCCTGTTCATAAAAAGAAAGGTCTGTAGAGCTGTACAAGTATTATCTATAGGACATACTGTAATATTTTTACTGCAGTCACTTTATAGTATCTTTTTAAAATACGTGGTATAGCAAACTGTCCTTTATTGTTCTTGTTCAAGATTCTCTTGACAATTTTTGAATTTTTATTTTTTAATATCCTTTTCATTACTGGGTCCTTAGTGGGAGTTTGACTGGATTCAATCACTAACATTTTTATATTAACTTGGAAAGGATTTTATTTTCATGATTTTTTTTCTAATCCAAGATTTTGGTATGTCTCTCCATTTATTTAAGACATGCTTTATTTCCTTCAATTAAATTTTAATACTTTATATAGGTTCTAGACTTCCCTTGTTAAATTTATTTATGACACTATTTTTAAAGAATTTATTTTGTAATTTCTATATATAATTCATTATTACTAATATACAGAAAAGTTATTTGTTTTAATGATATTTATCCTAGCAGCCACTATTGAAAGCAGTATGGAGGTTCCTTAAAAAACTAAACTAGAGCTACTGTATGACCCAGCAATCCCACTCCTGGGTATGTATATGGAAAAAAACAACAGCTCTAATTCGAAAAGATACACGTACCCTAATGTTCATAGCAGCACTATTTACAATAGCCAAGACATGGAAACCACCCAAGTGCCCATTAACAGATGATTGGCTTAAGAAGATGTGATATATATATATATATATCCAACGGCATATTACTTGGTTTTAGAATAAAAAGAAATATTGCCATTTGCAGCAACATGGATGGACCTAGAGAATATTATGCTTAGTGAAGTAAGTCAGACAGAGAAAGATAAAAACTACATGATAGCACTTAAATGTGGAATCTAAAAAATAATATAAATGAATCTATATACAAAACAGAAACAGACTCACAGACATAGAAAACAAACTTATGGTTACCAAAGTGGTGGGGGGACAAATTTGGAGTATGAGCTTAACAGATATAAGCTACTATACATAAAACAGATACGCAGCAAGGATTTATTGTAAGCACAGTGAGTTATATTCAATATCTTATAATAACCTATAATAGAATATAATCTGAAAAAATATAACTAAATCACTATGTGGTACACCTGAAACTAACACAATATTGTAAATCAGCTATACTGTAATTTTTAAAAATTTATCTTATATGCAGTCACTATACCAATTATCTTATTGGTTTTAATATTTTTAAATGGGTCATTTGGGATTTCTAGGCATAAAAGTATATTACATGCAAACAGAAATACCTTTGCCTTTTCTTTTTCAATATCTGAAATTCTCATTTGCTTTTCCTGTCTTATTACATAGTAGATCCTCCCAAATAATACTAAGTAATAGTGATGATATTTGTTAACCTATTACTGAAGTCAAGAGTATTTGCTTTTGAAACTTTCGCAGCCAATATGAGCTTTAATACCAAACAGGAAAGTAAACTATATCATTTTGGGGATATAGCAACAACTATATATATAAAATGTAGATATGAATATAATATAATAATATATTAAAATATATAAGGATATATAATAGTGAATAATTCCCTGAATGCAGAGTAAGCTTGAGTCTCCATGGGATACAAATAGAGACTTGGAGGAATTTTTCATCCCTTAAATTCTTAAAAAAATTGAGCGGAGAGAGGAGCCAGGAAGAATCTGATATATCCAAGATGGCAGGGTAAGAGTTCAAAGATTAGGAACAGCTGGGAAGAACAAGAGACCAGAGATCAGAAAGCAGGATTTTCTTGGGCAAAAGCCAAAAACACCAGCTGGGAGGTGACCACTAAGTCAAAACAGTTTAATACAGAAGCCAAAGAGGGAATATGAAGCTCTGATTGGAAAGAATCTTGAAGATTAATAGAAAGTCTTGACAAGCAGCTTCTAGAACAGAGTTTTTCAAGCTTTCTAAATGTAACCTGTCATCTTCCTATTGGTGTAGTAGAGTTCTTTGCCTAGCACAATGCCTTGAATACAATTGGTCATCAAAAAAATTTTGTTGTTGTTGCATTAATAGACAAGGAGAGAGAAAAACAATTGCACTTCAAAAGCCAAAGAAAAAGCGTCAATACCTAATACCAAGACAGATGACATTTTTTTGAGGATGACTTTTGAAAGGTCTTTTTTTTTTTGCGGTACGCGGGCCTCTCACTGTTGCGGCCTCTCCCGTTGCGGAGCACAGGCTCCAGACGAGCAGGCTCAGCGGCCATGGCTCACGGGCCCAGCCGCTCTGCGGCATGTGGGATCTTCCCGGACCGGGGCACAAACCCGTGTCCCCTGCATCGGCAGGCGGACTCTCAACCACTGCGCCACCAGGGAAGCCCAGGAATGAAGGTTTTTAAGTAGTTTGAATAGAGGAAAGTGGTGGAAGAACAGGATCATCACAACAGTGAGAAGCCAAATAAAAAGGATCTAATGAGGGAATTCCCTGGTGGTCCAGTGGTTAGGACTCGGCACTTTCACTACCGGGGCCAGGGTTCCATCTCTGGTCGGGGAACTAAGATCTCTCTCACAATGAGGGGGAAAAGGCTGCAAGGATGTAGATCACAAAATTTCTACAGATTTAAACAGTATTGTTTTAATATAATTTTTAAATTTGCCTTGGGTTCTATCATTGCATATGTAAAAACTACAAGTGCAAGGAGCTTATAACTAGTTTTCTGTTCGTACATTTTAAAGTCATATTCTTTGAAAACTAAGTTAAATCAATAATAAATTTATATTCTCTATCAAAGAGTTGCATACATTGCTCAAGTCTGAAAAACACTAACCTAGCAGTTAACTTGATGCAGAATGTGTAGGCCAGGGCCGTCATGATGGGAAAATAGCACAAACAACCAAACAGGCCTTTGGCTGGAGAACATCAGCTTTTGAACCTGAATGTGGATTTAAGAATCAGTGTTTCTGTAATCCAAAGTCAGACTGAATGATTCATAAAATTGGGCATATCAGAAAGACTAGGCTGGTTTTGCTTCCTCTGTTAGACCGAAACGGTCTACGAGGGATTCCAACTCGCCCAAGAACCGCCAAGAGTCGAGAGCCGCTGCAACACGCAAGAGGTTTATTAGGAGCCGATGCACCGGGGTTCCCTGAACCTCACGCAGGAGGCCGATGGGGAACCCCTAAAAGCGGAATCACATACTTTTTATAGGTTTATTTACTCATAGGGCGGGTATATTCTCACAATGATTGGGTAAATGTGGTGACTTTTGAATTCATTGGCTTAGGAACTTTTGCCCCACCTTCTGGCCGTTATAGTTGTCTGTTCATTGTGGCGGTTAGGGCGTATACCTGTTACGGGCAACTGGAAAATTACCCGCTGTCTGGCAAGTCCCCGTCAACTGAAAAACTCCAAGAATTGGTTTCGATAGGGAGAAGGAGTGGCGCACGATAGGGAGAAGAATTGGTTTCGATAGGGAGAAGGAGTGGCGCACGATAGGGAGAAGAATTGGTTTACGGGAACAAGTGAGGGGGTGGAAAGTCCCTAAAGGCCCCACACCTCTACCACATTTGAACTTGACTTGTCCCTTCTCTAAACTCGAGAGTGATAATAATATGAAATTTGAATGTTTGCTATAAGGATTATATCTAACACATTTAAGGCATCTGAGGAATATTACTGGTGTTCAATGACAGCTACTGATATTACAGGGACATCTGACCCGTAGGTTTTGGGCATGTTCCATGAGCTTTATATCATGCTTCTGTTCTTTCCACACTTGGGAAAATATTCTAAACTGAGTAGCCCAGTATTATACATACAGCCAAAGCAGTATTTGCCAATGCTATTATAGGGTACAAAACTACAGACGAAACAAAGTAAAAACTCTTAAAGTCTAATTAATTGAATTTTTATCAACTTCTTCTGGTTAGTTAAATTTTTTAAAGCAGGTATTTTAACCCTCAACACTGAAAATATTTCCGAAGTCTGCCAATCCACTTTTTTTTTTAAAGTCTTTTATTGAATTTGTTACAATATTGCTTTTGTTTTATGTTTTGGTTTTCTGGCCACGAGGCATGTGGGATCTTAGCTCTGCAACCAGGGATCGAACCCGCACCCCCGGCACTGGAAGGTGAAGTCTTAACTACTGGACAGCCAGGGAAGTCCCTGCCAATCCACTTTTATACAGTAAAATTTTGTGGATTTGCCTCAGCATCGCTGGTCAGGCTAAAATCATTGACATGTGAATGTCTATGTGGGTATAAACGTATAAGGCATACATGAAATTGAGCTAAATCTACATTGACTTCAAATCATAAACTGGAAATTTATTTCTCTATTTATGAAAATCTTGACACCTGTTTGCTTTCTTGTGATGGATTATTTTTATTCTATAATTGGAATATAATGGGGGGGAAGATTCTTGTCCCTCTGAGTTTAGATATAGTAATCATATTTGAAATAGTTACGTGGTCTAAAACAATATTGGTGCAAAATGATGGTAATCTTGTTGAAAGGTTTCGGAATTTTGCTTTACTTATAAATTCCATTTTCCCCCTCATTAGTAAAAAGAACATTGAGTAACAAGGTTGGGGGATATGCCTAATTGTGTCTCCTCTGAGCATCAGAATCTGTCCGCTTCTCTCCACTTCTACTGCAACCATCTCGGTGCATATCCTACTGCACCCAGACAAGAGCAATAGCATCTGGCTGGTTTCCTTGCTTCCACTCCAGCCCCTTCCAATCCACTCTCCATACAATAGGTCAGATTGGCCTTTCTTAACTACAGATCAAATCCTGTCACTACCTGCCTAAGACTCTCCCGATCTGTCCCAGGCTTCCTTCTTTCACCTCTATTCATACCACTATTCTCCTTGCTCACTGTGCTGCAGCTTCATGGGCTTTCTTTCTTCAAATCCTCCAAATGGGTTCCCACTTTAGGGGCCTAACACTCCCTGACTTTGGCACTACCTCATTTGAACCTCAGCTGTCCCTTCTCTACACTAGAGACTGATAAGAATCCAGAACTTGCATGTTTGCTATAAAGATTATATTTAACATATTTAAAGTATTGGGGGCGGGTGGTGAGAGAGAGAGAGAGGAAGAAGAAGGAGGAGGAGAAGGAAGAGGAAGGAGGAGGAAGTGGGGGGAGAGGGAGAAGAGAGAAGAAAGGGAAGTTCTCTGCCTAGGCCTTTGCCTAGAATGCTCTGTTCCACAATCTTTGCACAGTTCCTTCCTTCTCTAACTCCTCAGAGAAGTCTTCGCTCCCCATGCATGCCTTCACCCTGTGTCCAACGTCCTCTTTTATTTTCTTTAAAGCACTCGACACTCTGATTTCATCTTTACCATTTATTGGGTAACTAACTTATGCTATAGCATTTCTTCCCATAGAATGTAAGCTGCAGGAGTGCCTTGTCACTCAATGCCTAATATGACGTCTATACATAGAAGTCTTTCAATAACGTTGCTTGAATAAATGAATGAATGAATACCCAGCTTCAGAAATTACCAAATTCTAGTCCTGGCTTCTGAATAATGGAGTAACCTCTGGCAAGTACTGAACCTCTTTGAACATCAGTTTCCCCTATGAATAATTAGTAAGCTGGACTAGATGATCATTAAGGGTACTTCTTGTTTTATATTTCCATGGTTCCTATTCAAATATTATTTCCCCCTTCCCTTCCTTTCCTTCTCTTTCTCTTTCCTCTTTCCTCTCTCCCTCCTTCCACCCCTCCCTCCCTCTGTCAGCAGCACTCCTTGGATTCATGGATAGTTGTAAACCAGTTGGAGATATTTTATGCATAAGCACAGACATCTCAAGGATGTATGGTCTCTAGACAGTGAATTGTCATCACAATTGTTGTAGTGTTCATTTTCCCTTGCCTAGCCAATTCCATCAAAACCACACCTCCACTGCCAAGCCACAGCCCCACCCTGCCTTTGGAAATAAAAATGGAATTGAAGGATCCCCAGCTTCTGAAAAAAACAAAAAAAAAATGCTGCACAAATTTTAACTAGTATGGTGTTTCTGGAGAAATCAGGGTGCAACTGACAGGATTGATTACAACTTTATAAATTTTTTAATGTAATAAACTTCATGAAGATAATAGGAGACCGATATCAAATTTTAGATATTGCCAGAGATAATTCCTAAATTACTTTTTCTAGACCATACCTAATTACAGTGACTACCTTTGTACATGCTTAACTTTTAGCCACTTAGTTACAATAAGCTAGAAATATACATTAAAAAACAATATAGTGATGATTAGATAGCAATGATATACACTAGAACTTAACACCATTCCTTCTTTCAGATCCTGTGAAAAAATGATCCCAGGAAATGAAAAAGCGAATTTCTTCCATGTCTAGAACCAAAGTCAATATCAGCTGCAAAGACAGATGTTCATATGCTTGTAAATGCATACCTACAAACCAAGTTTTTAAAATTTAAAACCACATGAAGGCTTAGAATCACAGCATTTATGAACCAGAAGAACATTGCGACCTTCATTTAACACATGAGGAGATTGAAACTCAGAGAGTTCAAATGACTAGGCCAAGGTCATAGACCCCATTAGGGCTGGAGCTGAAACAAAACCTCTGATCTCCTGGTTCCACGCTTTTCTCATCATACCAAGCTGTAGTGACTTGCAGAGTTCAATCATATGTGCCAACCCCTCACAGAACATGGTGGATTGGAATATAAAATTATCAGTCCATTAACTGCGAAACCAGTTGAGGAATTACAGTATTCATTGATATACTGTTATTATAGTACTCGCTAATATTCGTTTGAGTTTATGTGTCAGGTTCTCCCCTATGTGCTACTTGTATTATCCTTTTCTTTTTTTCTAAGTGGTTTTTTTTTTTTTCCGGCTGCGTTGGATCTTCGTTGCTGCACGCAGGCTTTCTCTCTAGTTGCGGTGAGCAGGGGCTACTCTTCGTTGTGATGAGCAGGCTTCTCATTGCGGTGGATTCTCTTGCTGTGGAGCACAGGCTGTAGGTGCACAGGCTCAGTAGCTGCTGCGCACAGGCTTAGCTGCTCTGTGGCATGTGGGATCTTCCCGGGCCAGGGCTCAAACCCGTGTCCTCTGCATTAGCAGGCGGATTCTTAACCAGTGCGCCACCAGGAAAGTCCCTGTATTATCTGATTTAATCCCCAACTAGCCCTATGGGTGGGGATTTGGGGGGGGAATAGTCACTTTTCTAAGCCTTTTACATCTAATAAATCATTTAATCCTCTAAATTATCTTATAAAGTAGTAGTATTACTCCTATTTTATAGGTGAAGAAACTGAGTCTTTTTTTTTTTTTTTTTTTTTGAAACTGAGTCTTAAAGTGGTTGAGTCATGCTCAAGTTCAAACATACCCTTAAACCAATACATATGCAACCTCTCTATGCTATACCACCTACTCATTAGTTTCTACTTTCCCATCACCAAACATTAGAAGAAATAACAAGTATTGGGTTGGCCAAAAAGTTCATTTGGGTTTTTCCATAAGATGTTACAGAAAAACCTGAACGAACTTTTTGGCCAACCCAACAGCTTAACTTGAGCTGCTTCTCCCTGCATTCACCTAGCTTCTCAATATTAGCTGGTGGTAGAGACATTTAAAGATATAGGAGCTTAAAAATAGAGAAGACCATTTGCAACCTGAATAAGTTGGACAATCCAGGATTTTATTATGGTATCAGCAATGCTTAAACTTCAACAGGTATAGCTATGGCCCATGAAAGTATGTTTTCTGCACATGGTGACCTGGTATAAAAACATAATTTGTAAATTACTAAGTGAGCTCCTTGCAAGAAGGAGCAGAGACATGCTCTTGTTATGTCAGTTAGTGGGGAAATTTGTGGTAAGAACACATAGAAAGGTGAGAAAGCACAGGAAACAGTCTCAGTGGCTGCAGTCA
Source organism: Phocoena phocoena (assembly GCF_963924675.1). NCBI lineage: Eukaryota > Metazoa > Chordata > Mammalia > Artiodactyla > Phocoenidae > Phocoena > Phocoena phocoena. Next base: position 86,780,530 of record NC_089223.1, on the reverse strand, counting down.
GGCCTCAGGGAACATCATTCAGTTTTCTTCAGGTTGCAGTAGTAGCTCTAGTCATTCAACAGCAGTTCTAGTTGTCCACCACATTCATGACTTACTTCACTTCTCTGCTGGTCTCCTGTCTCTCAACCTACTCAGTACTGATTGACTTTTCTGTGTTCACCTCTCCTACCTCTCTCTCCTGTCTCTCTCTGCTCTGATCTCTCTTCTTTCTTTCTTTATTTTTAATTATTACTTCTTTATTTATCACCCTTTTTTTTCCCTGTAGGGCTCACAATCAAACTCCATGAGAAAGAGAGAATCTGAGCAGGTACATGCCTAGATCTACTAGTGCATCTAGGAGATGGTACTCCCATTGGGTAGAGTGCTCACATCAAGCCATCTCAAAGTCTATAGATGGCTGCCTTCCCACTCACCAACCCTCCTCCCCAAAGAAACATCTTTGTGTCCATTAGCTGCAGCCAAAGTAGCAGGATCATATGGAACAAAGCATGACCCATACGTTTAGAAGGGAACTTGGAGCATGGCAAACAATTTGTATGGCTTGTCTGATACAAATACAAATCCTCTTTCATGTACTGATGGTGCTAATCAGTTTGAAAGCTTTTGCTGAAAAAAAATTATTAAACTTAAGGGTAGAAACCAAAAAATAAAGTGTCATTGCTAACAATTCTCTCATTGTAGACTTCAGCTATAGCTCCAATATTAGCTGTGGCATACTCAGAATTGGACACCATAAACTCTCTTAATGCCCTTGATCCTCAACTCTCTTACCTGCTGAATCTATAGTGAACAATTTTAGTTGACTCAGGATACAAAAAATCAGCTGTTACCTGTTTTCTTCTTTTGTAACCCAGAGGCTCTGATAAATCTGACATTTTTGTATGGCCAAATAATGGAGGTTTCTGAAGTTGTTTTGTTGATGGTGATGACCTACAAGGGGGTGGAAATAATAGTACCTTGCAGTTGCAGACCATTTTGTATTTTTGAAGTGCTCCTCATTGAAATGCCACTCTCTTACTCCTTTGTACTTCCCTGGGGCCTTGACTTTGCCAAATGATAAAATGAAAATCCTTCACAGTCCCATTCAAGGATTCTCTCCTTTTCCGTGAGCCCATCCTGGTTTCCTAAATCCACCTGATCCCTCATTTCTCTGACCTCACTAGTACTCGTTGGCTATGCTGTTCAGGTATGACATATGTTGCTATAATTACTTTTAGAAAACCATAAATTTTTACTTTTTTACAGTAAATTCCTTGAAGGCAGAGAAAATGAGCCACCTAAAACAGTATCTTGCATGTGCAAGGTATGAAAAACAGCAGAAACTAACACAACATTGTAAATGACTATACTCCAATAAAAATTAATTTTAAAAAAGGTATCAAAAAATAAATGAGGGGAATACATGGGAAAGGCATGATTATGCCCACTTTATAGATGAGGAAGAAAAAACACACCATTTGGGAACTGAGGAAAATATTGCACTGACTCATGGTGGCCCTAAACCAAGGTGCAGAAGCAAAGAAAGAGACAATTTAAAAGTAGAAGTAGAGGAGACTGGCAAAGACTAAAATGAGGAAGAAGAGAAAGAATGAGAAGAGACAGGAAAGGAAGAGATGCATCACTAGAGGGCTGAGATGAATGGACAAGAAGCAAAGAGGAGATTTTTCTTTTTTAAGTGAAGTGGGAGATAGAGGCAGAAGAAAATGGCAGAAAAGCATTTTTATAATCTCCTTAGGAAAATGCTTTATGTCAACCAGAAGAGCTAATTTGGGCTTTGGGAAGTAGGAAAAAAATGAGGAAGGCTCTATCCCTTGGTCAAAGGTAAGAGAACTGAGAAAAGTAAATAGAGGATAAAGGGGAAGAAGAGAGGGAAGTGGTTGGTCCTTTTTTTGGTTATTAAAATTATTCCACACAAAATCAGTTTTTGACAACTTTGCAAAATCAAAGGGAAAAAAGAAAACTGCAATGAAAGGAACTTAAGTCTAGATTATACTTGTTACAATGGAATATTTTACTATACTTTTAAAGTGACTTCCACCTTCTGCTTTAATCTGACGATGATGTAGACCCAAACAGCACCCTGAGATATTGAATGATTTATCAGGACCACAAATGTGACCAAGTATGTGATGCTTTGAGTCAGAAATTCTGTGCAGTTTGGATAACTGTAGGTAAAACTTCTAAAACATATGTTTAAATTCTTTGTCATCAAATAAGAACTTTTCAACCATTTTAAACCAGAACTTTCAAATGACTGTCTAATCTAGCATGTCTTATGACCATCCTAAGTTAGACACCAGAATCCTGCCCATTATGCAAAGTATCAGAGAAAACTTAGTTCTAATTTTGTTTAAATTAGAAACTAAAGATAGATGTGTAATATCTTCTCTGTTGGCTTTTAAGATAGCTTTCTCATCAGTTTTCCTCTTTCCACTCTGACCGCTGCTCTTGAGTTTTCATTGAAGCCTTCTCTTCTATTATAGGTTCCTCCCTTATGTTGGCATTCCTTGAGAGTCCATCTTTGACTCTCTGCTTTTCTAACATTACACCATCTCCTTGGAACATCTGCTCTATTTCCATTGTTTCAATTATTATTCAGAAACAGATGACACCCCCAACATACTCTAACTGCTACCTAATCCCCCTCTACGAAGCTTCAGAACCATAATTCAAATAGTCTGGACGCCTCTAGTGTGGTCCTCAGGCACTGCAAACGTCACATGTCCAAAAATGATCTTATTTTCCCCCTCAAACGTGTTCTTCCTGTGTGCTCTTATGCCAGCACAGTCATCTGTCAAGTTTCCCAAAGCAAAATAATGGATGTTATCTTTAATTTCTCCTTCAGCTACACATCCAGTTATCTGGTCCCCTGGAGTCTACCTGTTGACTATTTCTTGAACGGTCAGCTCCATCCATCTCAGTTAACTCCTACTCATCCTCAGAACTCTACAATGAATTCTTCCTGACTTTCCTTTGCTGGATTGTCAGGTCTTCCAATTTTACTCTTTCATTTTACTCTGTGCCTCTCTCTTACAATAGATATTAGTTTATGGTAGACTAAGCTGATATACCAAACAGACCCAAATAAGTAATTGCTCAATCATCAGGAACTATTTTCCTACTCACGTAACACTCCTGGCCTAGTATTCAGGTTGTCAGTGTAACTTTCCTCCACACATTTAGTGGGCTGGCTCCTCTCTGTTTATTTCTCTACCACACTCCTTCACTTCTGCTTAGATGTCATTGTCTAGACTTCAGTCACATGACCATACCCCGCTGCAAGAGAGGCTGGGAAATGTAGTTAGCTGTCTACCTGGGCAAAGAAGCAAACAACAGATCTGGGGGGAAAGCAGTCTCTGCCACAATATCACCTATCACGTTGCCATTTTATATTTATTTGTACAATTACATCATTAATGTCCAATTCTTCCACCAGATTTTTAACCTATGTTAGGGCAGATGCATTTTTGTTCACAACCCAGTCTCAATAAGCCTCTAAAAATATGTGTTGAATTAATCAGTAAATTCTTGTTAATCTAGATCTGGCACAGGGGTCCCCAATCCCCGGCTGCTGACCGGTACTGGTCTGCAGCCTGTTAGGAACCGGGCCGCACAGCAGGAGGTGAGCTGTGGGCAAGGGAAGCTTCATCTGCCATTCCCCATCACTCCCCATCGCTCCCCATCGCACCCCATCCCTCCCCATCGCTCCCCATCCCTCCCCATCGCCCCCCATCCCTCCCCATCGCTCCCCGTCCCTCCCCATCCCCCCATCTCTCCCCATCCCTCCCCATCGCTCCCATCCCTCCCCATTGCTCCCCATCGCTCACATATCCCCATCCCTCCCCATCGCCCCCCATCACTCCCATCCCTCCCCATCGCTCCCCATCCCTCCCCATCGCTCCCATCCCTCCCCATTGCTCCCCATCTCTCCCATACCCCCCATCCCTCCCCATTGCTCCCCATCGCTCCCCATCACTCGCATGACAGCCTGAACCATCCCTTCTGCCACCCTGTCCATGGAAAAATTGTCTTCCATGAATCTGGTCCCGGGTGCCAAAAAGGTTGGGACCGCTTCTCTAGCATATTAGCCTGGAGCACTACAGCAGCCTCTTAACTGACCTCCCTGTCTTCCTTCCTAGCCCCTCCATAGCAGAGCCCCTCCATAGGTATCTTCCTAAACTATACACTTGATCCTGCCATTTCCTCTACTTTAAAACTCTTCAAAAAAAAAAAAACTCTTCAATAGTCCTTCATTGCCCTCAGAACTCTTTATTTTGCCATGTAAATTCCCTTCCTGTTCATCTTCCCAGCCTTCCTTCTCACCATTGCTCTCTTTCTGCATTCCTTCCCATCACAGATGCACACACCCTCACTCACACTCTCACACACATACTCACTCCCTTTCCAATCTAGCCACACTCAAACATTGACACTTCCCCCCAAAGCACCGTGCCCCTCCCCGGGCTAACTGCTCATTGCCCTCAAGTCTCAGTTTATTCTGTCACTTTGTTGAGGATATCCCTTAGCTCTCAAGATGGTGTTGGTGCCCTTACCCTGTGCTCCCATGGCCCTCTACTACTGTAGGGGTTATTTTATGATTTGCCTGAAGTTATCAAGGGCTTCTCCCCCAGCAGACTGCCCTGCCACATCTTATTCCCTGTGGTGCTCCCAGCACTTAACACATTGCTTAGCGCATAGTCTACATCCTGGAAATAGAGGATGGATAGATGGAGGACATTTAGGAGGAGCCATTGAGCCACTGAGTTCAGCTTTAAACAAGATCAGGTAGGGACTTCCCTGGTGGCCCAGTGGTTAAGACTCTGCCCTTCCACTGCAGGGGGCGCAGGTTTGATCCCTGGCCGGGGAAACTAAGATCATGCATGGCCAAAAAAAACAAAAACAAAAAACCTTCAGTGGTGGAAACTCCACAATTCCTAGGTAAAATTGTATTAAAGGTAGAAACATTAATAATCAAAAATGTTTTCCAAATTTCTTTCCGTAATCTGAACCTCTTAATCATCATCTTATTGCAAAAGTTCCAAAGAGGTGTTTTTCTTCTCTTTCATACATTAACTTTTAAAACCCAAATGGTCTTAAACTTGCACTTCCTGATGACGCAAATGGTTAATAAGTTGTCTTTTCTCTTGATTTCAAGATAGAGTAGGACATGGGGTTACACAGGAGCCTAACATTTACTCTATCTGTCTTTCTTGGGACTCATGGAGCATGATGGATCTCTAAATGGGTAAATATAAGAGGACCTGAGGGACTTGCCTGGTGGCACAGTGGTTAAGAATCCACCTGACAATGCAGGGGACATGGGTTCTATCCCTGGTCTGGAAGATACCACATGCTGCGGAGCAGCTAAGCCCGTGTGCCACAACTACTGAGCCTGTGCTCTAGAGCCCGAGAGCCACAACTACTGAGCCCATGTGCCACAATTACTGAAGCTGCGTGCCTAGAGCCCGTGCTCCACAAGAGAAGCCACCGCAATGAAAAGCCCACGCACCGCAACAAAGAGTAGCCCCCACTCACAACTAGAGAAAGCCTGCACGCAGCAACGAAGACCCAACGCAGCCAAAAATAAACAAATAAAATAAATTTATATTTAAAAAATTAGACAAGTTATCTGTAGCTAAGTAATTAAAAAAAAAAAAAAAAGGACCCGATTTTCCCCAAGTTTATTTGCTTGTGTGTGCTCCAGAGTCTTGGAGACTGGAGGGGTGGGGCTTGGAGATAGGACAAAGCTTGTCCTGAGTCCAGCCTCCCAGTGTATACGCAACTCAGCAGCCAGAATAACGAACTCCCAATTTAGGAATTTGCCATGGACGCTGCCCAAAGATCATTCCTGGGTTCCTCTGAGTGTATTGGACTAACTTAAAAAAAAAAAAAAAAAACAACTCGTATTCGTGTGTAAATATCAGCAGTCTATCATCACCTGAGCAAGAACAATAGATTTCATTTATTTTAAATAAATAGATTTATTTATTTATTTATGGGTAAGTTGGGTCTTTGTTGGTGTGCGCGGGCTTTCTCTAGTTGCAGAGAGCAGGGGCTACTCTTCATTGCGGTGCGCGGGCTCTAGGCACGCCGGCTTCAGTAGTTGTGGCTCGCGGGCTCTAGAGTGCAGACTCCGTCGTTGTGGTACGGGCTTAGTTGCTCCACGGCATGTGGGATCTTCCCAGACGAGGGCTAACGAACCCATGTTCCCTGCATTGGCAGGTGGACTCCCAAACACTGCACCACCAGGGAAGCCCAAGGACAATAGATTTCAAAATGCTGGTTATTGCTAGAGGCGAAGGAATGAATTTAATGAGGCATTCACAGGACAGGAAACTTTACAATTTCGCTTTAAGAGCAACAGCTACTTGTAGGAGGTGGAAAAAAAGATCTTCCTACTTAATTTATCTGCCCAATTACATCTGACATTCCTGTGAAAATAAAAAATGCATGAAAAAAAATAAGAGTAAACTTCTAAACCAGTGCTTCTATTCCAAGAATTTTACTGATCCAAATTTCCTAAAACTTAGTTGAATAAGTCTGAAAGCTGTTTTGATTTTTATACAGAGGGAAGAAGGAAAAGTACAGCACATGCTCTGACTTAGCGTCAACTTCCCTCTGTTTTATTTTCAGCCCAGTCAGAAAACCATGCTCTTTGCTTGCCTCACTCCTTTGTTTTTCCAAAAAAGTATTCTCTTTTGTGTAAGGTTCTGGTCCAAAATAATCAGCATTGGAAGTTGCGCTGTTTTTGCTTCATGTCTGTGGCCTGAGTCATTCTCTCCAAAACCAGGATGCCCTCAGGGAAGATACAAAGGAAATGATGTAATTCTCTCTAGTCTCACGCTTTGGGCTTTTTCTTTGGGCCTGAGCCTTAATGAATCTGTTTTCTAATTAGCTAGCAAGAAGTACAGTGAAAAAAAAAAATGTGCCTCTTCTGTCTCTCCCTTCTCCTCACTAGAGGCACACACACTATTTGCTCCTTCAGGGAGCTCAGGTGATTTTGACAGAATTAGTGCATAAATCTTCTCAGTGTCATTGTCAAGCAGCTGGAAGCAAAGGTATTTTGTTCTGCCTACTTTACTAGTTGGAAACCAAAAAACAGAAAGTGTCATATCCAAGGTCAAGCATTGCCCAAAGGAGAGGGAGGGACAGTGGAGCGGGTTGTTGGGGGGGGTTGGGTAAATATAATCTCCCAATTCCTCTGCTTCATCCCCCAAGCAAAGCCCTTTCTATGCAAATGAAGAAAGCAACAACCTAAATTTAGAAAACCTGTTTAGAACAGACTTCATATATTAACTCGATAAACGTGAGCTCAATTCCTGGGCACTTCGGATACCATATCATTTTCTAATTATAACTTTGAATTAATTTTGCTCTTTTTCTCTGATACTTGGGTTATTCGCCTGGTAAAAATTAGCAATTGGCAAATGCATGTACTTTAATTTGATGGGGGGAGGAACTGGGAAGCTTGGACCGGTACCCCGACTTCAGCTACTGGAAAACCATAGCACTTGGGGCGGTTCAAAGCATTTTCTCAACTACCCTTCCCTCTGAGCTCCAGGACTTGCTGTTATTTTAACAGGTGGCTCTCTCCCTGTGGAAATGATCTGTTCAATCTGTCTCCTCAACCAGACTTCAGCTTAATTCATTCTGATAACCCCAGCACCTTAAACTTTAGAGGAAACTCATGAAATAACTTCTGGAACTAAACTAAGGAAAAGGAGAACTAGGTGAGGGGTGAGGAGAATTCAAGGGAGGGAAGTGAAGGGGGAGAGAAGGGAGGGGACCGCCTGAGGGAAAGAAGAGCAGAGATTTGAAGCTGGAATCCCAAATTACTTTGAGGCAGCAAATATCTATTTTTAAGAAGGATCTAGGGGGCTTCCCTGGTGGTGCAGTGGTTGACAGTCCGCCTGCCGATGCAGGGGACGCGGGTTCGAGCCCCGGTCCGGAAAGATCCCACATGCCGCGGAGCGACCAGGCCCGTGAGCCACAACTACTGAGACTGCACGTCTGGAGCCTGTGCTTCGCGACAGTGAGAGGGCCGTGCACCGTGATGAAGAGTGGCTCCCGCTTGCCACAACTAGAGAAAGCCCTCTCACAGAAACGAAGACCCAACACAGCATAAATAAATAAATAAATAAACCAGCTCCTTGTATGGTCCAGCCCTGCCTCAAAAAAAAGGATCTAGGCCCTCAGAAGGAAGCAACACACTTACTAAAGAGTTAAGGGAAAGATTGCGTGGAAACAGACTCTGGCTCATAAAGTCAACGGGTGTTCCTCAACCAGTGAAATTGCTGGTCTGATAGTTTAAAAGACCTATTCCTGGCTCCACCCTGGACTAGAACATAGAATTCTTGGGGTGGGACCTCGGAGATTTTTTAACAAGTACCCAGGGTACTAGAGTTTGAAAAGCATTGATGTGGTCTTTCCGGAAAGCATTTCATTCCCCTCCATCCCACCGAGGTCCAATTAGTGTGGACTGTTTTTCATTGAAGACCTAGCCTTCTATGGGAAAGCCAGCTTTGTCAATGTGGAGAGACCAGGAGACTCCAAAATATAAACTATGATGTCCTTTGTCCTTTCATTCATTCTGCCCAGTCTCTCTCTCTCTCTCTCTCTCTCTCTCTCTCTCTCTCTCTCTCTCTCACACACACACACACACACACACACACACACACACATACACATATAGACATGTGTGCATGCAATGTGCACACACGCTTCCAATAGATTCCAGATCTCTTCAGGGCCAGTGCCTGGGGTCACTTACCTCATCCCTTTAAAGGCCTTCTATCCAGGACAGCCCTAACTAAAAGTCTGAAAATTAGGTAGGGGAAAAAAGCTGTTTAGGGCAAAACCTCTTTGGACAAAGTTCCTTGTATTGCAGACCTTTGGCTTCTGCGTCTAGATAAAACCAAAAGATATTTGCAAGGAAAGAGAAAATGAAAAAAAGGCTAATTCTGTTTTCTGAAACTCACTACAGATTTGGTGACAGATGAACTTGCATTTTGCCTTCATTTTTTCCAAAGTGATTCATTCTTCTTGGTTCCTGAACACCTGCTTAAAAACATGGCTTTCTTCTCTCTGTCCTTAGGGAGTGCCAACCAGGTCTGAAACCATGAGGTAGGTCTAATACCAGGGGAGGGGTAGTGGGGTGGAGGAAAGTCCGACTTGATCTACATAGTGTATTCATTGTTTAAAATCATACATTGTGCAGAAAGCATTGGTGACATTTGTGGTGTGAAAGAGGAAACTTGTAGCAAGCTCTCAGAGCCAGAGTTTCCATGCCCAAGGTGAATGTTGACATTACCGAGGCTGGAATCCCTGTTAATGCCTTAGGTTTTCCTTCCACGAGGACGGCATTAAGTTTGGGGTTTTCTTTCCTCCCAAGTTTTTCAGAGCAACCCACAATAAAAAAGGAAGGTTCGCCCAGCGGAATTTACTTGCAATGACCACTGACCTGTGTTTCCCAAGTTTACTCATTTGTCCAACTTCCCTTCTTCTCCGTCGCCTGTCTCTTTATTTTCAGCTCCTTGTCAGTTAATTCACATTTCCTGATTTGGCAAACAGTGCTCCCCCCACCTCCTTTTTCTTGGGTAAAACTTCCTGAGTTGACCTTAAAGAGAACCATTACCTCACCCGAGAGCTTTAGCAGGAAAATGGCATTTAGGTTTAATTACCTAAAGCCTCGCAGTAGTTACCACTTTATAAAATTCAAGTGACTTTTTTCCAAGCTCCCTGTTTTCCAAAGCTGGCTGGCTGGCGACCTCCGGGAGGGTGGGATGCCACACCCATCCCCTGGCCTTGGCAGGCAGCAAGGGTGAAAGCTTTTCCAGAGCTCGCCGGCTGAAAGGCTGGCAGCAGAGAGGGCTGTAGACCTCCAGGGCCGTTCTGGAATCCAAGGCAAGGAGGGCACACATGACAAGACCAGGGAAGAACCACTCCATTGACTCTTTTTACTCAAAGATGCACCTCCTCCTTCAGAAAAGCCTGAAAGACCTGGGCCAGGGAGCTGGTCACGCAATTGCCTCTAACCCCTGGTCAGCTTCCAGGGAGAAGTGGGCTGTCGTTGTCATCCACGGTGACCACAGCCTTCCCCGGGGCCCTTTGCAGCCACTCTTGCATGTCTGAGTCTCAGAGCTCAGGACTCCAGATGTTCTTCCCTCTTCTTAAAAGTTTGAATGGTCAAGACTCAGTCATCTCCATCGGCACCTTCCTGGGAATATTTGCCTCTCCTGGTGGTATCTGTGTCATCTCTGGTTTGGGGGAAAAGAGTTTAATTTTGATCCACTCCCCTGCGGCTACGCGTCTTTGCTCAGATGTGGGCTTTCCAGACCACAGGTGTAGCCCCCTACCCCGAGGGAGCCTTTGCTGCCCTCTTCTCTGCTTTATTTTCCTACATCACACTTGTCACCTCCTAACATGCTTTGTCCATGCATTCCATTTTTCTTCTTTTTTTAAAAAAAAATTATTATTTATTTATACATTTATTTATTTTATTTATTTTTGGCTGCGTTGGGTCTTCGTTGCTGGGTGCAGGCTTTCTCTAGTTGCGGTGAGCAGGGGCTGCTCTCCGTTGCGGTACGCGGGCTTTTCATTGCGGTGGCTTCTCTTGCTGCGGAGCACGGGCTCTAGGCGCGCAGGTTTCAGTAGTTGTGGCTCGCGGGCTCTAGAGTGTAGGCTCAGTAGTTGTGGCACACAGGCTTATTTGCTCCGCGGCATGTGGGATCTTCCCGGACCAGGGCTCGAACCCGTATCCCCGGCATTGGCAGGTGATTCTTAACCACTGCGCCACCAGGGAAGCTCCATTTTACTTCTTTATTTTTTTTCTTTTCTTCTGCCACCTGCTCCACCCCCCCACCCCACCCCACCCGCTCCACCCTCAGCCTCTGGGATGGAAACTCTGGGGCGAAGGAATTTGGGCTACTTTGTTCACTGCTCCACCCCCAGAACCTAGAATAGCGCCGGGTACATAGTAGGTGCTTAATAAGTATTTGTTGAAGAGTGAATGAATTTGAGGAATTTCTGAAACCAGATAGAAGATACGGGAAGGTATACTTTTGGATCAGGGAGAATCTAAAATACCAAGGCAGGAGGGCCAGCATGAGAAGGCATGGAGGAAGATAGCATTTAAGCGAAGGAGAGTTGCCTGCTTCGTCCTTGATGTTTACAATAACTACTAGTGGTGAGGTGTCATTGTTGATAAGACACAAATGAAGAACTGGAGGCACAGAAAGTTTCCATGCTTACCCAAGGTGACAACAAGAGAAAGTGGCAGGGGTGTCTGACTCTATAGGGTGCCTTTTCCCATGTGCTGCCATTGGTTCCCTGACTCCAGTTCAGGACAAAGGCTGGTGATTTGGCATCCTAAGCAGATTCAGTTAAAATGCACCACGATGAGATTTCAAATCCCACCTCGGTAACTTTAGGCAAGGCTCTGAATCTGTGTGTACCTGTTTCCCTATAAAAAAAAAAAAAAAAAAAAAGGTGGGACCTGGCATTTTATAATTCTGTTTACACCTCCCAAAAGCCTGGTGGGATAGGAAAAAGAAATTAAAAGCCAGGAAGACTACGTGACTCACTTTGTGGTTAAGTAACATGTCAAGTCAGTGGTCTGAAGACAAACCACCGGGGCAGGAGGTGTCTTGACAAGTCACAATTGTCGCCTCTTCTCCAAACCACATAGTTTTAATGGCTCAAGAGAGATTAAGAATGACATGCTAACTCTGAAGCTGTAGTGAATTTAAAGTCCTACTTGCAAAGCTCTTTCCATAAGGTGACTAAAGCAAAGCTTTGGAAATTGTAGCACGCTAGATGAGCTCTTGGGGCTGAGGGATCTTGCTTGGGCAAGGAAGGCTGGATGTGAGCGTGGATGCTACATGTTCTGGTGAATCCACAGAAGTCAATTAACATGCAATCTATGGAAAAGCTAAAGTGACCTCGGGCTCCAGGCTTGTACTTGCTTTGTTGTTAACACATTGGAATGCTTGACTCTATTGATTACTTTTCCATTTTCCTGGGTTTGCTGGTTAAATGCTGTATGTGAAACCCTTTGAATCATTTAAATGGGAGAGAAAAACACAAACAAGTCTTTACTTCACCAAGATACCAGACCTAGAGTAGTGCCTTTAATTGTTTGATGTTTAACTGAGTACATACTGTGTTAAAGAAAAAACTTTAAACAGGCACACTTCAAGTGTTAGGTTTAGTGTCCCTATATCTTTGGAGAACACTGTTTAGCAGAGAAATCTTTGTGTCCCTTGAGGCAAGGGCGGGGTCAAATAATATCTTCCTTCTTCAACCTGTGAAGTCAGTTTTGAAATTATATTGTTTTCTTTTGGCTAGATGGTATTCCATATCTTGGCTGGAACAGAATCATTGGGCCACATGATTTTCTCTAAGTAAAAAAGACAAACTTGTGAAAATTGGGCTCTGATCCCCCTCTGTAACACTAGCACTCATGAAAAATCCAATGTTTACGGAATTCCTTAGTTAATGATTTAGGAATCTCCACTCTACCCCCTGCACCACCAGATAGGAGCCTCTCTCCTCTCTTGGGTCTGGAACTAGGTTACAAGCCCGAGGGCCACGGAAGATTGGATTCTCCAGTGCATGGCCCTTGTGGGTTACCTTTGTAAGTCTTGTAGGTGAGTGCCAGTCTGGCCGAGCTGTAGGTGTCCAAGAAAGCAGGGGCAGAACTACAGAAAATCTGATCTGTGAGAGACATGATGTGATGGGCACATAGCTTTACAGGGGTGGAGGGCACCAGTTCATCTCTTTTGCAGGATTTAAAACCATGTAGGGTGGTAGTGATGGAGGAAAAGATGGCAAATGTTAGCAGAAGGGAGAGACTTGGCTTGTATGTGCGGGTTCACATTTTTCCCTCAGAGAAATGTTCTCTTGACCCTCTCTAGCCACAAAGGCCCAGAGGAAGCATTTTGCTGGCAGGATTAGGGTTTTTAAATGTATTACTTTTCCCCATAGGCTTCTGTCATGCTATTAAAAATTGGACTCAGCGTGCATGTCATCTTTACAAGTTATTTGTACGTGATATCTTCATGTTCTTTTTCCTAGTTGCTGCTTATTTCCTATATATGTGCTTATTTCCTATACATATTTCCTATACATATCTATATATCTTGTTTTCCAAGCTAGCTTCTTTGCTGAATATTTCTTGAGCACCTACTATGTACTAAGCAGCGTTTATAGCATTGTGATCGAGAATGCCAAGATTCTGACATTCTGATTAGGACCTCTTCAATGATTTTGCCCCTTTATCCTCTCTTTGCTGCCTTTGCTTTCTAGTTACTTTATCCTATGTGCTTCATATTCATCTCCAATTTTTGTCTAAAGATAAAGGCACTAAAATATAATTTTCAAAAAGATAAAACCATGACTCCCATACAATACAAAATGAATACGTGCTAAAGACTTTAACTCATTAATTCATTCATGAGGGAGAAATGTTAAAACCAGTTCAAAGGACAATCTGAAGAACAAATACATGTAGGTGATCTGGAATGCCAAGAGGAATTTACAGAATTTGCAAAATCTCCTGGCACACAGTAGGTACTCAATAAATGTTAACTCTTTGTGGTGAACGTCTGTCCTACCTGGTAGTCCTTAATAAACTTCACTAAATTCAACCTGATTGAATAGAAGGGCAGGTGGGGTAGAGGAGGATGGTGGTCTGAGCCTAGCCATAAACAGAGGGGCCACTTACAGAAGACAAGTCTTGCATAGCAGACTGTTCTGCAAAAGATATTTGAAATGTTTATACCAATTCCTGGAGTTGCTTAGACTTGCTTTTAATTTAGGATGATTCTAAGACCAGCTGTGATGAATTTCAGTAAAACCTCCCAAGAAGATAGCAGGTTTTTGCATGCCACAATTGAACTTCTCATTTTCAAGTAGAGAGAGATGAAAGGCTTCTGAGGAATGGAGTTGTAATTGTCTTTCAAGGATAGAATGATAAAGAGATTGTTGCTCCTCGGGATGGAAGGGTAGAAGAGAAAAATCAGCACAGTTGGGTAGCCAGGAGAGCACCATTCTTGCCCTGGTTTAACTGTCGACAGTGGCAAACCAGACCAGTCTGTCCAGACCCATACATCCTCTGCGCCTCAAACCGAGTGGACCATACTTTGCAAACATTTGATTCAAATTTGTTTTCACTGTTTAAAAATTGGTTATTAAAAGCAAATGGTGTGATTAATGCCAGACAAGGCATTTTCCCGAGGCCCAGCTCACTGCTTCAGCCACCCTCTAGTCAGGAGAGTGCGGTCAGAGTCGCCCCGCAGTCCGGGTAGAGTCCCCCTGGAAGGTTCTGCTCTGGGCCAGCTGTCATACACGGGTGGCGCAGGGAAGGGAGGGGGATGAAAAACCCATGCGAGGAGTTCCTGGTCTTATGGTCTTAATATTTCCAATGCTTGGCAAACAGCTCTTTCCCATTAATGATGTGAATTAGATGACTGATAATTCACCCATCTTCCTAATGTGAATCTTCCTAAAAGAGGGCAACAGAATAAACTAATTTAAAAAGAGAACTGGAAAACCTTTACAAAAACAAAAGCAAATGGTTTTAAATAATGAAAAAGTTCTGGAAATGGATAGTAGTAATGGTTGCACAACTTGTGAATATTCTTAAAACCACTGAATTATACACTTAATTATTAAAGTGGTAAATTTTATGTTATATATATTTTATTACAATTAAAGAAATTTTAAAACAAATGTACACTCAGATTAGTTATATACTAAATTTTCATAAAATATGGACTTCCCATATGCTCTCCAGTTTTTAGGTAGACTTTGAATAAAGCCTTTCCTTCCTTCTTTATTTGAAGAATATCCTGAGGTCAAAGGTAACTGTTTATTAAAAATGTTGCCGTTTGTAACTACATCTATATCCAAATTAGAATTTTTTTGATATTTATTGAGTAGCTAAGACTAAACACAGAAACACATTGGATGATGAGGCTGTAACAATTTTCCATTAGGTCCTATTTCTAACTGTTTGTGTTAAACAAAAACAGCTTCTTGGAATGACATTATAGTGAGGAGTTTTAATTTTAGCATATAAAAAAGCAATTTATGCTAAAAATGCCATTTTAATCTATTGTATTTTAAAATACTGTTGAGAGTTCCATTGCTTAAAAAAATACTTTTGGAATCACTCTACTGCATCATTAAAATTGTCTCTGACTTGTTTATTGTTACAATTGTAAAACATTTAGTATTTGAAAAAGACATACTCTATGAGTTGCTTTTAGCAGGCAATGAAAACATAAGTTAAGATGTGTATTTACCTTCAGAACAGGCAAATCCCAAAGATGGAAATATCCAGTAAGTCTATTCCCATCTTCAACTGGCTACATGTAAATAATAGACACTAGACTTCTAATTTCTTAATGTCTGAACAGAAGAGTTACGCTAATTTAACAGTTCTTAGTCTTGGTCTTATAAAGTTATTTCTTAAAATCCTTTTGTTTTAATTTAATCCTCCTTTTCTGAGTTACAGAGCTCTTTCAAAGAAAGTGCTTCATCCTTTCCAAATTATTTAGATCCGGGAGGACCATCCCCACCCGCAATTTTCATGCAAACGTCACGTATATACGTGTTTATCTAGGGAGAAGGTCAAAGTTTTATCAAATTCTCAAGGGATTTATGAGACGTAAATAATTGCCTTCATCCTTAATCCTCCTTTTCTTTTTGCTAATGTAAATCTTGCCTATGAATCATGTAAAAAAGAATGCTGCTATGGACAGTAGGTCCATATCCTCATGGTCACCAAGATAAATAACTCCTTGAAAAACAACATGTCCATGTCCCATGCGTTTCTTTCTTTTGGGAAAAACTGCCAACACCATGTTAAAATCCCATGCTACTATGAGATTGCGCTTGAATTTTAATTTCCAGTTTCGAATTAAGTATGAAAACATGAACTGAAATCACCTGACAAAAATAAATAAATAAATAAACTGGTGCGAGAGAGTTGAATGATAGATTTCATATGCAAATAAGCATCTAAGAAACTTAAATGAGAACATATCAAACGAGCTTGATCTATTTCTTAATAGTTTGATATAATAAAAGGAAATATTTAGTTGAGACCACGGAAATGCCACCCCTTTGGGTTTTGTTTTGTTTTTTTTTTTTTTTTTTTTTTTTTTTTTTTTTTTTTTTTTTTTATGCGTTACGCGGGCCTCTCACTGCTGTGGCCTCTCCCGTTGCGGAGGACAGGCTCCGGACGCGCAGGCTCAGCGGCCATGGCTCACGGGTCCAGCCGCTCCGCGGCATGTGGGATCCTCCCAGACCGGGGCACGAACCCGTGTCCCCTGCATCGGCAGGCGGACTCCCAACCACTGCGCCACCAGGGAAGCCCTGTTTTGTTTTGTTTTGGGGTTTTTTTTGCGGTACGCGGGCCTCTCACTCTTGTGGCCTCTCCCGTTGCGGAGCACAGGCTCCGGACGCCCAGGCTCAGCGGCCATGGCTCACGGGCCCAGCCGCTCCTCGGCATGTGGGATCTTCCCGGACCAGGGCACGAACCCGCGTCCCCTGCATCGGCAGGCGGACTCTCAACCACTGCACCACCAGGGAAGCCCCCACCCCTTTGTTTTTTAAATGTAGACTCTGAGTTTTAAAATAAAGATATCTTATAGGATTTTCTAAAACAAAAGGGGTTATAAGCTATTTTCTCTTCTTTCCTACTGAATGCATGTAAATAAGCTTTTAAATACAGTGGGTTTTTTTTTTTTTTTTTTTTTTTGGTGCACCTCCACTGCCCAGCAGGGTCCTAGGACACTGTACAAGACGCAGGATGTACTTTTTAATTTTTTTGTAGAGGCAGTCTCTGTCCTCCAGGAGCTTACAGTCTAGCCAGGGAGACACAACTAATGCACACTTATACAATCATTACAGTTAGAGATTACCACAGTATTGACCACAATGGCATGAGACCTGGGGGCTGGAAGATCAGTGAGGGGCTGGGGGCTCGGAGAAGAAGTTTTGGTAAAGATGGGATTCGTTTTCTTGTTCAATAGGTCCAAATTGAGTGACACATTTCTTTGGGTGAGAGTGGGGGGAAAGAGGGATTGAGGGAGCAAAGGCAGCAAGGCTGGAATGTACATGCCATAGGCAAGGGGCAGTGAGGGGGCCCCGCTCAAATACAGTGATTTTTGTGGTTTGTTAAGATGTCCAGAACATTCAAGTTAGAGGCAAATGATATTGAACAGGTCACCTAACCCCAAGTCTTCATTTTCTCATAATATCCAAATTAATCAGGATATCCAAATTACAGGATTAAATATGGTAATAATTATTAAAAGCACCTCTCAAACTGGGAAGTTCTTTTTTTTATAGCCACTATGTAAAACAGTATGGAGGTTCCTCAAAAAACCAAAAATACAGTTGTCATATGATCCAGCAATCCCACTCCTGGACATATATCTGCACAAAACTATAATTCAAAAACATACATGCACCCCTATATGCATAGCAGCACTATTCACAATAGCCAAGATGTGGAAACAACATAAATGTCCATGAACAGATGAATGGATAAAGAAGATGTGGTACATATATACAATGGAGTATCACTCAGCAATTAAAAAGAATGAAATAATGCCATTTGCAGCAGCATGGATGGACCTAGAGATTATCATACTAAATGAAGTAACTCAGAAAGAGAAAGACAAATACCATATGATATCACTGATTTGTGGAATCTAAAATATAACACAAATGAAACTATCTACAATACAGAAACAGACAGAACAGACTTGTGGTTGGCAAGGGGGAGGGGAGTGGGGGAGGGATGGATTAGGAGTTTGGCATTAGCAGATGCAAATTCATATATAGAATGGATAAACAACAAGGTCCTACTGTATAGCACAGAAAACTATATTCAATATCCTGTGATAAACCATAATGTAAAAGACTATAAAAAAGAACTTATACATACGTATAACTTACTTATTTTGCTGTACAGCAGAAACTAATGCAACATTGTAAGTCAACTATACTTCAATTTTTTTAAAAAGTTAAAGAAGAGTTTATTCTAAGAAACCTTAAGATTTTTTTTCATCCTAGCATATTATTTTCAAAGACTGACTTTATTTTTCTTTTTTTAAAACATCTTTATTGGAGTATAATTGCTTTACAATGGTGTGTTAGTTTCTGCTTTATAACAAAGTGAATCAGCTATACATATACATATATCCCCATATCTCCTCCCTCTTTTTTTTTTTTTTTTTTTTTTTTTTTTTTGCGGTACGCAAGCCTCTCATCGTTGCGGCCTCTCACATTACGGAGCACAGGCTCCAGACACGCAGGCTCAGCGGCCATGGCTCACCGGCCCAGCCACTCCACAACATGTAGGATCTTCCCAGACCGGGGCATGAAACGGTCAGCAGCCGGACTCTCAACCACTGCGCCACCAGGGAAGCCCCTCTCCTCCCTCTTGCATCTCCCTCCCACCCTCCCTATCCAACCCCTTTAGGTGGACACAAAGCACGGAGCTGATCTCCCTGTGCTCTGCAGCTTCTTCCCACTAGCTGTCTATTTTACGTTTGGTAGTGTATATATAAGTCCATGCTACTCTCTCACTTCGTCCCAGCTTCCCCTTCCCCTTCCCCCTGTCGTCAAGTCCATTCTCTAGGTCTGTGTCTTTATTCCTGTCCTACCCCTAGGTTCTTCATAACCTTTTTTTTTTTTTAAGATTCCATACATATGTGTTAGCATACGGTATTTGTTTTTCTCTTTCTGACTTACTTCACTCTATATGACACACTCTAGGTCCATCCACCTCACTACAAATAACTCAATTTCATTTCTTTTTATGGCTGAGTAACATTCCATTATATATATGTGCCACATCTTCTTTATCTATTCATCTGTCAATGGACACTTAGGTTGCTTCCATGTCCTGGCTATTGTAAATAGAGCTGCAATGAACATTGTGGTACATGACTCTTTGTGAATTATGGTTTTCTCAGGGTATATGCCCAGTAGTGAGATTACTGGGTCGTATGGTAGTTCTATTTTAAGTTTTTTAAGGAACCTCCATACTGTTCTCCATAGTGGCTGTATCAATTTACATTCCCACCAACAGTGCAAGCTGGTTCCCTTTTCTCCACACCCTCTCTAGCATTTATTGTTTGTAGCTTTTTTTTTTTTTTTTTTTTTTTTTTGCAGTACGCGGGCTTCTCACTGTCGTGGCCTCTCCGTTGCGGAGCACAGGCTCCGGACACGCAGGTCCATTGGCCATGGCTCATGGGCCCAGCCGCTCTGCGGCATGTGAGATCCTCCCGGACCGGGGCACGAACCCATGTCGCCTGCATCGGCAGGCGAACTCCCAACCATTGAGCCACCAGGGAAGCCCTGTAGCTTTTTTTACGATGGCCATTCTGACTGGTGTGAGATGATACCTCATTGTAGTTTTGATTTGCATTTCTCTAATGATTAGTGATGTTGAGCATCCTTTCATGTGTTTGTTGGCAATCTGTATATCTTCTTTGCAGAAATGTCTATTTAGGTCTTCTGCCCAGTTTTGTTTTGGGTTGTTTGTTTTTTTGATATTGAGCTGCATGAGCTGCTTGTAAATTTTGGAGATTAATCTTTTGTCAGTTTCTTCATTTGCAAATATTTTCTCCCATTCTGAGGGTTGTCTTTTCATCTTGTTTATGGTTTCCTTTGTTGTGCAAAAGCTTTTAAGTTTCATTTGGTCCCATTTGTTTATTTTTGTTTTTAGTTCCATTTCTCTAGGAGGTAGGTCAAAAGGATCTTGCTGTGATTTATGTCATAGAGGGTTCTGCCTATGTTTTCCTCTAAGAGTTTGATAGTGTCTGGCCTTACATTTAGGTCTTTAATCCATTTTGAGTTTATTTTTGTGTATGGTGTTAGGGAGTGTTCTAATTTCATTCTTTTACATGTAGCTGTCCAGTTTTACCAGCACCACTTATTGAAGAGGCTGTCTTTTCTCCATTGTATATTCTTGACTCTTTTATCAAAAATAAGGTGACCACATGTGTGTGGGTTTATCTCTGGGCTTTCTATCCTGTTCCATTGATCTATATTTCTGTTTTTGTGCCAGTACCATACTGTCTTGATTACTGTAGCTTTGTAGTATAGTCTGAAGTCCAGGAGCTTGATTCCTCCAGCTCTTTTCTTTCTCAAGATTGCTTTGGCTATTTGGAGTCTTTTGTGTTTCCATACAAATTGTGAAATTTTTTGTTCTAGTTCTGTGAAAAATGCCATTGGTAGTTTGATAGGGATTGCATTAAATCTGTAGATTGCTTTGGGTAGTATAGTCATTTTCACAATGTAGATCAAAGACTGACTTTAGACATCACTGTGGGAATGTGATTGTAGAATATGTACTGTGGGCTCCTGGCTAAATATATTTTTCTGTCTCACATGTGATCTCTCTGTCCTCCAATATCCCATAATTCACTGTTCTGATTGTGCTTAGAACATCCCATTCTACCAAATTGTGAGGACCTTAAGGGCTAGAATTTGGGCTCAATCTTCTTTGATTCTGTACAGTATTTTACAAACAGCAAGTGTTCACACAGACATTTATTTGGTTTGCAATTTCCTTATCTGGGGGGGGTCACCCTTTCTTTTGTAAAATTATGGTGTAAACTAAAAACTACTAGTTGGCGTGTTTTTGGGTGAACAAATGCAAAGGAAAGGTAGCATGGTATATCAGGGGAAAAGTGAGTATCAATTTTGAACCATCCCATTGTTCTTAGATCTCTGCTCAAAAATGAAGGAGCTTTTTAGATCATTAAAAACAGAAAAGAGAGACTTCCCTGTTGGTACAGTGGCTAAGAATCTGCCTGCCAATCCTGGGGACATGGGTTCGATCCCTGGTCTGGGAAGATCCCACATGCCGCGCAGCAACTAAGTCCATGCGCCACGACTACTGAACCTGCGCTGTAGAGCCCGTGTGCCACAACTACTGAAGCCCGTGCGCCTAGAGCCCATGCTCAGCCACAAGAGGGGCC
Organism: Phocoena phocoena; assembly: GCF_963924675.1. Taxonomy (NCBI): domain Eukaryota; kingdom Metazoa; phylum Chordata; class Mammalia; order Artiodactyla; family Phocoenidae; genus Phocoena; species Phocoena phocoena. The sequence continues at coordinate 86,759,525 of NC_089223.1, read as the reverse complement.
ACTGCAATGAGAAGTGCACACCACAACGAACAGTAGCCCCATCTGTCCGCAACTAGGGAAAGCCCGCATGCAGCAGCAAAGACCCAATGCAGCCAAAAGTAAATAAAATAAAATAAACTTTTAAAATGCTGTGAATTCAGAACACAGGGATAAAAAAATTTTATATATACAAAAAAAAGAACAGAAAAGAAAAGGACTTCCCTAGTGGCACAGTGGTTAAGAATCCGCCTGCCAATTCAGGGAACACAGGTTTGATCCCTGGGAAGGGATCTGGTCTGGGAAGATCCCACATACCGTGGAGCAACTAAGCCTGTGCACCACAACTACTGAGCCTGCGCTCTAGAGCCTGTGAACCACAACTACTGAGCCCACATGCTGCAACTACTGAAGCCTGCCCTCCTAGAAGCCTGTGCTCTGCAACAAGAGAAGCCACCTCAATGTGAAGCCTGCGCGCCACAACGAAGGGTAGCCCCTGCTTGCTGCAACTAGAGAAAGCCTGCACGCAGCAATGAAGACCCAATGTAACCATAAATAAATAAATAGATTTAAATTAAAAAAAGAAAAGATGACATAAAATAGAAGAAGAAAATAGAAGGGTCTAGCCCCAATTTTTCCATTCATTTAAATGTCCTTGAACATCTCATTTTACCTCTCTGCTTCAATTTTCCCTCTGCAAAATGAGAGAACTGCACCACATGGCTCTGAGGTGATTTCCAATACAATGATCTAAGGTGCTGGGGCACTAAGAGTTTCCTTGAATAAAAATATCTGAGGGCTTCCCTGGTGGCGCAGTGGTTGAGAGTCCGCCTGCCGATGCAGGGGACACGGGTTCGTACCCCGGTCTGGGAGGATCCCACATGCCGTGGAGCGGCTGGGCCTGTGAGCCATGGCCGCTGGGCCTGCGCATCCGGAGCCTGTGCTCCGCAACAGGAGAGGCCACAATAGTGAGAGGCCCGCGTACCGCAAAAAAAAAAAAAAAAAAAAAAAAAATCTGGGAAGAGCAAGGTCTCCTATTGGTCCTCATCAGTGTTCTCCAAGAGGATGGGTACATAACTGTGGACATTTTATTAGTTATCTGTTGTTGTATAACAAACTACCCACAAATTTAGGGACTTTAAGCAAGAATACATATTTATTCTCTTACTGACTTTCTGAGGGCCAGGAACCCAGGAGTGGCTTAGCTGTGTGCTCCTGACTTAGAATCCCTCAGGAGTTTGTAGTTAAGCTGTTTGGGGGTACAGTTTTCTGAAAACTTGACTGGGGCCAGAGGGTGTGTTTCCATGATGGAGCACTCAGTTGGCTGTTGGCAAATTTGCTCATCACATGGATCTCGCTGTTGGGGTGCTTGAGTGTTGGCTTCACTCGTAATGAGTGATCTAAGCATGAGAGCAAGGAGAAGGCATTATGCTTTTAATGACCTGGTCTCACAAGTCACACTGTCACGTCTGCCGCATTCTATCAGCTACAAACAAGTTACTAAATACAGCCCGTGCTCTGTATTTAGGGGAGAGAAATGAGGCTCGACCTCTTAAAAGGAAGAGTAGCAACAAATTTGTGAATTTGTTTATGAATTCATGAACTTCTTTTAAAATCCATACTAACGTCATGTGCTGGTTAAAGTAGAGTGGGTCAACACGCAAGACAGCATGGAAATTTCAACAACGAACGTTTCTACAGTGACTCACTGTTTGTAAAGCATCTCCCCACGTTTTCTCATTTGTTTGTCACAACGACCTAGTGGATTGACAACATTAATATCCCCATTTAAAAATGAGGAAATGGAGGCTAGGTGACTTTTGTAAGGTTATTCAGCAAGTGAGTTACATAGCTGGGAATTAAAACCAGGTTTTCTGACACAAAACACAAAGATCTCTTCACTCCCTTTCAAATGGGAAAATTGGCAAAAAGGCCTTTGCACAGACAAGTCATTGGCAAGTTTGACTATTCCTTACTGCCTACTAATTTTGTTTACCCATCTTATTAATTTTGATATCTATTGTCAACTTGCATACTTCTAAAATTACTTGAGGTGGTTTACAAATAAAATATTTAGGAGGAGTAAATACCTCTAGGCACCAGAGTTGGTCAGACTACAACACTTGGCAATAAATTTGGTTCATATATTTCTGAGAGCGAAGGTGAAAGGAGAAACATGATAGGCTACAGGGGTTTCACTTTCTGACAGGCGCAAGCATACAAGTTATCATTGCCTGAAACTAAATTCAAGAAGGAATTTATTACATGGATCTGTGTAGAGACAATGCCACTTGACACTGTGGCCAATATCTCCAACTGTGCTTGTGCGGAAGATATTCTCATTTCAACCCTGTATATATTCACAGAGAACATACCTCACCTTTAATTTGGTGAATATATTTGAGCAAGAGGCTAACGAAAATGTGGCCCAGGCTCATTGCCCTCTAATTACTTTATTAAACTAAGAAATGTAATGTGGAGAATATACATAAATAGATGGTTAATCTGTCTGCTGGACTGTCTTAAGTATCCGGAACTCTAAGTGAGAGTGCTTGAATGACTTGCCTAATCTTATTTCTTTGTCTTGACATCCTCTACCAGGCACCTATAGTACAGATGTTCTATATTGTCAGTTAACTTAAGGGCTTCAGCTACCCGCTATAAGGGAGCAAGGAATGCTAACATAATGTTATAGAAAAATGTAAAATAAGTAAGTTGGACCACATGAACTCCAAAGTCACTTCTAGGGCCAAATTGCTATGATTCTGTGACTTTAAGGGTGAGATACCATTACGCATTCCTGTCCCCATAGAGAGCCAGCCCACTTTGGCCTGGGTGTGAGAAGCACTGCTGCCAAAAGCCTTGGCCAATTTTTTCCCCCCAAAAGGAATTTCAAGTATATCCAAGCTCCTGTGTTAGTGACTGATTGAAACCAAAGCTTTATATCGCATGACATAGGATCCTGGAATAGATAACTTCAGCCTGAAAACAAAGTTAAGGCAGGTGCAAGCAGCTGTCCAGTCCTGCCATAAAAGAACTCAAGTTTAGCTTCAGTAACGTGCCTTCTTCCAAGTACTCTGGTTCTGTCAGGAACTCTCCAGTGAGCTGAAATATACACCCTAAATATTAACCCCAAAGTAAATGACTTAGTGTACTTTTATTTAGATATTATAATACTTATAAATGTTTCTATTATTAATGGGAATCCTCCTTCCAGAATAGAATTGTGAATGAAATACATAAAAATTAAGAGCCTTTATTTCTGTTCTAAACCAGTTGGTCTTCCTTCAAGGAAGTAGATAGATAATAAAATAAATAATCCTTCATTAAAAAAATAAAAAGCATTCTCATTGAACACTGTTTATGTGCCCTGAGCAAATAGATATTCACTTATAAGGTTTTGCTTTCCCTTTATTAACTATATTTCTATAATACTTGTTTGAGAAGTGTTGTAAAGAGAAAAAAATTAATGTACATGGGAAGAGTAGAGAGAAATGAGTGTTACTCTTTGTGCAATGATCCAGAGTCCAGAAAAGGAGGTGATCAGAGCAGAGAAGCTACCTGTCAGAATGACTAGTATATTTAGATGCTTGTCTGGTCCATTGGTTAACATGTGCATAGCCTTAACAGTGCATCAGATGCATTGCCTTTTCAATTCAATAGGCCATTGTTCAGCATAATCTTTTTTTTCTTGTTAATCAAATAGAATTGTAAGTATTAATATTCATGGCATGTAGAAAACTTCAAAAGTTGGAAAACTACTGGAAGATATTATTACAAAGCTGTCATTTAGAGTAAAAGAATAGGCTTAACAACTGTACAAACTTCAGAGCAAGGGGGAAAATTAAGATGTTAAAATGCGGTGGGAACAGGGACTTCCCTGGCGGTCCAGCGGTTAAGACTCTGCGTTTCCACTGCAGAAGGTGAGGGTTCAATCCCTGGTCAAGGAACTAAGATCCTGCATGCTGCACGGTGTGGCCAAAACATAAAAAAAAAAAAAAAATTGTGGTGGGGGAAACCTATTGGGGAATTGTATGAACTGAATAAATATTTACCAGGAAGAAAAGCTAGTGAAAGTCCTTCTAAGTAGAGAAAAAGAATGGCAGGGCAAGTCTGTATTCCTGTATTGAGGAAGGAAAGACATTTGAAAATAGCTGGAGCACAAGACTCAGGGAAGGGAGTGAGAGTAAGGGGAAAGGCTGGAGAGGGGGCAGAAGCCACACCCTATAGAGCCTCAGAGGCCAGTTAGGGGTCTGTTGCTCAGCCTAGACCCCTCCTCAGGCCCAAGCTAGCTCTCAGCAGCCTCCTTTCTTCCTTGACTGCAGGTCCCCAGGGCTCTGCTAGCTTTCCTCCCTTTGATGGCCATCACCACCCACCCTTTCTCCTGACTCTGGAAGGTAGTGCCCTCAGTTCCCAGCTTCTTTGTTTCCTGTAAGACAGCACACAGCTTTGTTGTTCAAGGATTTTCAATGCTAATGATGATGACAAAATACTTGAGGAATAACAAAAATGGTAGACTTGTATATGGAAGGTTTTAAATTTGAAAGTAACATGATCCATGATTTACATTTTTAAGAGATCACTTCAGATATCCTACACAGAATGGATTGTAGGGGATAGAGTAGAAATAGAGAGAAGGTGGGAAGGTAGTGCAGGTACCTAGAGAGAGGTGATGGTACCCTGGGCTAGGATGTAATGGGGAGACGGTAAAAATTATTAGACGTGGAGCATAGTTTGAGGATAGAACCAGCAGGACTTGCCAATGGATTGGATAGGGTTGATGAAAAGAGAGGAATCAAAGATGAATCATTGAGTACCTAGTTGAGTGTTGCCCTGTTTGGACCAAGTAGCTTTGGGCTTGGGGATGAAGTGCTGTAAGTAATTGAAAATATTTAAAATATTTTTAAATATTAGGAAAATGACAAGATGGAACGCAGGACTAGAACACTGAGGAGATGGGAGTGAGAGGAAAATGCTGATAGCAGTAGGAGAGGTAAAAGAAGTATAGTGATTCCAAAGGCCCAATTTACCCTACTACACCCAATTCTCAGAATCATCCCTGTGAAAAAGGCAAGTTTGCTGGAGGTCCCTTCCATCCTTGTTGGCCATGCCGCACCAAAGAATCAATCACAGGGCTGATTTGGGGCTCAAAGGAATGGCAATGGTGCTGAATCTTCACCACCTTGGTCCCTGCTCGCCCAGTAATTATTAATTCAAGGATCTCTGAAGGGAAAGGAGCTTCCTAAGGAATTCCCTGCCTCCACAATCTGAGCCCTTCTGCCGGGTTCACATTCAGATTGTGATGCTGTCGAGTTACCCCAGGGGTAAAATTAGAGGAACTGTGTAATTGTATAACCATAGTAAATCACTTCACTCCTGATGATCTTGTGGAGACAGCAGTAGGTGGTGGCTTGAAGGGAGATCTCAGTTCCCTGTCCAGGCACTGGACCTGGGTAGCCTGGATGAGAACCAGAAATCCTAGCCGCCAGACCAGCAAGGGCTAGATACTCGAAACAAAGTTCCCCTGGCTCTTGCCCTGTTTGAAAGCAAGAATATTTCAAGGAGGCAAAAACTGTAAAAACAGGTACAAAGTTTATTATTAGAGACACAGCGCAACATGTAGGAGAGCACACAGAGAAACTGTTTAGTTAAGACAGAAGCAAGGCAGAGATACACACCCAGAGAGAAAGGGTGTGGGCATCCTCCCTAATGAGGGGGAGTGCGGTAAAGAGGCAGTTAAAGTTCCAGAGCTTTGTTTACCTTTGGCCAATTAGCTCACTTTTTTCCACACCTGACCTGTCCTAGGTCCCTCCCTGACATGCGTGCGCATCTTTTAGCCAAGATGGATTCCAGTGCAGAGGCCAATGGGAAGGTTGACAACACCCATTATGGGGTGGTACCCTCTCCCTTTTGACCCCTAAAGAGCCCTTCTGAGCATGTGTAGTCGGGGAGGTCTCCTTGACCGGAAGAATGAGGAATATGTGGTCTCTTTATCTTTTATCTGGACAGGACTCAGCTACTCTCTGCCCCTGCCATTACTCTTACCTTAAAGTGTCCACCGGAGGCAAAGTCCAGCTTTTTACCCTGTTCCTATTGTTATTTCTATCTGGAAGTGTAAACAGGAGGCTGGCTGTAAATGTCTAACCTGGAGCCCATCTATTTCTTGCCTCAAGAAATATAAACATGGGCTTCCCTGGTGGCGCAGTGGCTGAGAGTCCGCCTGCCGATGCAGGGGATGCGGGTTCGTGCCCCGGTCCGGGAGGATCCCACATGCCGCGGAGCGGCTGGGCCCGTGAGCCATGGCCGCTGAGCCTGGGCGTCCGGAGCCTGTGCTCCGCAACGGGAGAGGCCACAACGGTGAGAGGCCCCCGTACCGCAAAAAAAAAAAAAAAAAAGAAAGAAAGAAATATAAACAGGAGGCTGGTTGTAAATGTCTAGCCTGGAGTTCATCTGTCTCCTGCCTCACTGTGATGCTTATTTGATATCAGTAATTGTGAAAACAGATTCTTCCCATTTAGAGCTGCTATGATAGCTCCTGAATTAATGAGCCCAAACGAGTCCGAGTCCATCAGGGTGCAGTGGAGTGAAAGTGTTCCCTCTGCCTCCACTGAAGAGCCTTCCTTTGAATCTGTCTTAAGTGGAATTTAGAGGAACTAATTTGACTCCCTGAAATGGCAGTTTCTGTCATCACCACTAGTAGTATCACTTCCTGATGTCACTGCTTCTGTAGAATAGAAAAGTTGCAAACATTTAGCACAGTGATCTCCCACTATTATTACAGGGACACAAGACTATTAGTCACATCCCTACTTACCCCACTTCTAACAATGCCTACGTAGCTGGGAGTAGAACTGGACCTAAAATTCTGCTGTTGAATGTAGGTGCTAAGTTTAAAGTGGTGGATGGTGTCCCTATGTTAGGGCAATATCCATCAGGCTCAATATCAGTCCAGCAGCTTAGGGAAGAGAGGCAATACTTAGGGCATTTCTTTACTCACTTATTCTTCACTCTATTTCATAAATGTTCTAAGGAAGCTGCTAAATGTGAACGGTTAATTTTTTTTTTAATAAGTTTATTTATTTATTTTTGGCTGCGTTGGGTCTTTATTGCTGCACTTGGGCTTTCTCTAGTTACGGCGAGCGGGGGCTACTCTTCATTGTGGTATGTGGGGTTCTCATTGTGGTGGCTTCTCTTGTTGCAGAGTACAGGCTCTAGGCGCGTGGGCTTCAGTAGTTGTAGCACACAGGCTCAATAGTTGTGGCTTGCGGGCTTAGTTGCTCTGCAGCATGTGGGATCTTCCCGGACCAGGGCTCGAACTCGTGTCCCCTGCATTGGCAGGCAGATTCTTAACCACTGCACCACTGCACCACCAGAGAAGCCCTGAATGGTTAATATCTTATTCTTTACCTTGATGAATGACAAAAGATTTTACTTTAGCCTGTGACTTAATGTTTCTATCCTATTTTCTCTTAAGCAGAATATTTTCCTTTGTACCTAATATAAGCTTAATATACTTGTACCTAATATACTTGCAGTTGGCTACCTACCTCACCCTCTGTGAAGAGTAAGGTCAACAATGAAAGAGCTTAATACAGAGGCCATAATTCATTCTGCATTCTGTTAACAAGCAACATCCATCTAAAATAGCAACAGAGCTTTCAAGGTCCTGCTGTTATTCAGGCAGGGACTCAAAGTGATCACTTCATTGGATCACTTTCTTGGCATAGGTCGGAGCCCAAATGTAAGATGTGTTCTGTGGGCAACTGTCTGCTTATTTTCTTTTCTAGACAAGTGGTTAACCCATGTTGCATATCCTGTGTTTATAGAATTCCAGAAAGGTTATGTCATAGAAATCACTGGCATGTGTGTGTGTGTGTGTGTGTGTGTGTGAAAGAGAGAGAGAGGGAGAGAGAGAGATTGATTTAGAGAGAGAATGTAAGCTTAAACATCTTGAGGAGAAATCCGTTAGTGTATAGTGACTGAGAATGTTTAAAGAGGATGCTGGCCTTAACTTACAAGTGTTCCTTATTGTGGGCACTGTTTTCTGTTTTCTAAGCAGAGGAGTAAAAGGATATATTCAAGAGGCAACAGGCAAAAGAACCAGAGCACAAAACAACTAAAGTCAGACACACCGGTTTATGAAGTCTATCATTTGTAAAGTTAAAAAACTTCCTGAAGTCGTAATCAGATGCAAAAAGCCTTAATTTACATTAAAAAAACCAATTCATTTTGTCAAAAAATCTGTGAGGGTTCTTTAATGAGCATCAGCTTCTAAAATAAACAAAGAATATGAGGGGAAGAAACAGAATTTATTAGAAGGAAAAAGTCCCAGAGGAGCTTTTGTATTTTTAACATTGCCTTAAATTGAAAAAATAAAAAATGCTATTATACTGTTTATCCTGATGAATTTAACTACTTTTCTGGGGGAGGGGTGCTATTTTAAATTCAAGGTTTTGTTTCTGATTTTAAAATCACAATTAGCACAATCACTAAAGAAAATGTTTCTCCTGATGTACATAAAACAGCTTAATGTTTTAATTTACCTAAACCACCAACTGAATGGTATAGGCCACTTTGAAAACATTCCCTAATCCTTGGAAATACCGTGGTTTCTTATATTCTTTCAAACACTAATCCTCGGAAAAAACATACCTTCTCTCATTTTCTATTCAATGTTTGCTATTGTTGTAATCTAAGTAAGGCCTCTTTGAAAAAATACAAAAATTAAGTTTAACCCACAATTGAGTCTTACATCCTGTGGTCTTGGAATTTTTAAATTTCATTCAAAACATATATTATAAACAAAGTCTCCCAAATGACCATCTAGAGAGGAATGTGGCAAAAATCCAGAAACTATTGTAATATTTAGAACTAGGATAAGCACAAATAATCAGTGTATTTTTTCAAGAGGGGATTATGGGTTACAGTTTTACAAACCCTACAGGGGATTTACACGAGATGGACAAAGTTGTGTGCCTCCAAAAGAAACCAAACATTTTAGAGTGAATGAAGAGGAAGAAGAGGCATTAAAAGGATCTTCTTAATAACTAATATTTGTTCAATATAACCATAATTTGAGGAAACAGTCTGGCTTATAAATTCCTATAAAACTCAAGTTCAAAGCAGTATGCTTGACAGGCCTGTTCTTATTAGTTAGGTGATTATTAATAGTGGAGACTGATTCAGGGTGGGAGGGCATTGCAAGGGAGAACACTGGACAACACCAAAAATGATGTCACCAATCAGGAAAATCCACATTTTAGAGGCAGGAAGACCAGTGAAGTTATTGAAATACAAAGTAAAAACAGAAAGCACTTTTAAGAAGTAAATCTGTCAAGTGTATTTAAGTAGAATTAAGTCTAACCATTTTAGAGGCATTTAAAATCTAGACTTCTAAGGGAAAAGGTAAGACAGAGAAAGCTGTATTATTATCTCAAAATCTGCAAACCTGTCCTTTAGAAACATCACATTTCCCTCCAGCTCCAAAAAATGAAAGAAAAGAACTCCAACATAGGAATGAGGCTATGAAATAAATACTTTATACCTCAAAAGAGAAACTATTTAGGGACAGGGCAGGGGAGGGAGAGTCAACTAAGAAGCTGGAAACCAATCACATTTCAAAATGATTCTTATCTTCTTAGCAAAGTTTAATATAACATCTTAAGTGCGTCTAATTTTGCACCTCAGTTAACTGTAAGGGTCTACTAATTTATCAACTCTTCTATAACTGTTTAGAAGAATCCTTACCTAGAGGATTCACCCTAAATTTCATGCTATTTTCAACATCATTATTAACACATAGTGTAGATCTGCAGATACTGATGGTATCTAATTTTGTTTTGCTCATAGATAATTGAATGTGAGTAGATTTTACCACCTCCATAATATTTCAGTTTCAGTTTTAATACACCATTCTGAGAAATTTTGGTGAACTAATATAGCATTTTAGGCTGTTTTGCTTTTAATCATCATGAAAAGGCATCATTTCACTGGATGGAACAAAGGAAAAAGGTTTTCTTCATATAAACCTTGCTAATTTTATAATACACAAACAGGACTTGTATTATCCTGGCAAACAACAAGCTGCTTCTCAGAAAAGATAGTTAAGACTGCTTTTAAAATAGTGTAGTAATCACTCTCCTTACAAATGGATAATTATTTCTGAATATTAGCTCTGATAATATGTGACTTAACAGAAAAAATGAAATGGGAAGTAACATATTGTGATTTTTTTTTTTTTTAACGATGCTGAAACACTTATGCCAAATCTCAACATACCCCAACTCCCTTCACAGTAATTTTTTTAAATGAAAACCTTTTAAATGAAGTAGCAAGGTTTTGGAGGGAATGGCAAATTATAGGTTACCTGGTATAAGTGAAAGGGTTCTTGACGTGGAGGCAGAAAGACGGCATCAAATCTGGTCTGTCCACTTCTGACCTGGGTGTCCTTGGTCAAATCACTTGAACTTTGGGAGCTTCACTTCCTGCACCTATAAAATAAACATAAAAACATCTAACTCCCAGCACTGGGTGGGAGGGTGGGATAGGGGTATGGGGAGGTGGATTATAAACGTGAATAGCTGGTAAGAGGCTTCGTCCATTTATAATTGGTGCTCAGAATTTGAATGCTAATCACTTTCCTTTTCCTATGTAAACTTTACCAAAGAAAGGTAGGAATATCCAAGTCTATACTTTTGAAAGACCTCGGTATCTACATCCTGCTAGAGTCTAAAGAGTGAACTTAAAATTGTAAACGAAAAAAAAAAAAAAAAAATTGTAAACGTTGTTGCTCTCCACTTGTATTTTTTGAAAATCTTTTTAAAAGAATAACACAATTAAAGTACTTCTGAGCAGTTTAAGCACAATGAAAGAAATTTACCATTAAGAGGGCAGTTGATCTAAATAAAATCAGCTTCCTTCCCCTCTTAGCATTTTTCACTCCTGTTTAATTTTTTGTCTAGGGTTCATCATTATTTAAAATGGTCTTACTTATTTGTTTACCCCTTTATTATCTGTCTCTATCTTTGAACACAAGTCCCCTGAGGGCAGTGATCTTGTCTTACTGGCTCAGACCTGTCTCCCCTGCGCTTTCAAGAGTTCCCGGCTCAGAGTGGGTGTTCAGTAAATATTTCTTTTTCAATCAACAGATGACAAAGGGATAGATTCAATAAGGTGAAAGTAGGATAGGATAAATTGAGCCATCATATTTGATGGAGTAGAGGCTATAATGAAGCAATTGAATTAGTTACTTGATTGCAAATTGAGAAGGTTATACTGAGACACTCTCAGTTAATCTGGCCTGTATTTCCATTCAGGGGCCTTCAAGTTGAACTAATTAAGAAAGTTACAGATGAGTATCCCAAAACACCCAAACAGGGAGGGGACTCTGCCGATCTGACGCCTACGTTGTTATGACAGGCATTTTGCATGTATGTTGTACGTATATTATTCACTACAAACATATGAGGTGATTATTAATATTTACCTCCTTTTGTAAAGGATCCTAGAAGTTAAGGAACATACCCAGTTGGTATGAACTAAAATCCCTCCTCTGTGCATTGCATGGCCTCCACTAAGTTCCTTTAGTAACTGCTATGAGTCCAAATTAAAAATACGGACATCATTATATTGTTTAGATCCTTATTTTTTCAGATTCTATTTTGTGCTGAGGCTTGATAAGGTAACTCCTGTAAAAGAAAGTTGATTATGGAATATCCCTGGAAGGATTCTCAAGAAACTGGTGATAGGATTTTCTTTGGAGAGGGCAACTGGGTCCCTGGGAGACCCCAGCCAAAGGGAGTCTTACATTTCTCTTCATTTAGTGTTGCCAGCTAAGATACAGGACACCCACTTAAATTTGACTTTCAGATAAATAACAAATAATTTTTAGATAAGTATGTCCCAAATACTACATAGGACAAACTTATGCTAAAATTTCGTTGCTGTTGTTTATCTGATATTCAGCTGTAATTGGGCGTCCTGTACTTTTATTTGCTAGATCTGGCAACCCTATGTGCATTCCTTTCTGTGAATTTAAAATTTTGTTTCATGTGTACATAAGACCCATTCTAAAAATAAATAATAAAATAATTTTATTTAATAAGGCAGTTTTTGCTGTTTGTCACATATTTAAAGGCAATTTTAGCTAAGGACTGGAAGTGGACATCGTTATCGATTGAAATTAAATATGAGACTTAAGGATAATTTTTAAAAATAAGTATAAAAAGACTAAGTTTGCAAAGATGATTTTGATGGCATGCATTTTGCCAGAATAGTGCAGCTAAGGGGGAAAAAAGTCAGAAAACACACTTCCTGATGAAATTGTAAACACTGGAGCCGTAAAGGAAACACCTTCTCAATCATGGATCCTGGGATAAGATTAAGTCAGGAGAGGAAGAAATAGTTATCTGAATTCCGATTACCTTCAGCTCCACAAAGGTGGAATCTTAAATTGATTGAGCTTTAGAGCGGGAAGGAAACTTTGGGGTTTTCTTTTCAATTTCTTCATCACTTCCTCCACATTTGAAAATAAGGAATTTCCATTTCCAACTCCTCTACATCCCACCCCCACCCTCCAACTCCCTCTCACCAGCTCTCAGGAATAGCCTAGAGGTGGTGTCCCAATTCTTAGGTCTTCAAGGTAATATTAGCATACCTATTATGTAATTACCCTACAAGTCCCTGGACTTTGGGTTCTTAATTCATCAAAGGTAAGGAGGGAGAAGGTGACCCAGTAGGTCCAGCATAGGGCAAAAGACAGGAAGTGTTCATATTCTGCTATATCTGTAACTGTAAGCTAAGGAAATTTAGTTAATTTCTCTGGGCCATAGCTTCCTTAGCTATTAAGAGGGGGAGGAGTCCTATTCAGGGGTGTAAGAGCATCACATGAGATCCTGGACATGAAGTCCCTTGGATTAAGTTGGTACTCAACAATTGCAGCTATTGGGGCTTCCCTGGTGGTGCAGTGGTTGAGAGTCTGCCTGTCGATGCAGGGGACACAAGTTCGTGCCCCAGTCCGGGAAGATCCCACATGCCGTGGAGCGGCTGGGCCCGTGTGCTCCGCAGCGGGAGAGGCCACAACAGTGAGAGGCCCGCGTACCGCAAAAAAAAAAAAAAATTGCAGCTATTAATTTTATCTTAAAACAAGGTCAGTTCACTTCCGAAATGTTAAGAAATATCATCCTTGCCAGAAATATAATCTCAAACTTACTATGAGGCTAGAGGGTAAATCAATTGACGTAGTGATGACGATTCTCTAATTTTCTATGGAGCTTATTATTTATTTGTCCACACATGAATATTTATATCAGCATATGACTAAGGTAAATGTTAAGATCATATTGACTTTTAAAGCAACTAAATGAATAAAGTTTAATTTTAATTTTTTTCTGCTTTTTTTGTTAACAGCTTTATTGGGATATACTTCACATACCATATAATTCACCCTTTAAAGTGTGCATTCAATGGTTTTTATTATATTCACGAAGTTGTGCAACAATCACCACAATCAAGTTTGGAACATTTTCATCATTCCAAAAGAAGTCCTGTACGCTTTAGCGGTCGCTCACAACATACCCCTCCCAATACTCCCTAGCCCTAGGCAACCATTAATTTACTTCCTATCTTTATAATTTTGTCTATTCTAGATATTTCATATACACAGAGTGCCTTTTGTGACTTGTTTCTTTCATATAGCATGTTTTCAAGGTTTATTCATGTTATAGTATATATCAGTACTTCATTTCTTTTTGTGGCCTAATAATATTCCATTTTATAGATACACTACATTTAATTTATCCATTCATCAGTTAATGGACATTTGGTTTGTTTCTACTTTTCAGCTGTTACAAATAATGCTTCCATGACGATTCATGTACAAGTTTTTGTTTGGACATATGTTTTCAGTTCTCTTAGGTATATACCTAGGAGAATTGCTGGGTCATATGGTAACTCTATTTTAACCTCTTGAGGAACTGTCAGACTGTCTTTCAAAATGGCTTCATCATGTTACATCCCCACCAACAGTGTACAAGTGTTTTAATTTTTCTACATCCTGGACAACGTGTCGTTATCTGTCTTCTTGATTGTTGCCATCACAGTGGGTATGAAATGGTATCTCATTGTGGTTTTGATTTGCATTTTCCTGATGTTTAATGATGTTGAATATTTTTCCAAGTGCTTATTGGCCATTTGCGTGTCTTATTTGGAGAAATGTCTATTTAGCGCCTTTACTCATTTTTAAATTGGATTATTTCCCTTTTTTTATTTAGTTTTTTAAAAATTGAAGTATAGTTGATTTACAATGTTGTGCCATCTCTGCTGTGCAGTAAAGTGACTCAGTTTTATACATATATACAATCTTTTCTTTTAATATTCTTTTCCATTATGGTTTATTCTACTATTCAGTTTTAAGAATTCTTTATATATTTTAGATATTAGATCCTTATCAGATATATGATTTGCAAATATTTTCTCCCATTCTGTGGGGTGTCTTTTTCACTTTCTTCAGAGTGTGCTTTGAAGCACAAAAGTTTAATTTTAATGAAGCCCAATTTATTTATTTTTTCTTTTGTTGCTTGGGCTTTTGGTGTCATATCTAAGAAACCATTGCTAATCCAAGTTCATGAAGATCTATGCCTTCCTCTAAGCGTTTTATGGTTTTAGTTTTTACATTTAGGTCTATGATCCATTTTAAGGTAATTTTAATATATATTGTGAAGTTTGGGGCCCAAGTTTATTATTTTCCATGTGGCTATCCAGTTGTCCCAGCACCATTTATGAAGACTACTTTTTCCCCATTGATTTGTTTTTGCACTCTTGATGGAAATCAATTGACCATAAATGTGACAGTTGGACTCTCTGGACTCTCAATTCTACACCATTGAACTATATGTCTAACTCATGCATGCACCACACAGTCTTGATCACTGAAGGCTTGTAGTGAGTTTTGAAAAGGGGAAGTGTAGCTGCTCCAGCTTTTTTTTTTTTTTTTCAAGATTGTTTTGGCTATTCTGGGTTCCTTAAAACTTCATATGAATTTTAGGAACAACTTGTCCATTTCTGCCAAGTGGACAGTCGAAATTTTGATAGTGATGTGTTGATTCTGTAGGTCAATTTGAGGAGCGTTGCCATCTTATTAGTATTTTTCAATCCATGAACATGAATGTCTTTCCATTTATTTATTTAGATCTTTAAAAATTTCTTTAAAAAAATTTATTTCAACAACGTTTCATAGTTTTCAGAGTGTAAGAACTGCCTTCCTTTTGTTAAATTTATTCCGAAGTATTTTATTCTTTTTGATGCTAATGGAATTGTCTCAATTTTATTTTTGGATTGTCCCTTGCAAATATATAAAAATACAATTGAGTTTTGAATATTGACCTTGTATCCTGCAAACTTGCTGAACTTGTGTATTAGTTCTAATACATTTTTAGTGGAGTGCTCAGAATTTTGTATATATAAAGTCCTATCATCTGAAAATAGAGACACTTTTTCTTCTTCTTTTCTAATCTGAATGCCTTTATTTAATTTTCTTGCCAAATTACTTGGGTAGTACCTCCAGTGCAATGTTGAATAGAAATGATCCAAATGGAAATCTTTGTCTTCTTCCTGATGTTAGTGGGAAAGCATCAGTCTTTTATTTTTTAAAGTGACACTGATTCTGGATTTTTCACAGATGCTTTCATCAGGTTGAGGAAGTTCCCTTCCTAGTTTGTTCAGCGTTTGCTGGAATTTTGTTGAGAATTTTTGTGTTTATATTTATTGGTTCGTAGGTTTCTTTTCTTGTAATGTCTTTGGTGAATTATTTTTTAAAATAATAAACACAGGAAAAAATCCACAAGGGTATTAGGTCTTCTCCCTGCTTTGGCTACCCATTCTTAGCCACTGTTACTAGTTCATACGATTGGTTTATGTTTATAAAATATTACCTGCTATTTAAAAATAAATCTTTTGCATTCTTAAGCATTTATATTTTTGTAAATAATTTTTAAAATTATAATCTGATACTTTGAGTATATGACACAAGATATTCTCTATCAGGTTGTAATAAAAAAATAACTTAATATAGCAAAAAAATCCAAACAAACCTCACAAGCATAAATTCCACTTCCAGAACTATAACTTGTACAAGTCATGCTCTCTGAGCCTCAGCTACAACAGGAATAAAATTGCCTATCTGCAGCTTTGTCCTGAGGACTGACTGAGATGATATTTGTGAGAAGGCTTGGGATGGTGTAGACTCACTCATATTTATTGTCATTTCACAAATTGCATATCACAGTATCCCTTTAAATAGAAAGGGGTTCGGTTGCATGTTAGATTGGCATACAACTTTAAAAAAATCCTCTGTTTCATAAAACTGAGTACTTCTGTATGTAATCTGTTTTTCAGAAGTTATCTTTCAGTTCTTAAGTCCTTTTCTTTGGCTTAGATTCTGTGATTTGTTGCCTATTTTGGAAACTTGGAAAGTACCATGCAAATACAGATATAGCTTTGCTGGTTAAAAATAAAATACTTAGTGTTTGCTGGTGAAGGAAACTATGATGCTATGTAGGTAAAACTACATGATGAAAATCAGATTCACATTTCATAAGAACATTTCGGGAGAGCTTTAGACTTGAAAAGTAGGAGACAGTTGTTTCTCCCAAACAGTAGTTTATAACTCTCACTGAAGTCAGAAGTAATTCTGAGGGTAGAATTTAAGCCAAGTGTTTTGAAAGCTGGGAGAAAGAAAAAAAAAAAAAAAAAAAGAAGCATGCATAAATTTCCAAATCTTCCCAAAGAACTTAAGTGGGAGGAGATTTGCAGTTAAGATCTTGAGAAATGTTTTTTCCACTAGTGGGATATTAGTAACACCTTAATACAATTTATTTTACCTTCCACAGAATGCTAATCATGATAGAATTTTGTTAAATAACCATTTAAGAGAAAAAAAAGTTCATGTAAAACAATACCAGTTATAATATATAACACAGAGTCTTCAAACGTTCCTTTAAATAGAGAGTGTTTCTCTAATGCATTTTACAAATTAAGTACATCATTATGAGACTGAGATGAAACTTTTCTGTTTTTCCTATTGCATTAAACTAAATCTGTACTCAATATTTATTGATAGCTCACTTAGAAATTATCTTATATATTTTTTCCTGTAGTAATTTCACAAGATTTCATTTTTAAACTCCCCTTGTTGACATGACAATTAAAAATTTTTTAATTAATTAAAATAAAAAATATTGACATACTGACATCATGGCTGTTTTAAAAGTGACAATGTACAATTTTGATTATGATGTTCAAGGGGATTCTCCATTGTCTTTGATAGCTGTCCTTGACAGAGTTTGGTTTTTCACAAGATAGGAATCGTTTGATATCTTTCACTATTTGTCAGTGGTTGAATAGACTGGTTCCAAAGTTGATCTTCTTAGTTCTTAGTCTATTTTGGACAAGGATGCTAGCCACAAAGGTCATAACTGCAAGTTGATGCTTATCATTGCACTATCTCTGACACAAAACAACACAGATGCAAAGGGTAAAACCTTTCTGGTAGGCTTTCTTTGAAAAACTGATAAAGGTCATTTGCGCCCCAGGTTAACAGTAACATGGGCCAGAGGAGAAAATTTAGGGAATCTTTGTCTGTTCTATTGATTTGCTATAAAACCATACTCAAATTTTTACAAATAAATGTGCCAACCAAAAATAAATACAATAAACTTATTTAAAGATAATTCTTGCCATTTAATTATCTATGTCATTATCTGATTTGGTCTGTGTAACAAATCTCTAAGGCAGGGAGTCCTAGTCCATCTAATAGAAAAGAAAACAGCATTGGCATGGGTGGTACAATTTCCTAAAGCAGCAGCATTTACTGAGTACTTACTATGTACCCAGTTATTTCATGTAATATCTCAAATAATGTTCAAAATGACTGTAAGCCATAGGTTTTACATTCCCCATTTGCACATGAGGAAATATTAGCTTGCCCAAAGTTAGCCAGCTGGCTAGTGGTGGATGTAGGACTCAATGGGAGAGCTGGTCCAATGCTTTTTCCTTTATACCCCAGCTGTTTTGTTAATTATGAGTGTTCAACACTGACCCAACACAGAACCAAAAACCACAATATATGATACATGACAAAGGGGAACGTTAAGAAAATCAAAACTCAAATGTATTCTTTTATAAACAGATAACTGGAATTTTACAACTCATACGCTGTTTTCATTGATTGCATAGACAGTGTTAACTGGCTTTATCTTGTTTATGGCATAGAAAGAACAAGATGCATCAATCACACATGGAAACATTTTCTTTCAATTACATGAGCAACAACTTTTGACAGATTATTCACCTTGTACACATTCTCACCAAAGGTACATTTGATTCCATTCGCATTCTACATCATTAGAGTAAATGGCACATTCTTTTTCTTGTTTCACCTTTTTTAAAAAATATATTTTATTGTTACGTTGCGTATGTTTTAAAATTTTTATTTTATTTTATTTATTTATTTGGTTGTGCTGGGTCTTAGTTGCGGCAGGTGGGCTCCTTAGCTGCGGCTCCAGGGCTCCTTAGTTGCAGCTCACCAGCTGCTTGTTGCTGCATGTGGGCTCCTTAGTTGTGGCATGCGAACTCGTAGTTGTGGCATGTATGTGGGATCTAGTTCCCTGAACACTGATCAAACCCGGGCCCCCTGCATTGGGAGCTCAGAGTCTTAGCCACTGCGCCACCAGGGAAGTCCCCTGTTTCACCTTCTTGAACTGCTGCACATGTTAAGCTTTGTTTTACTTGGACCTTAAAAAAAAAAAATGAAAGAAAAAAAAAGGAAAATAAATCAAATTCCCAGGTCCAAAGAATCCTGTTTAAAATCAAACGCAATTGGAAAGCAAAGGGTGAATATTTATTTTTGTTTCTCAAGTTCTCCTAAAGCCCTCTCTGTGACTTACTTTCAATGTTCTCTTTCTTTCTTTTAATCCTAGAATTAGAGCTTGTTTTCCTTATAGAATCACATAGTCTTTATGGAATCCTTCTTGACACTTTTTCAATCTTCTATACATTTTATTAATTTTAATTAACACACAGTAGAAAATGATAGGGATACTTTTATTAAAAAAGGGAGGTATTAGGATGAATGAAAACCATGAGTTAAGAGACTTCTGTGGAGTAAAAGGCTCCTAATTTCTAACGTGAGCTATCAGTAAGGTTTTCTTAGGCACACAACCACCTCACAATCTGATCACATCAAGCCCTGCTCTTGTCGGCCATCTACAGTAGGTTTCCTAACCTTTTTGGCCACTTGAATCTCTTAGAAATTAAATAATAATAATGATATTGCCATTTCTGAATGGGTATGATAAAGAAATGAATCAACATCAATCTGGATAAAATCATCACTATGTTTGGCTATTTTAACATTGATTGTTGAAGCATTAAAGACATTTTGACATGCTTTGCAAGAATTTTCATGGGATGAAGGCAACTTATGGATTTATTAAGTAAAAATAATAATAAAAATGAACACTACTATAGCAATTATGTTACAGGTATCATTCTATGTGCTTTAGACAGAATAAACACGTTGAATCCTCATGACAACCCTATGGATTAGCTGCTATTTTCTCCATTGTATACGTGAGGAAACAGGCACTGACAGGTTAAATAACTTGTCTAAGGTCTTACAGTTGGAACCATGCAATGTGATGCTGGAACCCGTGTTCTCCATCATGGGGCTGCCTAGTATTCAATAAAATTTTCAATATTTTAGTGTGTCTCATTAATATGAGTTGGTGTAACTTAACTTTAGAATGAAAGCAATGTTGAAACATGCCGCTGTGTTTAAACCACCACAGCGAAACGTGATCCCATCACAAGTGTGCTGATCTCACTGCCACTATCCGCTCCACATGTCTATTGGATATACACGTAGGGGCCTCCAAACTTATTCCTCTTAGTAGTTAAATATTTCATTTATTGTTTTAACAAAGAAACTATACACCATTGGCCCCTTTAATGTGAAACTCCTGAAGAAAGAGTACACCAAACTCCTACAACAAAGATTCAAAGCTTGGTTCATGGATAATTTGCATCAGAATCCCTGACCAGCCTGCTAGAAAAGCCTATTCCTGGGATTCAGCCCAGATTTACTCATTTTAAGTCTTAGGGAGTGGGCCCACCAACTTTTGAGGACCACCCTTCTACCAGGTCCTTCTTGTGACCCTGCCTACGCTGCCTACCCCCGCTTCTACATGTACCACCTGGAGTTCCCCTGAATACAAGATGCTGTTTCACACCTCAGAGCCTGAACATGCTGTTTCCTGTGCTTCTTATGCTTCCTCCTCTTATTGTCTTCTGAACTCCCACTCCACTAAGATTTAGTTCAAAAGTCATCTCTGCAAGGTTTCCCTGGGCCCATCAGGCAAGAGTTAGGTGCTTTTTCCACTGTACCCCAATACCATTAAACTCATGCCTCTACCCTAGAATTATCCTGCAGCTGGTCTGTGTACTCTGCTGGCCGGGGGCGGGGGGGGGGGGTCCCCTGAGGTCTCTGCACTACCTATCCTTTGTAAACTACCAAAGATCATGCCTGATACAGAGTAATAGGGACTCTGAACTTGCTGCTCGAATGGACTGAGTTCAGCGTTACCAAATGATTGGGGTGAAGTCCTGACAGTTCTGCAGTTCTTAATTCTATTGAGACGGTACATCAAGTACATGACTTCTATTAGAAAATAATTTTTTAGCAGGTGGGAAAAAGGAAACACTTCGGTCATTTTTTTCTTCTTACACATTTATTCCTTTTCTTTCTTTCCCCCCTTTTAATTAAAGTGTTTTAAATTTTGAACAGGCAGTACATGTGCTTGGTACAAAATTCAAAGGATCCAAGATAAGCCACCTCTTCACCTACATCCTCCAACAATTGAGTCCCTTACAGTGAACCAGTCACTGTTACAGTTTCTCCTGTGTACTTCCAGAACCCTTTTAGATACATATAGGCAAATAAGTATACATTTATCTATCACTAGTTTGCACCTTTTTAAAAAAAAAAATATTTACTTATTTGGTTGCACCAGGTCTTAGTTGCAACAGGCAGGGTCCTTAGTTGCAGCACATGGGCTCCTTAGTTGTGGCTTGTGAACTCTTAGTTGCAGCATTCATACGGGGTCTAGTTCCCTGACCAGGGATCGAACCCAGGCCCCCTGCATTGGGAGTGTGGAGTCTTATCCACTGCACCACCAGGGAAGTCCCTTGCACCTTGTTTTTTTAAACTTTGTGATCCTTCCACATAAGCACATGAAAAGCAGCCTCTGCTTATTAACAGATGCATACTATTCAATTCTATGAATATATCAGGGTGGTTTTCTTCTTTTAATTTAATTTAATTAATGTATTTATTTTTGGCTGCATTGGGTCTTCATTGCTGTGCAAGGGCTTTTCTCTAGTTGTGGTGAGCGGGGGCAACTCTTCGTTGTGGTGCGTGGGCTTCTCACTGTGGTGGGTTCTTTTGTTGCAGAGCACAGGCTGTAGCAGTTGCGTGTGGGCTTCAGCAGTTGTGACATGTGGGCTCAGTAGTTGTGGCTCACGGGCTCTAGAGTGCAGGCTCAGTAGTTGCGGTGCACAGGCTTAGTTGCTCCGCGGCATGTGGGATCTTCCTGGACCAGGGCTCAAACCCGTGTCCCCTGCATTGGCAGGAGGATTCTTAACCACTGTGCCACCAGGGAAGCCTGGTGGTTTTCTTTTAATAAGACATCTCTTCATCGACATTTAGGTTGTTATCAGTATTCTCTACTATCAATAATGCTACAATATATGTACAGGTTGTTTCACACACTGTGAGTTTATTTGTAGGATAGATGCCTAGAAACGGAATTGTAGGATTAACAGGTAGTGATAAGTTTTATCACAATGGTTTTCATAAAGATTATACACGTTTTCACTCCATTAGCAACACATGAGAATACCTGTTTCTTTATATTCTGCCAATAGTGTTTTTTTTTTTTTTTTTTTTTTTTTGCCAATAGTGTTTTGTTTCCTGAGGTTCTAGGATGGAGAGTAAAGGAAAACCTTCAAGTTAAGTATAGGTTCATCTACTGGTCTAACTCAGGAGTAAGAATATTTTTTGCAAAAAGTCAACACAGGTGTTTGCTTTGTAGGCTCATTTCTCCTCTCCAGGCAAGCTGGCATTGGGATATTCATTACTGGTCTAACCTCGGTATTGTTCTGAACCCTAGAAGGCTTAGTGAGTCTTCAGAATCATTTCTACTCTGTTCTAGAAGTGGAAGACATCCCATTCATTCTACAAATACTTACTGAGCGTATATCCTGCACCAGGCATTGTTCTGGTGGCTGAGGCGTGAACAATGAACAAAATAGAAGTCCCTGCCCTCATTAAGATTGCATTATAATGGGGGGAGGCAGAGAGTAAACACAGTACACAGATATGATATATGGTATGTTAGTTTACGATAAGTGCCATGGGAAAAATGAAGGAGGGAACGGGGTATGAGGAGTTACTTTCGTGAAGGGTGGTCAGGGAAGGCCTTGCTGACGAGGTGACATTTAAGCAAAGACCTGAAAGCAGTGAAGGAAAGATCTGTAAGGCATCTGGGGGAAAGAGCAAAGGTAGGAGTTGAGGGGGTGCCTGGTATGTCCTAGGAACAGCAAGGAAAGCTGCTGCTTAGGGCTCAGTGAGCAAGGGGAAGAGGTGAGATCAAGGAGTTCAGGAGGTCTGGGCGGCAGGCCTCATAGGAAAATAGGAAAACCACTGGAGGGTTCTAGAGGGTTACTCTGAATGCTCTACTGAGAACAGACTGAGGGAAGGCAATAATGGATGAAGGCAGAATGAGTTAGGAGACTTCCTGAAAACCAGGTGAGAAATGAGATGGGTTAGGCTGGGCTGGTTGCCATGGAGGTGTGGATGTGTTTGGACTGTG
This sequence comes from Phocoena phocoena, assembly GCF_963924675.1. Classification (NCBI taxonomy): domain Eukaryota; kingdom Metazoa; phylum Chordata; class Mammalia; order Artiodactyla; family Phocoenidae; genus Phocoena; species Phocoena phocoena. The sequence goes on along the minus strand of NC_089223.1, from coordinate 86,736,624 downwards.
GGTCAGTTTTGATGGTGGACCCAGCAAGATTTTGTTAGATTGGATGTTGGATGTGAGACAGAAAGGTGAGAATGATTCCAAGGTTCTTGGCTTAAATAAGTGGAAGAATGGAATTATTTACTGGGATGGGGAAAGAACGCAGGTAGAGCAGGTATTAGAGTGAAGGTGAGTTGTGATTTGACTTGTGGTTACCATGGCTCTCTGTGGCTGGGGCTCTAAGATGGCCATGGTTCCAGATGCAATTAATGGCCTAGACAAGGCCATGACTGAAATGCCTTCTTGGCATGAAGGCTCAAAGGAATGTGTGCCCATGGTCATCATTCTCCTCCTGGTGCTAGCCTATTCCAAATCAGCCTTGCAGTGAGATACTGCATTAAATGTTCTTGCATCTTCTTTTTGTGAAATACTTAATCAAAGGGATATGCAAATGCACGCGCACACACACACAACTAACCTTGAAAACAACTAAAAAACTTGATTTCTTGTCCACTACATAACTAGCAGAACATGAACCCTTATTAAAGGACTCACTGTTCTCCGAAAATAAAAAACTCAATTCAACTCTACATTTGTGGGTCTACGATGTCATCAAGACACCAGTTCCTAGACAATGCCAGGCTAGGCTGGTTACAAGAAATCACACCAAGGCAATCTGAAATGTGCCTGGTTGAAGAATGCAAACCGGAATTCACTGGACAAATAAATAAACCAAGAAGGAATGCACTTAAAACAGCTGTCAGGGCTTCCCTGGTGGCGCAGTGGTTGAGAGTCCGTCTGCCGATGCAGGGGACGCAGGTTCGTGCCCCGGTCTGGGAAGATCCCACATGCTGCGGAGCGGCTGGGCCCGTGAGCCTTGGCCGCTGAGCCTGCGCGTCCAGAGCCTGTGCTCCGCAGTGGGAGAGGCCACAACAGTGAGAGGCCCACGTACCGCAAAAAAAAAAAAAAAAAAAAACAAACAGCTGTCACTAAAGCATCTGATGGAACAATACCTAAAATTTGCAATGAATATTTCAACAAACACATATAAAGGTGAAGGAAAGCAAAACCAGTATTTTAAGTTAAATTAGGGGAAAGGAAAAAAAAAACAAAAAAACCCCGCAGAAACTGATATATACGGATTACTTCAAAAGGCTAAAAAGAGATTAAGGAGGAGAAATTAGAAAAATGTGTCCGAGTGGGAGGCGGAATCTATGCAAGTCTACAACGCAAGAGCGCACCGAGCGCAATTTTTTCCCTACCCAACTCGCGAGACCAGCGGGTACCTCAGAAAGAAAACAACCATTCGCTAGAAGAGAGTAGCTAAGGGAATCCAAACTTGTCTTAAAGCAAGTAAAGTGGTGGCCAGACTGGGTGACTCAGAGGCATGACTCAAACCCGACACCGGGGGCCATCAGCTCCCGGAGGCCGGGGGCGCGGCGTCAAAAACATTTTAGGAAAGTACCAGGCGCGTGGAGGGCGACAGGAAACCTCCCCGGGGACCGGCCTGGGGCTCCTCCTGCCCTAGAGTCTGACCTCTTACCATCCACACCAGGAGGAGTTTCTAATCTCCAGGCTTCCCCTTTTTCTTTCAGAAGCTGCCTCTCCACCACCCCCATTTTCCTTCCACAAAGCGTCACGCAGCGTGTGTGTGCGAGACGTCGGGCCCCTCCCAGCAGCCCTCCGCCCCCCGCCCCGCGCTCCCAGCCCCGCGCACCCTTCCTACCCGCCCCCGCGCCTCCTCCAAGAGCCGCTCCCTTCCCACCCCGCCCGCGCCCGCCGCCCGGGCACGCGCGGCACGAACAGCGCCGGGAGCTGCTGTAGACAAACACCTGTCCCTCCTGGGCTCCGCGAGATTTGGAGCGAAAGCATAGGCAACAGTGGGAGGGTTCTCGCGAGGTTTAAGAAATTTCCCACGGCCCGTGTTGTGTCTGAATCGAGTAGTGGAAGGCGGTGGGAAGGAGGTGTAGCGTGAGACTGGGCTGCCCGCATTGGGCACATGCGCAGTGCCGCTCGCTCGTGCCGCGCCAATCCTGCAGCGCCTTCAGCAGGTTTCGGGCTCTGGATTCCAGTTCTCCGGGTTTTGGGACTCCCTGCGGGAGGCAGTGCTGGATCTGGGAATCTCTAGGAATTGAAAGGGCAAGGGTGGGGGAAGAAAGGGGTGCTGCAGGTAAGGAGGAAGAGGTAGGGCTCGGGTCCTGCACCTTTCTAGTAAGTGCCCAGACGGGCCAAGTTTGCTCGGGGGCTTCCAGGTTTAGATTGTCTGAGATGCACTTCGGGCAACGAGCAGCGTCCTCGACTGTGCCAGGCCCACGGGAGGACCTTGTCAGTCTGTCCCCGTATACATCTGGGTTCACACAAGTCTGGGGGCTGCGATGAGGTCCTAGGGAGATTTACACGACAGGCAGCTCTCTGCCCAAGCAAAACCTTTGGCTTGAGTGCGGGGTGGGGGAGGGGTGGCTTTCAATTACAACGCAGTTTTCGCTTCTGGAGAAAGCTTCGCGGTGCTCTGGCGTGTGTATGCGAAGTGGACACAGTAGGGGTGTCTTTGCCAGAGGCCTTGGCCTGACCTCATTTCACACCCAAGGAGAAGAAAGCAAGGCTCTAATAGAGCTCAACTGCAAAAGTTGTTCATTTACAGAGTTCTGGAGGGTCGGACCACGATGTAATATTGGCTGTCTCTCTGTTAGCAAGGGGGTCGAATGAACTAAGATAGTTCTTGGTATGTCACTCGTCCGAACTCCAGGCATCTTTGTAGCTCCAGCACCTAACGCTGACATTACCATAATGGAGGCGTCCAATGAACGTTTGAATGAATGAAAAGGGCTGGGAACTAGAGTGAGCGGGAAGCCACTTGGAAAACACCCATCTGAGGAGGTGTTTCATCTAGGCCTGTGAAACGCGGCAGATTTTCCCAGGACCCCTCCGCTCTTCCCCTCGGCTCCGCCTCCTGACCCCTCCATTCTCCGTCCCCGTTGTAATCCCCTCCGGTTTTCCTCAGTCTCCACGTACGTCCCTCAGGGCGCGTCCCAAAACCCGGATAACCGGAGCGCTCCCCATGTACCAGATGGAGGGCTCGCCCGCGGAGGAGCCGCCTGCGCATGCTCCATCTCTTGGGTAGGTTTCCAGGGAAGGCAGTGAGCTGTATCCCTTACTCCGCTGGCGGCGCGAGGCGTCTGGCTCTTCGCGGCTGCTGCGAGGGAAAAGAGAGCGCGGGGGCTGGGTGGAATCCAGGAGTGAGGAAAAAGGGAAGGGGCGGGGGAGAGGGACCAGGGAAGGCGTCAGGGGGAATCTCGCGAGGGTTGGAGTTTTGGCGAGAGTTTGTGGAAGATGGCGCCTGTTGTGACAGGGTAAGTCTGGGGGAATCGGAGCGCTGGGAACCGGGAAAGTTGCGGGCGTCTCGCAGCCCGCGGCTGGTGGCGGGTTCGAGGGCCGCGGCACGCTTGGCGTCCGGGGGCCGCGGGGGCGGTGTAGCGTGCGCCGAGCGCGGCGGCGGCGTGTGGCCGTGCGCTGCCCGATCTGCGCTGCTGTGGCTCGGGCTCCGGCGCGTGAGGGCGGGCGGCGACGGCGGCGAGGCCGGTGGGTGCGGGCGTGAGTGCGGCCCGGCGCGCGGGGCCCGCGGGCTCCGTGCCCGCAGCGCGCCTTCCACGCTGCCGCTCGCGGGCCCTGCCTCCCGGCCCCGCGCAGCTTTGTTCCTTGAGGCCGTCGTCGCCTTCTCGCCGGGCGGGTGCCCCCGGCCCCGGGCGCTTTGTCTCTCCCCGCTGCCCCCCGCGACTCTCTACCCCCGGCCCTTTGTTTCGCCGCCTTGGGCGCTTTGTCCGACCCGTCGCGCCCCGCATCCCTTCTTCATCTCCTCCCCTCAGCTGTCCTTCCTCCCGTGCCCCTTTGTTGTGCCCCTCTCTATTCGGTAGCTCAGTGACCTGCCACAGCCCAGGTACCACATTTCTGTTTTTCTTCTAATTTTTTTCCCATTATTTCTCTCTTGCGTTTCCCTCTCACCTTTCTGCTTGGCCCTTGATCACCCCCGGAGGCTTTGTCTCCCCCGTCCAGTGGTTTATTCGCTTGGTACCCCCTTCACCTCCCATCATCGGTTGGTTTATCTACTATACACGGTGTTTGTCGGCTGAACTGTCCCAGACCCGGGGACTCCATCTGGTGCTCCTAAGTACAGACAGACCCTAGGGTTTGTTGTTGTTTTTGTGCGTCTGAAAGATGCGTGGGGATACTTGGTTTCCTCCTCAGCGCTCCTCCTCTCCGCACCCTTTTCTCTCGGGGTTGCGTACACACCTCCCCACCACCCCTTTCTCTCGGGATTACAGTGTCTCCAGTTTTCTTCGCGGTCTCTTTGGGCCCCTGGTTGTTTTGCTTGGCAACAGTAGCCCTGGAAAAAGGTCTCTTGGTTATTCGCCCCCCCCCCCCCAGTCCAGCCCTCCCGCCCCTTGGTTTCTGATGGCCTAGGCCAAGGGCAGCTGTCGTAGCTTTGCATCTGGGTTACCTGAGGGTGTTGTAGAGACGAAAGGTGTTTTTTTTTCTGTTGGCGTGCGAGAATAGTTTCAATTGTTACGTTGGATATTCATTTGGTACGTGCATAGCAGTTGAGTATTTGGTGTTAAAAAACTTGTGAATGTTGGTTTGGGGTGGAGAATTTCAGCATTTTCAAGAGTTCAGTTATTTTACCAGTAACTGCTGCTTTGCAAGGAAAAAGGGAGGGCATCCTGCTTGGAAATTTGATATAAATATTTTACTTTTTCTTAATTTTTAGATAGTTTACAGTTATGTGCTTTTGCTCTGTAGATTTATGACAGCTCTTCTGCCCCATCTTCGAAGTTGAAACGAGGAAAAAGCACTTAAGAGTGCAGTTTGGGTTGATGAATACTGCTTCTGGAATCTTTGTGGAATGCATTAATCAAATGCAATTAAAAGACATTTAACTAATAGTCTTTAAGTAAGGTAAAGGCACTTCTAGTGTTAAAGGAGCTTTAATTTGTTCAGAGTGCTTATTGTTATGGAAATGTTAAAAGCTTCGAGTTTGGTGTGGGAGTTGGGGGATGGTGGTATGGTGCGTTTAAATGGCCTGGATATTCCGGTGCTGGAATAAGAGGTATTAGATTTACCAGTATTACTAGGCTGAGTAGACTGTTCAGGAGGTACACCCCCGTCCCAACTAGCTGATCACTACTTTTAGAAGATACGTTATCCATAAAATCACTTGGAGTGTCATTTGTAAACCACATGAAGTGCTACTAGTAGAGGATATACAAGTGTGAGGAATGTTGGTGGAGAAGAAAGCATTTTTTTTATAAGGCTGCGATTAGAATTAGTATGAATTAGTTTGAATTTTACTTAATGGAAAATCATCTTTCATGATTGATATGTGAGGCTTCTGTGAAAATTTGCAGTCTGGGTTCCATGAGTGGATTCCACCTATAATCATTTGTCTTCCTTACTTGTTCCTAGGGCATAATCATTCTTTTTGAAGGTGAAATCTTGAGCACACACTGTTGTTTCTGACTGTAAGCAAATACCTTGTAATAATGGAAGGTATTTTGCTCTGATGTGTGCAGATAAGAATGATCACACAAACCTCATAAAAGCAACTTTTAAAAATCAAGTTGTGTTTTTTTGTTTATAAATCATGTAAGACCTTTACTACGTGACCAAATAAAACTACCTTTATTAAATTATATTAAATAGCAGCATATTTAGAAACATACAGCATTAGTTGTAATTGGGAAACTTTCATTTTGAGTATTGACTATTAAAGCTTTAAATGTATTGTCCATGCGTATTGCAGATGGGTCTGCAGAGGGTATACTTTCAGGAAAAAATATAAGAGGCTCACTTGGGGTATTTTGACTCCTGTTCTAATATATGCTTCTTAAATAGGTTTGTTTAAAACTTACCTATTCTATACCCACAGATTTCTATCAGTGTCTTAAGTGGCTAAGATAAAAAACGTTTTGGGGGTGGGAGGGAAGCTACTCTTGCCAGATGTAATTCATTAAATAATCTTTGGCTCTCTGGATGGATAAAGTATTAGGGAAAAAAATGGTGTGTTTGAAAGTTCTTACAAATCTTTAGTATTCGGTCATTTAAAAAAATATATTTAAAAAACCCAGGACTTGGCTTTAAAACATTGTTCACATTTTGTTTCCTCCTAATACTAAATTTCATGTTATTTCAACTAGGGGCAGTATTTTCTCATGGATTGGCTAAAAGTTGTTATTTTTGGCATCTGGCTTTGTGATTATTTCCAAGTTACTCTACTTCCCCTGGGCCAGTTTCCTAACTATGTAGTAAAATGGGAATTGTAGTAACTTGCCACATCTGCACAGGATTGCTGTGACTTAGGATTTGCAGAGAGCATCCTTGGATGAAAGGTGTGGTTAAAAAATCTAGGAATTGTTACTGAATTAAGCCAATGTGAAGTAGGTCATATTTTATAGGAAATCAAGTGGAGGTTATGAACTAAGTTCTTGGCAAATCACAGTGGTGATAGTGGGATGAAAAATCTCCAAATATGTATTATAGTTAGGGTAATAAAATTGATACTGTTTTTAAGAGGGAGAGGGATAAGTAAAACACATTACAGGGTGAGGTGTGTGTGTGTGTGTGTGTGTGTGTGTGTGTGTGTGTTTGTGTTGTGTAAGAGAGTGAAGATCTGTCAAACTCAAATGTAATAACATCTTAAAATTGTGGGATGCCTTTCCTCTGTTGATTTGTTTTCTGCATGTGGTACCCTTTTGTTTTAAATGGTAGCACAAAATGTTTTCACTAGACTCTAGGCCAAATCTGTTAATAGTAGTGACTAATTTTCAATATACCTTATATTTTTTAATGCTTTGTCATTTACTCTCAATATTTTCTAACAACCAGTACCATAATTTCAGACTTGACCTTTGGCCTAGAAAAGTGTTTTGCATTTGGGAGATACTCTGTAGATATTTATTGAAAAAACAAAACCAGTTGTTTCTCTATTCCTGGTAGATTATGTCATGTCCCAATAGTTCCCCAAGCCAGGTTTTCTCTCTCACACTCTTTATGTTTAATCACTAAGAACTGATAATTTTCCGTCCTGAAAAACTCTTGAATCTGTCTCCTTCATCCTCACTGCCACAATTCATACTCTCATCGTTTCTCACCTGGATTACTACAGACATTGGCAGCTTCCTCTTTCTGCTTCTAGACTCACCCCCTTTATCCAACTTCCACATAGTCTTTCTAAAGAGCAAATCCGATCACTTCACTCCTTATTTTAAAAACCTTTCAATGGCTCCCCCTAGCAGCCTTCATTAAGAGAGGCAGCAGAGTGGAGAGTTTATGAGCTCACTTTTAGGATTTAATCTGAACTGGGTTCCAGTTCTGTCTCTGCCACTTAAAACCTCTATAAGATTGACAAACGATCTAACCTCTCCTTGCCTCCTCCATCAGTTGCAAGGTAATTATTCTTAGCTCAGTGGTTCTCTGTGAGGATTAAATGCAAGAGAACATTTGAGGATGCCTGGCATATAGCAAGTGCTCAAAAAATGTTAGCTAGCATGGCATATAGGGTCCTGTATAACTATTTCATTTACCTTTTCTCCAGCTGAACTGTTTTGCCTTTCTCTCCCTTCATATTCAGTTCTCCAGCCATATTCAAGAACTTGGAGTTCCTTGTATGGGCTCCACAGTTTAATGTATCCCTGTGCTTGAAAAGTGCTGGTGTTAGGTAGGTTATTATTCAAGATTTTGGTCTGAGGATATTCTACCCTGATCCACCAGGCTGGGTTCAGTACCCCTCCTGTGTGTTCTTAAAGGACTGCGTATAATTCACTTGGAAGTGTCATACTGAATTGTAATTGTCTGTCATACCCAAAGGCTGTTGGTCACTTGATGACAGATAACGTTAAAAAAAAATTATATATTCTTAGAAGAGTGTCTAGAACATGATGGGGACTCAGTAAAAAGTTTTTTGAACAAAGGACTCAGAGAACTTTGAAACCATGATGCAACATGGTTCGTGTAAGCAGAATTTGATGTGTACAGGGAATATATTGATTCTATAGGGTATTTAACTGCTGAAGTACCCAAAGGAATTGATATTTTCAGTCAGAGACAGTCTTATAGCCCCTGACAACATTGTAGTAAAATTCTTAGGCAAAAGTTCCTTTGGATTTTTAGAAAGTAGTGTATTGTTTGTACAAACTGACAAGCTTAAATATCATATTTTGTTTTTTTGTATGGTTGACTATTCAGTGTTTTTCAAAAGGTTTCATTATTTTTAAGGGTTTTAAGTACTTCTTAGATGCATAGGGACATGCATTAAACCTTAAGACACCGTAGGCTGCTTTTTTTGGGGGATCCACACGATTGAACCAAATAAGTTTATAATCTTCAGGAAGGCTCAGGTTTTGTGGACAGATTACTTATAGATAATTTCTTTAAGCTTCAGTTTCTACCTCTATAAAATAAGTAATGATAATTTTGTTGTGTTTATCTGCTGGACACATTGTGACTATCAAGTAAGGTAAAATGTGTGTCAAAACAATGGATGTGTAAGTGATTTGTAAATAGTAAAGCACTGTATACAAATACTTTAATTTTAATAATCAGTTTCTTTTAGTAACCTTTCACAGGCAGGATTCAAGATGAACTTTCTTATATTGCAACCTGTGGTTTGTGGCTCATGTCTTAGGAAGGCAGCAGTGTATTTAGTGCAGAGGACTGCAGCCCTTTGAATATATGCCTTGGCATTTTGAGCAGACATATTTGATATATTACTGCTTGACCACACATGTTGTCATTGAGTCACCCCCAACTTTTTGGGGTCTGCTTCTTGCTGCTCTCTTCTCTGCTTGGACAGCCATAATGATGTAGGAATGTTGAATGCCCAGCTGCTACCATCTCTCAGGACACCTTGCCCATAGTTCTGGATGCCCATTAGGCCTGGTGCAACATCATGATGTCACTTATGTCTCGTCAGGCCTGATTCTGCTTCAGGGAGTGAAATGATATTCTAATGGTGTGAAAAGGGTAATGCATTTCCTGAACACAACTTACTACTGGGGAAAAAGCAAGCATTGGAGGCACTCTGGCTTGGTTTGTATAATTGGTAGTAATTACTTATCTGTAGAAATATTTGTGTAGGTTTGTTGTGTTGAGACAGTGAAGAGTGATAAGCATGACAGCTTTTCAGTCACATTGGAAAGTTCATGGCAGTTTTGGGAATATTTAAATTTACAAAAACGAAAAGAAAGAAACCACTGCATCTTGGGTATCCTAAGTTGGCTTGCAATGAAAATGCCTTGCAATGAAAATGCCTTGCAATGAAAATGCTGTGCTGATTGGATGTGAGATGGAATACACTAGAAAATCAAGTTGACCCTTTTTAATTCCCCTCCCGTGCTTTCTTTTCTGTATTCAGTATTTTAATTAATTAATGAATTGTGGCTGTGCCAGGTCTTAGTTGCGGCAGGCTGGATCTGTAGTTGCGGCGTGCGGACTCTTATTTGTGGCATGCATGCGGGATCTAGTTCTCTGACCAGGGATCGAACCCTGGCCCCCTGCATTGGGAGCGTGGAATCCTATCCACTGGACCATCAGGGAAGTCCCATCTATATTCCATATTTTTAATTTGGCCTTAGAACTAACGTTTTTTGTGCACTTGTTAATTAGATGATAGAGTTGTAAATGAATAAGAATAGTTTCTCATAAACAGTTTATATAACTAGGAAAAATGTTCATCACTTTATGAAACCCGGTTATTTTTTACTAGTGTTGTAAAGATTGTGTTATATAACTGCAATATCAGTTGCCTTATAAAATAGAGAATCAGTGTTATATATTTTTTCTTTAAACAACTTCTTTTGGAACAGTGGTATTCCGTTTTTGGAAAACTGCAGATCCATTAAGATCTTGCTTTTTTATCCAGAATACTTTTTTTTTTGGCTGTGCCACACGGCTTCAAGGATCTTAGTTCCTCAGCCAGGGATCAAACCCGGGCCCCAGCAGTGAAAGCGCCGAGTCCTAGCAACTGGACTGCCAGGGAATTCCTTTTTTTTTTTTTTTTTAAATTGGAACTTATTTTTTAGAGCAGTTTTAGTTTCACAGCAAAATTGAGGGGAAGGTACAGATATTTCCTGTGTACTCCTTGCCTCCCCGACAAATAGCCTCCTGTATTACCAACATCCCCCAACAGAGTGGTACATTTGTTATAACTGATGAACTTACACTGACACATTATCTCTCCAAGTCCATAGTTTACGTTAGGGTTCACTCTTGGTGTGCATTCTGTGGGTTTGGACAAATGTATAACGTATCTACAAATGTATGTGCCGTTGTAGTATCAAACAGTAGTTTCATTGCCCTAGAAAATCCTCTGTGCTCTGCCTGTCCATTGCTCTCTCTTCCCTTATCCCATCCTGCAACCACTGAACTTTTTATTGTCTCCATTGTTTCCAGCATACTTTTTCAAATCATATAACTTTCGGTTTGAGTATGAGGAACTTTTTCATGGAAAAAATTATGTAGTTCTGTACAGAGCTCCTGATCCATACACCAAGTGGAAGAGGTAGAAACATTGAGATCCCCAGACATGAAGGAATGGTTAAGGGAAATGAAGAGTATAACCATGCTTTAGTGGTTCTTTATAATTGTTTTAATAATGTATTTATTAAAGTTATTGAGCACTTAATAGGTATAAGACCGCTGTATAAAACCGTTTAAAGATGGCTAAAAAATGGTCCAGTGAAGCTCATGATTTAGTGGAAAGTACACAGATAATAAGGGAGATTATATGTGTTTAACAGATGTATAATGTTGATGGGAACATGGGTGCAAATGATTATCTTTTAATTCGAGAGGAGAGATCATAGGGAGTGGTAGAAAATAAAGCTAGAAAAGTGGTTGGGGCCTCTTAGAGGACCTTGAGTGCTAAGCCAAGGATTTGAATGTCAAACAGGGATTGGGGGGGGGCACTGACCGAGATTTGAAGAGGTGAGGCTGGGTGTAGATACAGTTGACACTTGAATAACACAGGTGTGGGGGGGGTGGGTTGGGGCGAATAGCTTGTAGTAGCACCTTCAGGTACCTGAGGTTCCTCTGTACCCATGGTTCCCCATCCTCAGATTCAATGAGCCTGAGTCACGTGGTACTTAGTATTCATTACTGAAAAAAATCTTCATGTAAGTGGACCAGTGCTGCTCGAGGGTCAATTGTAGTGTAAAATAGATTGGAGTTGATGCAGAACATAAGAGAAATATATATGAGCAAAGTCTGATCTTGGAAAGCCTAGGAATGGAAGGAACAAAGCAGCACTTTTGGGGGCAGGGTGGTAATAGGGAGCTTTGGAATCGATGCAGTAGATAAAATCTGTGGCTGTGAGCATGTCACTTAATCTCAGTCTTGCCCTTGTCTAAAAAGTGGGAGAAAATAATGCTTCATGGTATCAATATGAGGATTAAATGAGATACAGGATATAAAATGCCTAACTCAGTTCTGGGAGTAGTAGGTGCTCAAAAAATAGGTTCTCCTCTTCCCCCTTTCTGGAATAGAATTTAAAGGATATTAGATGGGGGTGGGGAGAAGCATGGAAGAGAAGGTGGGACGGGGTGGGGGGACACTGAACTATTGAAACCCGGGTGATGAAGTATTTACAGGTGGGAAAGTCTGAGTGAGGTGAACGGGTGTAAGAGAACCTACATAACAGTGTTTGTTTCTTTTAAATAAATACTGAATATTTTTGCATGCTTCTGATATAACATTTAACGTTTTTCTGCAGTTGTGTAAATATACCTGTATTATCTATTTTTTTTCTTCTGTCTATATCCATTTATCTAATCTATCAGAGAGCTTTGTAAAGACTGGGCCAATATTTTACTTTTGTTGCATGATTGTGGAGCAACTGCTATTGGCCAGTTTGTACTTGCTGGATGAACATGACTTGAATGGATTTAATAAAATACAATACTTGCCACTAGGTGGCACTTAGTCTAAGTGATAAAGCTGAAATTCAGCATAGATTGGCTTTTGTATGTAGAGCCCACTGATAAACTGACCCCCTGGATTATTGTTTAGCTTTCTGCCAGTTCTGGACTATACTTTTTGAAGTGGGATATGAAACATATAGCAAATAGAAACCTCAGAGTATTGAAAAACAGAAAAGTGTAATGGCATTAGAATATGTCCTGTAAAAAGGAGCTGAAGTGAAGCTTAGTTAAAATTCACATCACAGTGACTAAATTACCCATCTCTGAGTGTATTTAAAGTGAAGCCTGGTGCTTAGATTTTAGGCCTTGTTTTTTCTTAAGACTTTGTGGATTGCCTTAAAGGAGAAGATTGGGAATTTGTTTGTTCCTGGATTTAATGAAAGATGATGATGAAGTGTGTTCTGTAGGGATACTGGACACGGTTCTGTATTCTCTTATTTATATTCTGGTGTACTGTGCTCTCCCTGTTGTGGAGTAACAAACATACCATAGAAAGAAACTACATCCTGTGTGACAAATGTTACAGGTTGTTAAATCCGTTAGATTCAGGAAACTTCAGACCTGGAAAAGACCTTGTTAATCATATGTTCTAAAGTAACCACTCATTTAAACTTGGGCAGAGACAGAGTAAATAATTTACAATTAGTTAATGGCTGAGACACATTCAGTGCCTGAGCTGAGACTTGTTCTGTTTTTTTTTTTTTTTCCTGCCGTTTGCGGCCATCTCACTGTTGTGGCCTCTCCCGTTGTGGAGCACAGGCTCTGGACGCGCAGGCTCAGCGGCCATGGCTCACGGGCCCAGCTGCTCTGCTTCATGTGGGATCTTCCCGGACCAGGGCACGAACCCGTGTCCCCTGCATCGGCAGGCGGACTCTCAACCACTGCGCCACCAGGGAAGCCCCTGGTTTGTTTTTTAAGGGGAGAGATTTATGCTGGGCTTTCACTCTTTTGTATTTATACCACTAAGCTGCCTTTTAATGTTACATGCACTTTGTTGTTTAAAATACTTTCTTCCCCCTATTTTTGTGGGCTTAGATCAAGAATACAAATTTCTCAGCCCCAAACCCAGGGGTACTGCTGCCAGTGTTGCTTAGTAAGAGGTCAGCTCTGAGCCTGCCTGTTCTTTCTTCCTTTGCTGTTTTCCTGTTCTTGATGCTGCTTTTGCGTTCTTTATCTTGTACTGTACTTGTGACTGACCAGGGTGGCCACATACTTGTTCTCACTGCACACCTCCTCACCCATTCTGCTTCAGTTGCCCCTGTGCAAGAACTGCCTGGGTTCACTTACCCCTGGTTCACTCCAGTCTCTGCTTCTTGCCTCCTTAGCTTCTTAGTTTTGCCACCTGCACTAAATTGCAGCTGGCTATTTCCAAGAAAATGGACAGGAGGGGAGATTGAGAAAAAAGAAGACTGTTATATAGGGAAGGAGGCCACAACTTGAAATCATATACTGAAAGATGGGCTTGCTTATGAACCTTATGATTTTCATACAGTGATTTTTTTAGTGTATTTATGTCAAAACAATATGACACTCTTGACTATGGAATTCATTAAATCTGTTGTGTCTGTCATCTGTGCTTATCCAAATGTCAAGGAAGTGAATTGAATCCATTTCAGCATTCCAAAGATAGTAGTGGTAGTTTTGGTTTGGTACTCTACTTACAGCTTACAGTAATGAGTGTCATTATTTGATTAAATGGATTGTACTGAATTAGTGGGGGTTGTTGCTTCACTGTTGTAATGTTAAAAAAACAAACCTGGAGAGCCATAGCTTTCAAAGATGATTTCATAATTATTGGTAACAAGTATTTTTCATTCTGGCCTTCCCCTATGCTATCGTGTCATAGGTACATTTTAATACAGAATTTAGTGGCATGTTATTCATTTAATCCTAGTTTCTTAGCTGTAAGTCCTGGAAGTTGTCAGTTGGTACATTAAATATCGTTTAAATTACATTACAATTTAAGTTCACATGGTAGCTTAGGTGTGCAGTTGATTTATTTTTTCATTGTATTTTACCTTGTTTCTAAAATTATTTCAGGGAAGTGACTATCGAGTGGAAGTTTTCCTTAAGGGCTAGTTAGTGTCATTTGTAAACACTCATCTTGATTATTTTTCTTGTTGGAAAAATGTTTGTTATAAGAAACTCAAAAGTTATTTAAATATGTCATGTAAAGTGAGCCACTGTAGTCTTCTACCAGGAAATTAACTACTGTTATCAATTTGGGAGCATATTCTTCAACTTTTTTTGTTTTAAATGGAAATGCTAACATTCTATTTTATTGATATATTAAAAGATGTCAGTAGTTTAGCAAACAGAATATTTAAGGGGATTAGGGAACTGACATTTTGTTGAATATCTACTGAGTCCTCAACTACATTGTGAAGGGAGATAGTATCTCCATTTTATAGATGTCCGAGGGTCAGGGATTTAGTGATTTAACCCAAGTTCACACAACTTCCCTTCTGCCTTTGTCATTGCACTACCATGTACTCAGAGAGCTTATGTTTATCTCTCCACCTAAATGTTAATCATTTGAAAGCTTCCAAGCTCTCTACTAGGTGGCAAGACAGTCCCAGACACAGGTAAGCCTAACACAAGGCTTTAAGGAAAAGGAGATTATTATATATTCTTCTCTATTACATTACTTTAAAAATAAATATATATTCTTGACTAGTGTTTGAACTCAGAAGGTTCTCTGAAGTAGCATCGTTTATCTTTAAGTAAAATTTTGTATCATTTAAAAAATAATCTTGTCAGGTACTCCTGGGATGATGTTAAATCAGTTAATCCTCTTTCTCCTATTTGTGTTTTTAGTTTTTATCTATGTCTTATTCCTTTTCTTCCTAAAGACCAATTTTCAGGTCATTTAATAATTTTGTATACACATTGTTTGGCTTTGGACAAGTTACCTAATTGTGTTGTAACTTAAGTTTCTCCATTTGTAAAGTGGGGAGCATATGTCAGAATTCTTGTGAGGATCAAATGTATGTATGCAAGGGGCTGCCAGACTAGGCTGTTCTGTAACAATTGCTTACTGTTGATTTCCTTTCTTATTTCTCATTCAAGCCAGGGCCAGATCTTTTCTTTACCACTTATCTTTTTTGTTAAATGTTAAAATCTGGTTTTTCATCCCAGGCCATCAGTAAATAACCCTTCAACTGGATCCCAAAACCTTGTTTAATTTTTCTGCCTCCTTTGTTTTTATTGACCATGGTGTCTTTATTCATGACTAATAAGACACTATCTTTATCTCTTGGACATTCCATCTTTTCTACCTATTCCTCCTCTAGTCTTAAATATTGTGGTCTGCAATCTTTGTCTTTCTCTTTTTGTCTTGCCTATTCTTTGACTTGATATGTGTATCATCACCTCAGATGTTTACATACATATTTCTAAAACTACTATGGGTTGTTCTGTAGGCCCACCAAACTTGTTTTATCCAAAGCAACATGTTTTTTCCACCAAATAGACCTGTTATACCATCTTATAAAATAGGCTTGATATCTGTTATTAATGCCATTGTTCATCCAGCAGGTAAAAATGAACAACTATTTTCCTCATTTCCTCCTGCTCTTGTATTTTCTTATTTTGTTGATGACCAAATCATTCCCTTTCTGCTTCCAGATTACTTGTCTCATATTCTGGGCTCTCCTCTGTTTGTTCACTGCCATTGCTTTATTCTCCAGGTCAGCTTCATCTCCTAGTTGGACCACTGTCATAGCCTTGTCAGTTCCTTCTTCAGTCTATGGCAGTTGGTGGTTTGCTAGTGTACAGTTGTTAGTATTTAGAGGTTTGGGGTTACTTGGCAACCTAATTTTGTTGTAAATGGTGTCCATAGATTTTGATTTTCTTGTCTAGATGCTCTTTTATGTGGAGAGATTGAAAACCTGCCGCTGCCACCACCATCCTAAAATCCTGTCTTGAGTTTTTTAAAAAGTAATTTAGACAAATACATGTTACTTGTAAACTGAAATTAGTATAGAGTGAATAAGACAGTTCCTCTTCACACTTAAATCCCAACCCCCAGAGATAATGCACTGCTTACAGTGGGGTGAGGATACTTCCAAACTTTAGGGCAGACTCTCTACTTGTGCCCTAGATCCCTTCCCTTCTCAGCTACTCTAGGACATTGGTTAGCCCACTAGCCTTTCCTCTGGTCTCAATTTTTACCTTTCTAGTGAAGCATTCTTTTCTTTTTTTTAATAAATTTATTGATTTTTTATTTTTAGCTGCGTTGGGTCTTCACTGCTGTGCACAGACTTTCTCTAGTTGCGGTGAGCGGGGGCTACTCTTCGTTGTGGTGCGCGGGCTTCTTATTGCAGTGGCTTCTCTTGTTGCAGAGCATGGGCTCTAGGTGCACGGGCTTCAGTAGTTGTGGCTTGCGGGCTCTAGAGCGCAGGCTCAGTAGTTGTGGCGCACGGGCTTAGTTGCTCGGAGGCATGTGGGATCTTCCTGGACCAGCGCTCGAACCCCTGTCCCCTGCATTGGCAGGCGGATTCTTAACCACTGCTGCCACCGGGGAAGCCCTAGTGAAGCATTCTTGACAATACAACATGCTGTTATTTCTTCTCTGGATTCAGCACTCCCCTCTAGTTCCTATTTCTCTATTCCTCTTTGCAACAAACTTCGTATGAAGAGTTCTTTCTATCTCCAGTTACTCTTACTCCATTTCCCCTAACCCTTTTCCAACCAGGGTTTTTGTCTGGACCACTTCAGCAAAACTGCTTTTCTCACGGTTACCAATTCCCTTCACACAGGTGAATGTAGTAGTTTTTTTTTTTTTTTCAAATGTTATTTGACTTGACTTGATCAGTGGCATTTGATGTCTTGTTCAAACATTTTTTTGCCTTCTAGAATACCACACTTCTAGTTTCCCACCTCAATGGCACCTTTTTCTTGGTCTCCTTTCTAGTGCTTTCTGATTTTACTACATTTATCCTACTTTTTATCCCACATTATGTGCTCCTTCCCTGTTTTATTTTTCTCACTGGCATGTGTCAGCTTCTAACAATATATGTTATTTGCCTTTTATTTATTTCTCTTCCCTGCTAGAATATAGTGCTTGGCATGTAGTGGGTACTCAGTATGTATTTGTTGAATGAATGAACGGAGTGTTCTAACAGCATCACTTTTTGAATGGTCTGTTGTTTTCTCCTTGATTTGAAGTCCTACTTTTAGGACTTTTAGTCCTACTTTTACTACTATGTGTTATACTTATAAAATTGTATAAGCCCCCTGGTATAAATGCTGATTCATCTAATGTGTTCAATACCTGAATATGGTGTTCAGTAGTCTTGAGGTCTGTTGTTGCATTTAGCCCTTGCCATCCTCTAGTGAGGAAGATAGTGTTCCTCTGTTTTACAGAAACTTAAGCAAGCTTACCTGTTGGTTGGTGGGAGAGTTGAAATTCAGACTCATGTCTCTGGATTCCAGTTCCATTGCCATGAACGTCTTCTAGTGATTGTGCAGTCTAATATGTGATAATGCTTCCCCATATGTAGTTAATGCTTAGTCATCCATCAACACATGATTGGCTGTGCCACTAACCAGAGGAGCCCCTTCCCTCAGTCCAGGCAGAGAATAGATCTGAGGCAGGAGGGTAAAGTTGAATAGGGAATTGGTTTATGCAGGATTTTTGTTTTTAATAGACTTTTTTCAACAGTTTTATGTGGGATTTTTGCCTCTGAATTTTAGAATATGATTTTGGAAGGAAGGTTGTGGAAAGAACACAGGCTGGTGGTCATGAAATAGATTCTCTTCACCACTAACTAATTTGGTAATATCCCTGCTTTGCTTATTTTCTGTGTAAATGATATCTTTGATCTAGGCTTTAAGTTAGAGATGATACTATATGTGCCAGAGAGCTTAGAGAGTAATTCTCACACCATGTAAATGAAAGGTATCGATATTAAAAATGACTCAAGTCTCATGTTTTTGGTACTCTAGATACATTCATTCTTTTTATTATACTGGAGTACTTTAAATTTTGTTTTATGTAAATCTTTTATTTTAAGGTTTCTGCTGTCAAATTTTGTTGTTTTTCTAACTAAGACAGCGGCTGTGGATGTGGCTTAAAAACTGATGAACTTCTACAATGATGAGCCTTTATGGAGCAATGAAAGGCTGCTTACAAATTGTAGCCACAGTTGCAATGAATTCTGTGTTTGTTCCCTAAGGGTGAATGTGTTTTGAGGGGAGTGAGTTAGGATAGTACAAATTGAGAGAGTGTTTCTATTCTGGGAATCTTTGGAGCGGTCATTTCTGCTACTGCTCTTTATTTCTTATGACTTTGAAGGAATTTGGAATGTTTTGCTTGACTTTTTGATGATCTTTAAGTGTATTACTTCGATATGTGTAAAGGTAAATTGTAATTTTAGTTGTTTTATGGACATGGTTTCTGTCATCAAATATTTTTGCCCTCAGCAATTACTGTGTGTAATAGCACTTATGGATGATGCTTTACCTGTGTCTGCTGTTTAAATGTTGGATTGTTTGGAACTAAATATTTTCCATTTGGTATGGTTAGCTCATACATATAGTTTTAGGCACAGTGCGTATAACTGTTTTCATTTCAAAAGTATATGGTTTTAATATGTTGTTGAGCAGATCCAAATAGTTAACTATAAATTATTAAAAGTAGTTTTACTCTGAGATACTAAAGCTCACACCTGGAGCTGAGTTACAGGAAATCAGGTGAGCCTTGGTATTTTCTATCAAAATATCTAGAAGATAAATTTCTCCAATGAAAAGAATTCTAGGAAATATTTATTTCAAAAAAAGAAAAAAAAAGGGGAAGAGTGGTAGAGCGATAGTTGAAACAGATGAGGCTCCCTGACCAAAGAAAACAAAAACAAAAAAACCCCATAACTGTATATGTGAGGTTATAGTCAGTATTTAGGAAGTTATTAGAGTATATATTTGCAAACCTGTAAACTATTTATGTGTTTATTTATTTTTATAAATTTGTTTATTTTTGGATGCATTGGGTCTTTCTTGCTGCTTGCAGGCTTTCTCTAGTTGCAGCGAGCAGGGGCTCCTCTTCATTATGGTGCACGGGCTTCTCATTGCAGTGGCTTCTCTTGTTGCAGAGCAGGGACGCCGGCTCTAGGCATGCGGGCTCAGTAGTTGTGGCACGCGGGCGCAGTAGTTGTGGCACACGGGCTCAGTAGTTGTGGCACATGGGCTGTAGAGCGCAGGCTCAGTAGTTGTGGCATACGGGCTTAGTTGCTTCGTGGCATGTGGGATTCTCCCGGACCAGTGTTCGAACCCATGTCCCCTGCATTGGCAGGCGGGTTCTTAACCACTGTGCCACCATGGAAGCCCAAATTGCTTAGTATTGAAGATATTCAAAAAGTACAGGTTGAATATGCTGTTAAAATGAACTTTTTTGTTGTTAAATTGCCTCATTTTTCCTCTTAGTTAAGAGAGTTTAAACCTTGACAGTAACTTCTTTTATTGTGTGGGACAGGATTTTATGCACATTAAAAATAACAGTTTTTGTGAATTGTAGTTGTTATCCACAATTACTTTTAGATATAAAAGCATTCCCAGCGCCTGAGGTGCACGTGGCTCCGGTGGGAGCAGAGCATGTCTTTTCGAGGCAGAGGTTGCGGCTGCCTAGGAGGATTTGGACGAGGGGCGGCCGCGGAGGTTTTAACAAAGGCCAGGACCAAGGACCTCCAGAGCCAGTAGTTTTATTAGGAGAGTTCATGCATCTCTGTGAAGATGACATAGTTTGTAAATGTTCCATAGATGAGAATAAGGTGCCTTATTTCAGTGCTCCAGTTTATTTAGAAAACAAAGAACAAATTGGAAAGTGGATGAAATATTTGGACAGCTTAGAGATTTTGTTTTTCAGTTAAATTGTCAGAGAACATGAAGGCATCTTCCTTTAAAAAACTACAGAAGTTTCATATAGATCCATGTAAGCCGCTGCCGTTGCAGAGGTTTCTACCTCAGCCTCAGGTGAGAAGGGATCTCCAGGAGGCGGTGGCCGGGGAGGTCGGAGGAGGAAGAGGATATGAAGTGTAACAGTTGACAGAAACTTCGCCAGTTGACTTCTGCATTAACCTCATGATCTACTTCTATGGATCAGAAACTTGTTTCTTGATCAAATCTTAAAGAACTGGTCATTTTATGACAGTGGAGCTAAAACGTCAATGTCAACAAAAAACAAGTGAGGCAGAACAGGCAATTTTGCTCCAAAAGAGTATGAACAAGTGTTCTAATGTTCTGTACAAAGCTTGAAACTTGTGGGTGTTTAATAAAGGGGCAGCTTTCATTTGAAGCATATTCGAATTTTTAAAATAAAGTGTTTTATTCCTTTAAGTTTAAAAAAAAAGAAAGCATTCCCGGTGAGTTACTTCTGATTCATAATCAGATTTTAGCAGAGCAGATGTGGGCTACCAAAGGAATAATTAGCCAAAAATATTAGGGGGTTAGAGAGCACTTTGTGTAACATTTAACTTTAGTTTCTTGGCTAGTTTATATGAATAATTAAAGTTTCGAGGCAGTTAAATTTTCTTTTCTTCTCTTGGGATCTTACAGTTGTCACTGGTAGCTATAATCACTAGGGAAATGGAAGTATTATTTCCATAAACAGATGGCTTTTCCAGCACTGGTCCCTAACAGTGCTACTGAGGTTCCTGTTTATGTTGGATGATTTCCTAATCACACCAACTTGGTATCCTTTTGAAAGATGACACCTGACAATAGAATATGATGTAGTTATTAAAATGACTTAGTGAGGGCTTCCCTGGTGGCGCAGTGGTTGAGAGTCCGCCTGCTGATGCAGGGGACCCGGGTTCGTGCCCCGGTGCGGGAAGATCCCACATGCCGCAGGAGCGGCTGGGCCCGTGCTCCACAGCGGGAGGGACCACAGCAGTGAAAGCCCCGCGTACCGCAAAAAAAAAAAAAAAAAAAAAAAAATGACTTAGTGAACTTGAGAATTTACAAAAGTTGAGAGTATGTATAATTCCCACGTTCCTGGGGGAAGATAGTCTGTTCCTGTGAGAGGAATCACCTAGTAATGGATACTGATGCCTCAGCTATCCTCTCAGGGATTCCTTAGCTACCTCTTCCACTTTTTGACTTTCATTAGCTCTGACATCAGTGCTTTTTTCATTTCTGCTTGGTCAGATGACTAGCCCATCCAGTGGTTTGAGGCATTGGTAGGTTTTTGTTAGGATTAAGGATAGGTTTCTGTTGTGTACAAGGAAGATTTTCAGAGAATACAGTGATACAGTTACTTAGAATGACAAAATCACATATTTTTTCTGCTCTAATGTGAGCTTTTATTTGCTATTAATAGGATTGTCTTCTCCCTTTTAATGTGTCTGTTTTCCTTTTCCTGTTGGACATTTTGTTTTGTTTTGTTTTGTTTTTGGCTCTGCCACACTGCGTGGCTTGCGGGATCTTAGTTCCCTGACCAGGCGTTGAACCCGTGCAGTGAAAGTGCAGGGTCCTAACCACTGGACCACCAGGGAATTCCCCTGTTGGACATTTTAAAACAAACGCATATTGGGGATTCACATGTATACTTACGCTCCTAAAATTTCAAAAACACGAGTCAACTATTAGGATTCTAAAAACTTTGCATTTGTAAGCTATATTTACTCTGTAGCAAGAATTATCTGTATTTTTGAGGTCATTTTTTTTTTTTTTTTTTTTTTTTTTTTTTTTTTTTTTTTATGCGTTACGCGGGCCTCTCACTGTTGTGGCCTCTCCCGTTGCGGAGGACAGGCTCCGGACGCGCAGGCTCAGCGGCCATGGCTCACGGGCCCAGCCGCTCCGCGGCATGTGGGATCTTCCCAGACCGGGGCACGAACCCGTGTCCCCTGCATCGGCAGGCGGACTCTCAACCACTGCGCCACCAGGGAAGCCCTTGAGGTCATTTTTAAATATATGAAAGGAATCTAGTGACAAAATTTGTAAAGACAGGTTGCCTTTTGAAAAGACAGGGTAGTGCTTTATTTCTTTAGTATAACTGGTTGGGGTAAGTTGTAAGAGTGAATAGAGTCTTGGCGTATATATCTCGATTTTGGAGCTATTAAAAATTTGTCAAGGGACTTACCTGGTGGTCCAGTGGGTAAGACTCTGAGTTCCCAATGAAGGGTGCCCGGGTTCGATCCCTGGTCGGAGAACTAGATCCCGCATGCATGCCACAACTAAGAAGTCTGCATGCTGCCACTAAGACCTGGCACAGCCAAAATAAATAAATACTAAATAAATAAATAAATACTTAAAAAAATTGTAAAGAAGGAAAAAAACCTCTGGTGCTTTACACATTTTGTTGGGGTGGGGGATGGTGGTGCCATTTGTTAAAATTAGATGGCACTGTGATAAATGGCATATTAGAAGAGTAGAGTTAGTGTTGGTGGGGAGTTCTTGGTTTTGAACATGTTTTGTTTGAGGCCATTGTGAGAAAGTTAGATGAAGCTATCCAGTGGCCAGTTACATATATAAATTGTGTGTGGTTCCTGGAGCTCAGGAGAGAGGGGTCAAGGTTGTACACACATACTTGAAGACTGTTAGATGTTAATTAAAACCTTGGGAGTGGGCAAAATCTCAGGGAGAGGTGGAGTTAAGCAGAGACAAACCACTGGTGAGCATCAATACTTCAGGAGTGGGTAGAGGTGTAAAAACTAGTAAAGGAAAACTAGTAATAGAAGAGGTGGGACAAAAACCTAAGACAGTGTAGTATCACAAAAATGAAGAGAGTACTTCTAGGAGGAGGGAAACTTGTCAGTTGTGTCACATGCTACAAAGAGGGCAAATGGGATAAACACAAATGCTCACTAGTTTAGCACTTTAGTACTTCAAGTTGGTAAGACTTTAGGACTTCAAATTGGTAAGAACTGGTGGGAGCTAAAATGTCGTTTGGCACAGGTTGAGGAAGTGGAGACAGCTCTTTCAGGAGCAGTGGTTCAGAACTTGGTGGGAATGGAACCTAGGTGTTGTGATGGAGGAATAGGCTTGACATGTTTAGATGCTTATTGGAAGGAACACAAAGAGGGAAGGGGATGAAATTTAATTGGGAACTCCTGTTGGTGCCTTTTCTGTGACATTGTGCAGCTTCTCATGTATTAATGGAAAGTCAACGTTAAAGGGGGTTTTGTTGGGGACAGGGGCACACATTCAGTAATGTGACAGTGAAGACATTCATGAACTTGATTCTCTTAAATTTTCAGAGCCTTTCCACATTGACTATCTCATTTAAAAAAAAAAATTTTTTTTTTTGGTCACACTATGTGGCGTGTAGAACTTCCCTGACCAGGAATTGAACCCGTACCCCCTGCAGTGGAAGCGTGGAGTCTTAACCACTGGACCACCAGGGAAGTCCTGACTATCTCATTTTAATGGGGGAAAATATTCTGTATTTTTCTCCTCAAGGGTTGATGTTTATTCGTTGATTCTTTCATATATTTTTGCTTGGTGTCCCTAGTGACTGAGGTGGTGGATTTAATTAATTCATATGAAGCCAAAGAAGATTGCCTGTCTTTGGGGTCTTGATCCATATACTACAAGAGCTATGCGGCCTGTGCAGCACTTTGTTTTGCTTTGTACTATACTATAGTCTCTAGACTTTTGGTTGTTTACCTATATCAGTAGAAAATTAACGTGTACCCCAGTATATGTGATTGTGTATTAAAAAATTATAATGAAGTGTTGTACTTTACTAATATACACATTGAAGTATCTATAGAAATTTCAGATGTTAAAAAATTTTGTGATAAAAATGAGGTAAACAAAATTTTGAAGATACTTTTAATAGAATGGTAGAACCCCTTTTTATCTTCACAAGTATTTTTTGAGAGTAGTGTATTTAAGTTTACTTTGTTATTTTTTAATTGTGGTATATATAATATGCATCATTTTTAAAAAATCTTGGTTAATACTTTGAGAGTCATTCAAAGGGCTAGTTTTAAGTTAGTTCTATACAAATCAGGTGATTCTCATAGTTGAAAAGCCATTGTTTAAAATGCCGTGCTTATTAAGTGTTTTTAATTTTACAGAAGTAACTGCTAGATCACATACTACAGGAAGCTGCATGTCTTCACAGGAAAAGTAATCAATTTGGGGACCTTTTTGTGTAAGAAAAATGAGTAACCCGTCAAGTTTCAAAACCTTTTAAGTGCTTTGCCACAAGATGAAGAGCAAACCTCTATGTGGTACAAAAGGTTTTCAAGGTTACTCCCTGTTTCATGAAGATATAGTGTAACTAACCATATCCATGACATCTGGTAGTACTTTGTGTCATTCTGTTGTCATTTTCTTTGCTTCCTAATTGAAAGATTAAATGAATGAGTTTCTTGTGTGATGGGATCTCAGTAAGCTTTTTATAGAAATCTTGTTTTATTTTGCTTAAAGCAGCCACTCTCATAGCAGATAATACTCTTACTGATTTTCCATAAAAAGCTTTAATTAAAATAGGTCAAAGAAGCTCCCTCCTGAAGACATTGTGTCTTTTTGTTCAGTTTTCTATCCCTTGTACCTATAAGAGTTCCTGTCATGTAAAAGGCACTCAGTAAATATTTAACTGTAGAATGAATTTGCAGTTGAGAATATGTTTTCCTATAGATATTTTCTTAGAAAACTTTGCGTTTCATTAAGAAGCCAGCAAAGACTAAATAAACTGAGGCATATCAGAAAAAACATAACTACCTACTGTATGACAAATTTCCCGCACTATGTAGTTTTTTCTAATACCAATTCCCCCCGCCCCATAATCTTCAACAGTGTTTTCTGTGCATTTTTATATAGTAATTTACTGGCAGAAAAATACATTTTGGTTTATGTTCATGTTGTTCCCCAAGTCATACTTCAGCCTTTTCTACCATGACAGGAAGAATAAGTCTTTCCCATGATATGTGGCTTCCTTTTTTTTTTTGACTGCGGCACGCGGGATTTTAGTTCCCCAACCAGGGATCGAACCTGTGCCCTCTGAAGTGGAAGCGTGAAGTCTTAATCACTGGACTGCCAGGGAAGTCCCTGTGGCTTTTTATCTTACACTGTTTTATAAGTAGTCACAAAAGAAGCATGTAAACTCAATGACATTTTCCAAAGTACTGAATTGAAAATCATGACTTTAAACCTTGCCAGAGAGAAAAAACTCACAACCTATAGAGACCTGTTATGTTTTAAGTACTTAAAATTTTAAGTATTTTACTAATTGTGATTACTTTGCACTGTCATTTGCTAATATTTTGGGGCAAAATTTATATATACGGTGAAGTTACTGTTGATAATAGATGTAAATCTGTATTTTAAAAAGTTATCTTGGTTAATTTCTATCTTCTTTTTGACTGTCTTGTTATATCTGATTAATCATTATTTTTACTTGGTAAAGAGGGAATACTAGGAGGAAGAGGTACCCTTCTGCCATTTATTTATTTAGTGTGCTTAAATTATTAGTACTATCTCCAATACCTCTTTGTTGCAGAAATTATCTTAAGTCCCTCACCTGTTTTTTGAGGGCTCAGGTCATCAAACTAGGAAATTTGTGATGTGCTGAAACAGATCAGTCAGTGAGGGCACCATTATCAACCTTTCACATTGTGGAACACCTTTTATTCCCTCAGGTTGGGATCATCTGACATAGACTGAGCCCTAGTGATGTATTCAAAGGATTTTGAGTGCCAACTATGTCCCAGGCACTAGGATATACCAGTGGACAAAACAGACCAAAATATATATATAAAAATATGTATAATCTGCCAGTGTATAGAGGTTGCATTTTAGTGAGAGAGACAAAAACCAAATAAGTTAAATATTTATTGAGATTAGGGCTTCAGAAGAGAAAGTGTTGGAAATAGGATAGGGAGTATCAGAAAGAGGTTGCAACAAGATAAAGGGGGTCTCTGAGGTGGTGACACTTGAGCAAAGGACCTTAAGGATAAGTTGAGAATGTGAGGCATGTTTTATGTGGGGACAGAACATTCCAGCAAGCAGGAACAGCAAATGTAAAGACCCTGAGGCAAAGCGTGCCTAGATTAGATATGGTATGTGAAGTAAAGACAAGAATCAAAGCTAACCTCATGTTCTGGTTTGAGCAATGGTAATTACAGGGTTGCTATCATTTGATATGGGAAACAGGTTTTGGGTGTGAGATTGGGAGATGAGGAAGTATGTACAGGAATAATTTGCTGGCATGGCTTCTGGATTTTGCATGGTGATGGATCAAAAAATGTCCCTCAGGCAAGAAATGTGATTTTGAATAACTTTCACTCTAAATTGATGACACTTAGGGAAGATAAACTAATTTATTTGCTCAAGCCAAAGGTAATTAATAAAGGAAGGGAACTTTCCTGGAGTAAATGAGTGTTTACACACTAATTTTGGAATTCTTAAGTAATTACTTGAAATTTTCTTGCTTTATTCTATTAAAATGCAAAACGTCTTTCCCAACCCTGTTTTTTAAAAAATTAATTGATTTAATTTATTTTTGGCTGCATTGGGTCTTCTTTGCTGCATGTGGGCTTTTCTCTAGTTGCGGCGAGCGGGGGCTACTCTTTATTGTGGTGTATGGGCTTATTGCTGTGGCTTCCTTCTCGTTGTGGAGCATGGGCTCCAGGTGCGTGGGCTTCAGTAGTTGTGGCACGTGGGCTCAGTAGTTGTGGCTCACGGGCAGGCTCAGTAGTTGCGGCGCATGGGCTTAGTTTCTCTGTGGCATGTGGGATCTTCCCAGACCAGGGCTCGAACCCCTGTCTCCTGCATTGGCAGGCAGGTTCTTAACCACTGCGCCACCAGGGAAGCCCCCAACCCTGTTGATTTAAACAATACATGTGGTAATATTGTATAGATTGGTATGTAATCTGACATATGAGGATCATAATTCTGAGACTGTTTAGATAGAAACAGGGAAATAGGGAGGTATAATATTAAGACTAATGGGAAGAAGAAACAAATTTTTTACCACTGTGATGTTGTGATTTATAAATCTGGTCATCAGATGACCAGAATATATTTCTCAAACGTATTTGGTGTTGTCCATGGTTCCTGGCTCACAGCTCCTAAAACCCATGGAATTTCCTGAGTGATAAAGGTGTCTTTTGTTATGTTAATGTGGCAACGTGTGGCCCTTTCCCCATACCTAGCCCTTTGCATCTCTTCCAGTTGGCTATTCCTGAGTTATATCCTTTTATAAGAAACCGGTAATGTAGTAAGTGTGAGCCACTCTAGCAAATTAATCGAACCCAAGGAGGGGGTCATGGGAACCTCTGATCTGTATAGCTGGCTGGTCAGAAACACACGTAAATAAGTTGGGCTTCAGACTGGCTTCTGAAACCCAAGTTGGAGGTCATTGGAACCTCGGAGATCTATCTCCCGGTAGATAGTGTCAGAATTGAGTTGAATTGTAGGATACCTTTCTGCTGTCCAGGGAACTGCTTGTTGGTATGAGAAGTCCCCTTTCCATGTTGGAATTAGTACCAGAACCTGAACCTACATTTAACCACATACTTCCGTCTCAAGGCATCACTTAAATGATTTTTTTTCTGAGAATGCTTTATGTTATAAACAATTAATTCTGGGCAACTGTGTATCAAAATATCTGCATTATATGGCCTGTTTTCTATACAAGCTATGTTTATCTTTCTATATGAGCTTTCTGTTTTGATGCTGTATTTATAAATTTGGAAATACATGCATGCTGGGTAGGCTCCATTGCCTTAGTTTATATAATAGATTATTCAATAGAATCACTTCCCATAGGATCATCTTCTCTAGTTGATATGTTAAGAAATGAAGTACATTAAGGGCTGCTTTGGTGTGTGTGTGTGTGTGTGTGCGTGCGCGCATGGGCACGTGTGCACAGTTCATGTCTACTTTAGGATCACAATTAGTTGACGTTGATCTTTGTTTAAAGATCAACAACAGGGACTTCCCTGGTGGTGCAGTGGTTAAGACTCTCTGCTCCCAATGTAGGGGGCCCGGGTTCGATCCCTGGTCAGGGAACTAGATCCCACCTGCATGCCGCAACTAAGAGTTTGAGTGCTGCAACTAAGAGTTTGAATGCCACAACTAAGGAACCCTCGAGCTGCAACTAAGGAGCCCACCTGCTGCAACTAAGACCCAGCACAACCAAATAAATAAGTAAATAAATATTAAAAAAAAGATCAACAGCAAATCATCAAAATATCATTAATCACTACTACTGCATTTTTGATCTAATGGTAGCAGTTTTAACACACTTTTATTATTTTCTCTGTAGCATTGGCGTTTATGGCACACTTTTACTTTTTTTTTTTTTTTTTTTTGCGGTACGCGGGCCTCTCACTGCTGTGGCCTCTCCCATTGCGGAGCACAGGCTCTGGATGCGCAGGCTTAGCGGCCAGGGCTCATGGGCCTAGCCACTCCGTGGCATGTGGGATCTTCCTGGACCGGGGCGCGAACCCGTGTCCCCTGCATCAGCAGGCGGACTCTCAACCACTGCGCCACCAGGGAAGCCATGTCACACTTTTTTTTGTAGTACGCGGGCCTCTCACTGTTGTGGCCTCTCCCGCTGTGGCACACAGGCTCCGGACGCACAGGCTCAGCGGCCATGGCTCACGGGCCCAGCCGCTCCGCGGCATGTGGGATCTTCCCGGACCAGGGCACGAATCCGTGTCCCCTGCATCGGCAGGCGGACTCTCAACCACTGCGCCACCAGGGAAGCCCCACGTCACACTTTTAAAAGCCAGAACCTAAACCAAACAAAAAGCTATCCATGGCATTTTGATAAATCCATGTACCAAAGATTCATAGGGATTGTTTTGTCTAATGCACACAGGGGTTTCTGCCATAATGCCATATACAGTTGGTCCTTTGTATCCGTAGATTCTGCATCTGAGAAGTCAACCAACTGTGGTTTGAAAATATTTGGGGAGAAAAAAAATCCAGAAAGTTCCAAAAAGGGAAATTTGAATTTGCAACTTGCTGGCAACTATTTACATAGCATTAATGTAACATTTACATTGTATTAAGTATTATAAGTAATCTAGAGATGAATTAAAGTATATGGGAGGGGGGGACTTCCCTGGTGGTCCAGTGGTAAAGAATCCGCCTTCCAATGCAGGGGATGCGGGTTCGATCCCTGGTCAGGGAACTAAGATCCCACATGCCGCGGGTCAACTAAACCCACGTGCCACAACTACTGAGCCCATGTGCCTCAACTAGAGAGCCTGTGTGCCACGAACTACAGAGCTCACGCGCGCCACAACTAAAGAGAGAAAACCTGCACACCACAACTAGAGAGAAGCCTGTGCGCTGCAATGAAAGATCCCAGATGCCACAACTAAGACCCAACGCAGCCGAAAAAGAAAAAAAAAAAGAATAACAATAATAAAACTATATATATGGGAGGATGTGCATAGGTTATATGCAAATACTATGTGATTTTATATAAGGGACTTGGGCATCTGCAGATTTTGGTATCCAGGGGGGTCCTGGAACTAATCACCTGCAAATACTGAGGGGTGAATATGTAGCTTGACAAAACTTGAGATTTGCAAAATTGTGCAGTGAAAGTAATAAGACTCATGGGGAAAAAAGGTTTGGGACAGACTAGTGAAATTCCATGAAACTGATCTTGGATACTAACTAAAAACAATAGCAATCCTAAAAAACCAAAGGACTAGCATTTGTACCTTGTGTTACCATCAATCTTTGGAATCTTGAACCTTGGATTCAGCCTCTTCTAGTTGTAGGTCCTGGAAGGACATTGCTTCTAAGAGACTATTTTCATTAAAATTAAAAATCTAATCCTATGTGTAGCTTTCTTCATTAATCCATTTTTTAAAAAAAATATTTATTTATTTGGTTGTTCTGGGTCTTAGTTGCGGCTCGCCGGCTTCTTAGTTGCGGTATGCCGGCTCCTTAGTTGTGGCATGCGAATTCTTAGTTGCGGCCTGCATCTTGGATCTAGTTCTCTGACCAGGGATCGAACCCGGGTCCCCTGCATTGGGCTCATGGAGTCTTAACCACTGCACCACCAGGGAAGTCCCAATCCATTGTCTTAATACAGGGGGAATTTTTTGCAGCTTCTTCATCTGCACAGGCAGCTTTGTCAAATAGCTTAACCCAGTTAGCTGAAAGAGTAGCAATTCCTGAAGCCACTAAACCAGCTACTACTCATAAGAAAGAAAAGTACTTTTGTAGATTTTCAGGGCTTTTTCCTTAAAATATTCATCTGTTACTAAGCTTTCACCTTTATTTGTGGAAAAGCTTTCCCCTTTGCCTCAAAACATTAACATCCTAGGAAAAATAGTGTATGAAGCAACATAACTTCCTTTTACACTAGCATCATTCACCTATTTCTAGTTGCCTAAGAAGTAATTCACAGCAAAGAACATACATTATAGCAGAACAGACTTTACACTTGTTTTGATTTGATTTGTTAAATGCATAGGGTGAGTGGCAGGTGAGTTCAGCTGACGCTTGAACAACTTGGCAGTTAGGGACATCAGACCCCTGTGCAGTGGAAAATCCTCATATAGCTTTACAGTCGGCCCTCTGTACCCACAGTTCCACTTCCTTGGATTCACCCAACCATGGATTGCATGGTATTATAGTGTGTATTTATTGGAAAAAAAAAAAAATCCGTGTGTAAGTGGACCTGCATAGTTTAAATCCATCGTGTGTAAGTGGACCTGCCTAGTTCAAATCCACGTTGTTCAAGGATCAACTGTATTAATTTTGGAATCGGGAAGACCAGGCTTTGAATTCTGGCTCTATCATTTAAATGTCACTTTCTGCAAGTTACTTGACTTCTTTAAGCCCCAATTTGTGTATCTGTAAAATGGAATTAATTATACCTGTCCATAGAGTTTGGTAGTAAATAAAGGAGATAATTCCTGACAATTTTTTTTACACACTGAATTTACTAATAGTAAGTGTTAGCTCTTAATTTGCAGTTGTCATTTATAATTCATAGTACTGCTCAGAGCATGGCATAACATATACCACTGTCAAGAAATATTTTCAGCAAGTTTAACATTTTTCAAATAATTTTTAGATGCTTATCAATTTTATTTAATATAAAATATGAGAAGGCAGGATTTTGTTTTTACTGTCAAATGTAGGTCACAAGGAAAACAGACACAAAATGTGGTAAATGAGATTTGTATTTGCATTTTTTGGGCAAAATTTTATATAGGAAACTGGTAAAATAATCAGAAAGTGAAGAGGCTGTAATTGTATTTAGGCTCGTGTGATGTAAGGGGATACAAACAGGTTTTTTCCTTTAGGTTGCAAAGGAGATGAATTTTTTTCTGTTTGAATGCTGTTGAAAGTTCTATACTGCTTTTGCCTATGACATGTAGTGGTTTTTAAGGTTTATATTCTCTCTTCCAACTCAAAGCTTTCAATTAACCAAATAAGTTGAACAGGAACTCCATTTAAAACTTCTCATTGATCCTTCTTATTTGATTTGATATTTCCTATTGACATTTTTATTCTTAGTACCATGCACTGAACTATTTTCAACAAATTCTATTGAGGAGTCATTTCTTGAAAACCTGTTACAGGCAAGATCTTTGAACACCTTAAGTTTTATAAAAGATGAGTTAAGACAGTTTGGTCTTTGGCTGTTTGTACCTTAGTGCAGAATCCAGCTATGCTCATAACTTTTATTGTAATATAAAGATGAACATAATGACTCCTGTAATAGAGACATTTCACAAATACAGAAGAAGAAGGAGTGATTAGTTTGGACTGGGGATTTCAGCAAAGCCTTCATGAAGGATTTCTTATTCCTCTTCTTATTTTTAAACTTAAAAAAAATTTTTTTTTGGCTGAGCTGTGTGGCTTGTGGGATCTTAGTTCCCTGACCAGGGATTGAACCCGGGCCCTCAGCAGTGAAAGCACCGAGTCCTAACCACTGGACCACCAGGGAATTCCCCTTAAACATTTAAATTATGCTAGAGGAAGGTGAGTTCTGGAAATCGGGAGATGAGATTTTGTTCAGGAATACCTGGGTATATGGAATCTTAAAAAAAAAAAAAAAAGTGGTTCTGAAGAACCTAGGGGCAGGACAGGAATAAAGACGCAGATATAGAGAATGGACTTGAGGACACAGGGAGGGGGAGGGGTAAGCTGGGACAAAGTGAGAGAGTGGCATGGACATATATACTACCAAATGTAAAATCGATAGCTAGTGGGAAGCAGCTGCATAGCACAGGGAGATCAGCTTGGTGCTTTGTGACCACCTAGAGGGGTGGGATAGGGAGAGTGGGAGGGAGACTCAAGAGTGAGGAGATATGGGGATATATGTATATGTATAGCTGATTCACTTCCTTATACAGCAGAAACTAACACGCCATTGTAAAGCAATTATACTCCAATAAAGATGTTAAAAAAAAAAAAACCTGGGTACTCTCTGTCCCTCCCAGTCAGGGTGTGGTTCTTATAGGAGACGAATTAATTAAAAAACCATGAGTGCTCAGTTTGTAAACATTCCTTCAAATGGATGAAAACAAAGTCAGTCGAAGAGTAAGCCTGAGTAGCGGCGGAGTGATAATGTGGCCGTTTTCTCCCTGGACCTGAGGCGTGTGTCACTGGCAGCTGTGAATGTCATTAGGGAGCCTGAGCCAAGATAAATCTGTGCCAAGATAGGCTGCTTGTGCTTCTGTTCTGTGTAGCCAGTGCCATTCAGTTAAGTTCTGTATCATTGGATAAATGGAGTAGGAGCCAGATCAGGCCAAATAGATAAGGAGTGAGAGATTGTCTGTATAAGCTCTTCCTTATATATAAAACATTTCTTCCTTGAAATGTTATGCAATTAATACAGGAATATATTCTTGTATCATTATTATGATAGTTTAGAAGCCTCCAGTTCTACTTCTTTCCCCAGAGGTAACCAGTTTTAAAATTTTGAGATACATTCTTCCAGACAATTTTCCATATACTTTGGGCTTTCTAGAGGGCAGATGGGCTCATATTATTGTATTTGTATGTTATGTTTACTTTAAAAAGTTAATCATTCTTGAGTTCTTAGCATGCATTTAGAATTATTTTTCTTGGGAATTCCCCGGTGATCCAGTGGTTAGAACTTGGTGCTTTCCCTGCCATGGGCCTGGGTTCCATCCCTGGTCGGGGAACTAAGATGCTGCAAGTTCCGTGGCGCGGTCCCCCCCGCCCCGCCCCCCCCCCCCAAATTTTCTTTTAAAAAATCTGTGTAGGGCTTCCCTGGTGGTGCAGTGGTTGAGAGTCCACCTGCCGATGCAGGGGACGCGGGTTCATGCCCGGTCCAGGAGGATCCCACATGCCGCTGAGCAGCTGGACCCATGAGCCATGGCCGCTGAGCCTGCGCGTCCGGAGCCTGTGCTCCGCGACGGGAGAAGACACAGCAGTGAGAGGCCTGTGTACCGCAAAAAAAACCACAAAACTGTGTAGTATTCCATATCCATAATATAGATGTAACAGAATTTATTAGCCAGTTTGCATTTGGCATACAGCTACCTGTGTTTCTCTTTTAGGAACAACGCTGTGTCGTAGCCACATATCTGTGAGTATTTTTGTAGGGCATACACTTAGAAGTGGAATTGCTGGTTGCAGGGATATGTACATTTGTAGTTTTGATAGATACTGCCAGCTCTAGAACATTATATTAAATCACACCCATATGTATAGCAGTGTGTGAGTTGATGACTGGATTTCAATAGGAATTGAGAAGAAGGGACTTCTGTACAGATGGAGAAGTGTGAGAAAAAGCATGGAGGCAGGACAGCCTAGTAAATACGGTGAGACAAAAGGGAGTAAAGAATCTGATGTGTAGAGTATAGGAAGCAAGAGGGGCTTGTGGACAAGTCTAGAAAGGTAGGTTGGATCAAGTAGCAAAGTATTTTTACTGTGTAGCTCAGAACTTTAAACTTGAATGGACAATGGGAGCCTTTGGAAAGGTTTTACACATGAGCTTTATTTCAAAAGCAGTAACTGTGAAGGCTAGGTTTTTGAGATGGGAAATTGGCTATGAGACTGTTATAGTAATCAAATGCTGTAATGAAGGCCGTGACATTAGAAATTAAAGAATCAGATTCAAGCAGTGGTACAGAGTTAAAACCAGTTTGTAAGCTTAGGATGACAACAGAGAAACTGAATGTTGTGGCTATCTGAGTGGGTAGGTGGCACCATTTACAAAAACAAAACTAGAATGAGAAATAGGTTTGGGGTAAAATAAGGGAAACTTTATTAAAATATAAGGAGGAAGATAATTCACTATCTGCTGTTGATGTATTTCCATGATATGTGTTCAGTTTTTTTATTGTAGCAAAATATATGTAATGTAAGATTTATTATTTTAACCACTTTTAACTGTACTGTTCAGTGGTATTAGGTGCATTCATGTTGTTGTACAACTATCACCATCCATCTCCAGAACTTTTTCCATCTTCCTAACCTGAAACTCTGAACTCATTAAACAATAACTGTATTCCCCCTTACCCTGAGCCCTTGGTAACCACCATTCTCCTTTCTATCTCTATGAATTTGACTGTTCTAGTTACCTAGTCATACAGTATTGTCCTTTTGTGACTGGCTTATTTCACTTAGCATAATGTCTTCAAGGTTCATCCATGTTGTAGCATGTCAGAATTTCCTACCTTTTTAAGGTAGAATAGTATTCCATTGTATGCATGTACCACATTTAAAAAATCTGTCCATCTCCTGGTGGACATTTGGGTTGCATTTGTTTGAGTTTTTTGTCTTTGTGTTTTTGTTTCTTTGGTGGGGGGAATCTTGGGTTTTTTGTTATTGAAGATTGCATATAATAAAATTGAGTTTGATAAAACTGTGCAAACTACTACAGTCTTGTAGAGACCCACTGTTCAAAAATAGTGTTTGCTGCCACAAGGATGATTACAGAAGATCATATAAATACTTTGTACAACTCAAATATATTATGACTTTTGGAAAAATGAGCTAAAATGCTTATCCTACTAGTGGTAGACACCACAATGGAGGTATAGTATAAAGTTAACCGGACTTAGAAGACTTGCGGTTTTTAATATAATCATTGGATTATTGTGAGGATTAAGTAAAATGTACAAAATTATGTACACTTTGAAGTGCCCAAAACAGAGATGGTGTTGTACATGTTCTAGTCTGACTGAAGAACTGCTTGAAGACCTTCAACTATTAGATAGGTAAAATAAAACAGCCCCTGCATCTGATGAAAAAAGTTAAGTGATAAGGTTATCCTAAAATAGGGATGAATTGTCAAGTGTTAGCTGTTAATTTTGAAAGTGTCTCTAAAATCTTGATACTTTGTGGCAGTAATTTTCTAATTGAAGTTAAAATAAGAACAGTGAGGTGAGAATAAGTATATCAGAGAGGTTCCTTTATCTTTTTTACTCCCTAGAAAACACATATTCACTTTCCAAGTTCTCTACAGTTCATTTTTATTTAGCAGGGTTGTAATTCTAAGCCCACAGCCTGAAATTGTGACTGCTGTTAATACATTTCAACACAGTTCCATCTCAGGAACATGTGTTATGTTTTTATGTTTTTTTGTGTTTTTTTTTTTTTTTTGTGGTATGTGGGCCTCTCACTGTTGTGGCCTCTCCCGTTGCGGAGCACAGGCTCCAGACACACAGGCCCAGCGGCCATGGCTCACGGGCCCAGCTGCTCCGCGGCATGTGGGATCTTCCCGGACCGGGGCATGAACCCACGTCCCCTGCATCGGCAGGCGGACTCTCAACCACTGCGCCACCAGGGAAGCCCGTGTTATGTTTTGGAACTCTTTAATATATCATTTTCCTTCATGTTCCTTTCCTATCATTTGGCATTGGAAAATGAAAAGCCTGAAGAGAACACAAAATCTAGATGAAGCATGGTGATGGAAAATTAAAGCAACAGATCAAAAGAAGTCCTTAGAGACTTTTAAACTAGTTCTTTCTAGTATGGCTAAAGTTATAGGACAGTTCTTTAACTTTATTAATTTCTTTCAGCCTCATTGTAATAGGTAAGCTAATAGAAGGTAGTTGGTAATTTAAATGAGATGCTTAGCATGTGGAAAGCACTTCATATGTGTTGTCTGTTAAATTTATTGTTTCTAGTCTGTGGGATTGAGACTGAGAAGCATTTTGGTGACTAGAGAGCATCAGATAATAGGTTCCTGTTCTTATCTGAGATTGCCTTTATTATTTTACCTGTACAGTGTTTGAATATGGACTGTCTCCCTTAAATTAGTCTCTGTAATTAGAGATTTAAAAAAATATTTTTACCACATTATCATTTATTTAACACTGACAGATATAGATGGCAGAGGATGCATAATTAAAATGCTAAGATTATTAGAACACTTGTTTAGTAAATAATACATTTACCTCATTTTTTAAAAATTCCAACTACAAGCAAGAACTAAATAGACTAACTTGACTTGTCATACCTCCCTACTCTTTGCAGAAAGTTCTGATAAACTGTAATAAATTCTGTTAGAATATCTGAGCATATCCAATTTATTATATCCAAACTGAGCTACTGAAACCCCTCTTTTTTTCCTAATGTATTTTTTCTTCCAGTTTTATTGAGATATAATTGACATACAGCATTGTATGTTTATGGTGTATAGCATAATGATAGCTTACATACATCACAATAAGTTTGGTGAACAACCACGATCTCATATAGATACAAAATTTAAAAATGAACCCTCCCCACCCCAGATCTTCTCCTTAAGTTTTCCCCATCTCATTAAGTAACTTTATCCTTTGGGTTGCTTAGGCTAGAAACCTTGGAGTCACCATTGCTCTCTTCCTCTTTTTTCTTCAACTCCACGATCCAGAGTGTCATCAGATGTTGTTAGTTTTGTCTTTAAAATATGCCCGGGCTTCCCTGGTGGCACAGTGGTTGAGAGTCCGCCTGCTGATGCAGGGGACATGGGTTCGTACCCCAGTCCAGGAAGATCCCACATGCCGCGGAGCAGCTGGGCCCGTGAGCCATGGCCGCTGAGCCTGCTCAGCCTGTGCTCCGCAACGGGAGAGGCCACAACAGTGAGAGACGCGCGTTCAGCAAAAAAAAAAAAAAAAAAAAAAAAAAATGCCCATAGTTTCGTCACCTGTGACACTTCCCACTGTTTCCACCCTGTGTGAGGCTTTTTCATCTTTAACCTACATAGTCACCATAGCCTCTTAACTGGTCTCTACTGCTTTTTCCCTTTATACCTTTTCTCTTTCCCTGCTCAGCAGCCAATTCATGCTGATCTTCCTCTGCTTAGATCTTGACCTTCCTTGACTCAAAATTTGGAGTAAAAAGCTCAAGACCGTCACGATCTGTGGTGTCCCTTGAACATGTACATGCACACCGCCACCCGTACTCACACAAACTCACATAACCTCTCATCTCCTGATACGCCTCTCCTGTAGTCTCTGTTCCTCGCTGAAACACTCCTGCTTTAGGGCTCTTGGACCTACTTTTTGTTAACTTTGCATGAAATCTTCCTCCTTTCATCACCTCCTTCAGATCTTTGCTCGAATATTACCTCACTGAGGACTTATTTAAAATCGCACCTCACCTCCTGTCTTTCTTATCCTTTCCTTCTGTTTCTCTCCGTAGCATTTGCCACTATCTGACATTCTAGTTACACTGTAAACTGTGCTGCCAAGTGTTTTGGTCTTATCTGTACAGTGAGGTATCCTTAGTACTTAAAACAGGGCTGACACATTGTAGATGTTCAAATATTTGTTGAACTAATGAATGTGTCAAGAGAAAGAATGCTTGAAGGCATGAATTAAGAGCTACAGATTGGATCATCATCCACATAATTGAAATAAACATAAGTGTGAAAAATTTAAAACTTAAACATAAGTATTTCTTGAACATTAAATTAAAAACTTTTTAGGAAAATGTTTTATTTTGGCTTTAGAACTGTGACATTAGCAGTAACTGATTATCAGATTGTGCCTTCAGAGACAGTAAATGTTTATGCCTGCTCTGGTGTGTAGTGTTCTAGGTACTTCCACATTTAAGCAGTATTTAAGCATTAATATTGTAGTTTATTATTCTCTTATTATCTACAGAGAAGTTGTGACTGGTCAGAAGTTACATATCCAGTGCGTTTCTAACCTATGACACCTGACTCCCAAGCCCAGAACTCGATCAGCACATTCTTTATACTCATGACCACACTATTTTTCAAGCCACCAAAATTTACGTTTTATTTTAAACAAAAAGAGACCTAAGCAGTGAAACCAAAGGAGAAAGAAAATGATATGGAGAAACTGAATTCACTCATAACCATTTTATAAATATTTACATAAAAAAGAAAGTTGAGGTAAATTTGATTCAGACTCTTTAGCATTTCTTCCTTAGTTTCCTCTCAAATCCTAGAAAGGAAAGAAGCTTCTGTTGATTTGCTTGTTTTGAATAAATGTATAGTAGTTTTTATGAGCTGATTTACGGTATTACTACTTTTCCTTCCTTAACATCCTTTACTCAGCACTTTTGAACAGTGTAGTTCTTCCATCGCCCTTACCACGTTCCCCACCCTCCTAGCTTGGTCAACTTGCTAACACTGATCTATTTGAAAAAGGATAGTTGTGTGTGTTTGTGTGTACATGTGTGTGTGTATGCATGTGTGTATTTATATTCAAATTATACCTGTGCATACTGTGCCATCTAGAATTCTAGCAAAAAATTCAGGCATATGCCAATTGACACCCTGGATGTTTGCCACTTTAAGAACAGCAGCAGCAGCAGGCACTTTGATAGTTTTATAACGCTGTTACTGAAAATTTTAGGATATACATTTTGAGAAAAGAGCTTCCCCAGTTGGGAGTTCCTCAAAAATAAAATTAGCTGAATATTCCATCTTCCAGAATTGTTAGATGTCAAGCGTCTTTTAGTCAGTGGGTCTCATTGATCTTCAGTTAGCCTCTTAGGTGCTTGACTTTCCCTTGCCCCCAGTGTTTAGCTGGAAAAGGAGTTACTGCTTTACTATTATGATGGAATCAGAATAGTTTATGATTCTCAGAAAGATTCTTGGAAAGTTACTCAAACCAGATTTGAAACCTTTATTAGCACTGGCAAAAACAAGTTTAGAATTGAAGTACCTGGAATATGTGATTTTCATACTTTAGGTAATAACAATGGTTAATTTTCTGTCATTATTTAACAAGACTGTTTCCAAGTACTTCATTGACAAAATTCATTTAAAATTAAAGTGTCTGTAGAACATATTCCCTAAATTATGGTATCTAATTAAAAATACGTTGCTTCATCAATTCAGTATTTAGTATTTTTCTTCTTAAAAATATCTTTATATAATAAGCCTGTGAGAATTTATGGAAAAACACTAACTTAGCTCAGCATGTAGAATGTCATCTATTGCAGGGACCAAAAACATTAAAAAATTTTGTTTCTCATTCCTAGTCTCACCTATTTCATTTTTTCCCT
This sequence comes from Phocoena phocoena, assembly GCF_963924675.1. Taxonomy (NCBI): domain Eukaryota; kingdom Metazoa; phylum Chordata; class Mammalia; order Artiodactyla; family Phocoenidae; genus Phocoena; species Phocoena phocoena. The sequence goes on along the minus strand of NC_089223.1, from coordinate 86,697,313 downwards.
TCTTTATTCTTTTTTGTTGTTGGTGTTTTTTTTTGTTTTTTTTTTTTTGCGGTACGCAGGCCTCTCACTGTTGTGACCTCTCCCGTTGCGGAGCACAGGCTCCGGACGCGCAGGCTCAGCAGTCATGGCTCACGGGCCTAGCCGCTCCGCGGCATGTGGGATCCTCCCGGACCGGGGCATGAACCCATGTCCCCTGCATCGGCAGGCGGACTCTCAACCACTGCGCCACCAGGGAAGCCCCCCTCCTTTATTCTTATATTCTCCTTTTAAACAATATCATGTAACGTTAAATTCTATTTTACCCACTGCTCCTGCAGTTTGTGGATGTGGGAGGGTGGGGCGAAGGTCCAGAGATCTGAAACACCATGGTGTCCTCTGAGAGATGTACAAATTTCCAGTGTGGCCAGAACATATGTTGTATTTGTATGGCTAGGAGGAGACCAGAAGCTGGATCAGGAAGGATCCAGCAGTTGTCCAATTAACCAAATCCAGCAACCTTTTTTCTTTCATACCTCTTAATGTTGCGTTCTCCCTTTGTCAAAACTTCACGAGTAAGTCTACCTAGGTATATTTTAAAAGCGGGCAAATTTCTGTATCACCTTTTGATGATCTTTTAAAGTTTTCTATTGAGATTTCTGGTGGTTTAAGAGTAAATAAGGGCTTCCCTGGTGGCACAGTGGTTAGGAATCCGCCTGCCAGTGCAGGGGACGCAGATTCGAGCCCTGGTCCGGGAAGATCCCACAGGCCGCAGAGCAACTAAGCCTGTGTGCCACAACTACTGAGCCTGTGCTCTAGAGCCCGTGTGCCACAACTACTGAGCCTGCGTGCCTAGAGCCCGTGCTTGGCAACAAGAGAAGCCACCACAATGAGAAGCCCGCACACCACAACGAAGAGTAGCCCCCACTCATCACAACTAGAGAAAGGCCGTGTGCAGCAACAAAGACCCAATGCAGCCAAAAATAAATAAATAAATTTAAAAAAAAGTAAATAATAAAATTTGGAAGACTATAAAACAAAATTAAAAATATATAACAGATTAAAGCCTTTTCTGGAGTTTTTAAAAATTCTTTTTATTATTTAAAAAATTTTTATTTTATACGGGAGTATAGTTGATTTACAATGTTGTGTTAGTTTCAGGTGTACAGCAAAGTGGGTCAGTTATACATATACATGTATCTATTCTTTTTCAGATTCTTTTCCCATTTAGTTTATTACAGAATATTGAGTGGAGTTCCCTGTGCTATATAGCAGGTCCTTGTTGGTTATCTACTGTATACATAGTAGTGTGTATATGTTAATCCCAAACTTCTGATTTATCCCTCCCCTCCACCTTTCCCCAGTCTGGAGTATTTTCTGACCTTAGATTCTTTTTTTTTTTTTTTCCATTTTATTTTTACTTATTTATTTATTTTACTTTTTATTTTATATTGGAATATAGCCAATTAATAATGTTGTGATAGTTTCAGGTGCACAGCAAAGTGACTCAGCCATACATATACATGTATCCATTCCCTCCCAGACTCCCCTCCCATCCAGGCTGCCACATAACATTGAGCAGAGTTCCTTGTGCTATACAGTAGGTCTTTATTGGTTATCTATTGTATATATAATACTGTGTATATGTTAATCCTGAACTCCTAATTTATCCCTTCCCTGCACCTTTCCCCAACCTGGAGTATTTTCTGACCTTAGGTTCTTGATATAATAGTTAATTTTTCTTGCTCCTTGTTAAGAAAAGTTATAAAAATAAAGGAGAAATTATTTGTGAGTCCATCATTTAGAAAGTGCTTCACTAATTGTGAAATCCATTTATTGGGTTACAACCAGCATTTTAAGTAAATTGATGATATAAAATAGAATAGATTTTATCTACCTGGATGTGTGTGTGGCTGTTACGTTAAAACCTACTTTTGGTTGCGGTTAGCAAAGTTTGAAAAACCCTGTTTAATGTTTGCATATGCCTACTAACATTTCTGTGTATGTTTTAAAAATAATGTCTGTTCATTTACTTGGGTATTTGAGAATCTACTGTTTCTCCTCCGTACCTCCCCAACCCCCATTCATTGAGTAATCACTATGTGCCGGATACTGTTCTAAGGGATTTACATATATTAGATCCCTTGTCTCCTATTACATGAAATTTTTATCCCAATTTCTCAAAAGGAGAAACTAAGTTTCCTAGTGATTAATTAACTTGCTCAGAGTTATATATTGGTAAGTTATGGATCTGGGATTCAAACCCAAGCCTATTCAGAGTCCATTCTTCTAACCACCAAGCTTTATTGCCGGCTGTGTGAAGTCACTGTGATAAATGCTGGCGATACATTTGAAATGGTTCTTGATCTTATGGAACTTAACATATTTATATTTATAAATATATTTATAATTTTATATACTTTATATATATATACACACACACAACATGTAATGTGAGAAAACACCATTTATCTATCTATCTATCTTATCTATCTGGCTGTGCCAGGTTGCCACATGTGAGATCTTTTAGTTGTGGCATGCAGGATCTAGTTCCCTAATTGGGGGTCGAACCCGGGCCCCTTGCATTGGGAGCGTGGAGTCTTAACAACTGGACCACCAGGGAAGTCCCAAAACTATATATAGTTAACTAACCATGTTTATAATTAGAATATTACCATGTTATAAATTTCAACATTACTGACTTATTGCCATCATATGGATGTGCCATGATTTAATTATTCCTGTGTTGTTGGAAATTACCAGTCCTTGCTTGGTAATATTGCAGTGAGCCTCGGAATGCATTCATTATTGTCATTTCAGCTTACTATGTGAGGCTGTTTATAAAAGCATAGAAGTTTGAAGTTACTGGCATTTGTTTCTAATTACATTCCTGAAGCTTATGTTTTAGCAGTAGTGCTGATCTTATACCTTAATAATCATTGTGTATTATAAATTCAGTAGTCAGAAACAAAACAAACAAAATTCAGTAGCCAAAAAATGGTGTCCATGTTAAATCATCTTCTTTCAAAGTCTCTGTTGTCCTTGATATTGTTGCAGCACGTATAAGCCATTTCTAAATAATTTCTTCAAATCACTCGAATATTTGTGTGCCTAACATATTTTAGAGCACATGAGACAAGCACTCCATCACGAACGTTCTGTATTTAGCTGTCAGTTATGTGTCCCAAATGGGGTTTATAATATTTTCACATGCTTAAGTCCTGAGTGCCAATTGTGTTCCAGGCTTTGGTGGTTAGATAATAGTTTTACAGAGATGAAAGACAAAAGCTACCCCCTTTGGACACAACATAGTGAAGGAGGCCGTAACAACTGTCATGAAAATGTATTTCTGTCTCTTCCAAAAGAAGTGAAATGTTTTGCAGACAATTGCATAGAGTTTTTTTTTTTGCATAAAGTTTTAATACACATTAATTTTGCAATTAAAGTTATGTAATTGGGGGACTTCCCTGGTGGTACAGTGGTTAAGACTCCGCCTGCCAATGCAGGGGACACGGGTTCCAGACCTGGTCTGGGAAGATCCCGCATGCTGCGGAGCAACTAAGCCCTTGCACCACAACTGCTGAGCCTGTGCCCTAAAGCCCGCGAGCCACAACTACTGAGCCCAGGCACCACAACTACTACTGAAGCCCGCGTGCCTAGAGCCCATGCTCCACAATAAGAGAAGCCACCTCAATGAGAAGTCTGCAGACCGCAACGAAGAGTAGCCCCTGCTCGCCGCAACTAGAGAAAGCCCGTGCACAGCAATGAAGACTCAACACAGCCAAACATAAGTAAATAAAAAATAAATATATTTATTAAAAAAAGGTATTTAGTTGGGCATCAGAATTTCTCGGGTTTTTTTTCGGCCGCATTGGGTCTTTGTTGCTGTGCGTGGGCTTTCTCTAGTTGCAGCGAACAGGAGCTACCCTTTGTTTTGGCACTCGGGCTTCTCATTGCGGTGGCTTCTCTTGTGGCGGAGCACGGGCTCTAGGCACGGGGCTTCAGTAGTTGCAGCACACGGGCTTCAGTAGTTGCAGTGTGTGGACTTCAGTAGTTGTGGCACGTGGGCTCAGTAGTTGTGGCTTGTGGACTCTGGCGCTCAGGCTCAGTAGTTGTGGTGCATGGGCTTAGTTGCTCCACAGCATGTGGAATCTTCCCAGACCAGGGATCAAACCCACATCCCCTGCATTGTGAGGCGGATTCTTAACCACTGCGCCATGAGGGAAGTCCCTGATGAAGATTTGTTAAATGACTATTTAATTTCTTCCTGTAAGTTTTGAACCCTTAAATATGGTAATTCTGCAAAATTCTGTTTCAGCAATTTAAAAAATGGTTTCTTTGAGTCATCTAACTTGTTACCAAAAACACTGGTATAGTAGTTCTGTTGATCACTTCTGCAGGCAGTTTTGGAATGCAACGTGAGTGCTGGTTTCTATTCAAATTTGACGTTACTTAGGAGTTTCCTGTCCTTAATTTGGGGAATTTTTCCAGTGCTTTTTGTTACTCTTAGTTTAACATGGTTTGAAGCATTGTAGAGAGCTGACCATCTGCTCGCTCTCTCTCTCTTTTTTTTTAATTACTGATAATCTGACTGAATGGCCTCACCTCCCTCACCTAATAAATGGTTTGCTTTCCATGAGGCTAAGACTGGTAGCAGCAGTCCATGGGAAACATGGTAGTGCACCCTCTTAAGGAAAATAACTTTTATGCTTATTTTTGTTTTGTCAACTAAAATCTATATTGATAACTACCATGATTTACAAGTCAGCTTTAAAAGATCTTCAAGTGCATAACTTCATGAAAAAACTGGATCTCATTTGTAAGAATCAAATGAACTTTCTGATTTGAGTTATTAAATATGATTCTAAGCCTTCTTAGTGGCTTTAGTGAATGTGCATATAGTCTCTTGTTAAACCATAGCTTAAAAATCTGTTTAGGGCTTCCCTGGTGGCGCAGTGGTTGAGAATCTGCCTGCCAATGCAGGGGACACGGGTTCGAGCCCTGGTCTGGGAAGATCCCACATGCCACGGAGCGACTGGGCCCGTGAGCCACAACTACTGAGCCTGTGTGTCTGGAGCCTGTGCTCCGCAACAAGAGAGGCCACGACAGTGAGAGACCCGTGCACGGCGATGAAGAGTGACCCCCGCTCGCCGCAACTAGAGAAAGCCCTCACACAGAAACGAAGACCCTACACAGCCAAAATAAATAAATAAATAAATGAATTAATTTAAAAAAAAAAAAAAAGAAAACACCATTTAAAAAAAAAAATCTGTTTATATACACTGACTACATTTTGAGTCAGCAGCATTTATAAAATTAGATTATTGTTAGGTCAGCCAGGTTGAAAAATAAAGCTTAAGTTTGGATTTGATTGCTTCTGGGAGATAGATTGGCAAAGCAACGTGAGTGTGAGTTTTAGAGTTGGACATGTGAGACAGAATATCTGACCAACCTCTTTCAGTCTCAGATGCATTATGTTGAACAGATTAATGCTTAAATGTCTATGAGCCTCAATCTCCTCACCTGTAAAAGGAGGCAACTGGTCAGTCTTATGAGTGGTAGATCAGGATGAAATAAAATACCATTAAGTCCCTAGCATGATTCTTGGCATATTGTCAACAAATGTTAGCCCCAATACCACCTCCTTCCTCCAGCAATATTTTACAACAATGTTGCATAGAGCAAGTGTTGAAATTCCAGCTAGAGGGTCTAGATTGAAGGCCTAGTTCTTTTCTCATATTGCATGTTTTCTTTGGTCTGTCACTTGACCACAGAGTGTCAGTGTTCTCCTCTGTAAAATGGCGTTATGAAAAATTAAATGAGATAATGAGTAAGTGTTACAGACCTAGGCTTTTATTCTTTCCTTTATTATCTAATGTATTTATATCCTGCCTTGTTTCCCAGTGATTAACATCATTCTTTATGTGCAAGGGAGGAACTGTACTTCAGGAACATTAACCTGATAGTCCAGAGTTTATTTGGAGGAACAGAGTGTAGGAAACATGGAGGAACAGAGTGTAGGAAACAGTGTGTGTTTCCTCCCAGGAGGTTGTAACACATATAGCGCCTTTGAAAGGTTTTAAGCTGGAGGGGGAAGGGTCGGGGGTTGCACTAAAGCGGTAAAATGATCAGTTTTAAAGATGGTTGTGGCTACAGTGATTTCATTGGACCAGGGCCCTTGTTTCTGTTCTTCATTAGTATTTTCCCAATTATGCCACTATTACCAGCTTTCTGAAGAGTGACCTATATTTTGTAGTCTGTATTCCCTACAACCTGCAATAAATCTAAATCTCAGGAATATGTAATTTTTCTGACAGTGGACCTGAAAAGTTTTCATCAGTTGAATCTACCCTTTCAAACAGGAAATAATTTCTCTTTCTCTTTAGCACGTACTTTTTAGCTCTAGCTGGGAAACTTTGTTGTCTGCCATTCCTTGTCTGTTAACCTTTGCAGGAGCTGCCCCACAAACCCAGAGTATAACAGACCTCTCCCAGCTACTTTCTTTCCTTGGAAGCCCCTTTTATTGCTTGCTTTTATTAAAAGTTTCCTATCAGTCATCCTAAAGTAATGTTAACTGCTTTATGACATAAATGTATGTGTATTACTGATAATTTATCAGTTTTACTTCCTTCGTGTAGGTTGAGTATTCGTTCTTTCTTGTAACTATAGAGTGCCAAACTTGAAGCAGAAGTAGAGTGAATTCTTAGATTTAAAATGTGATACATAGACTTCTTACTGTATCATTTAAGTAATGAAGTGTTTTTAATGTTTTTATGTAAGAAAGGTGGAGTGGGGTGAGGAGGAAGGAGGAATCAGGTAACCTGTCAAGGCAATCACAGAGAAGCACTAAAACCTGATAGTTAGCCATGGATCTGTTCATTTATCTGCATGCTCTTCATAGAAGTAAGCTTTAGAAACTGTAACTTTTTACAGTTTAATGACTTCCATGGAATTAAAATGATTCAGTAATATTAACACCAGAAGGGGCATTGTTTGAAGGAATCCCTGTTGTGTCTATTAATGAGTTCCCTTTTATGCAGGTGTGTGGGTGATTGCCAGCTCTCATTCAACACAGAATAGAATAGTTGGTCAGAGGTGAACCTGGCACCTACCAAGTATTCAGACCTGTCTTTTAGGTTATTTTCATTCCTTGAGAAGAAAACTGAAGAATTAGTTGGGGTAAAGAGATTTGTGGGCTTTGGATAGATCTCTATAAAGCAAGGGCTGTCACTCTGACCACTAAGCATGTACTCCTCCTCATTCACATCAGGGTCATATTAAAAATGTTACGTGGTAGTAGCAGTAGCTGCTTTGTTTTTCTTAGCCGTGGCAGCAATTAACACAGTGCACTCACTAGTGGCTTAACATACCAACACTTAAGTCCTTATTTTTTGTTTTTGTTTTTAAGTCATTGAAATTATGAAACTGTCATTCCAATGGAAGCATTATAGTTCTTCGGAACCATTATGATCTCAAAAGGAAAGGAGAATGATACAGATACACTGGCTGAGGTGTTTTGAGGTGCATCGAAGTGTTCCAGCCTGTGGCTTACCTTAACATGTTCTTGAAGTACCATGGCGTGGATTAAAAGGTATGCTTTAGAAATCTTCCAGTGGCCCCAAGGTCATGCGTAGAGTGAACACTCATGGTTCTATATTTAATTATTGCATATTTTAAGATATTTTAATATTTAAATTGCAGATGTGGTTATGGAGTTATGGCAAAAGTATTTTTTGTTGTAAAAACATGTATCACAAGCTTGTTGAGTGATTCCCCACCCCCCTTTGAGATATGGTTATAGGAGACACTAGGGTAGATATTTTTGCTAGATTTTAATAGTAATGGGCTATAGTTTCTCTCACGAAATAGTTTAGTGATTATTCATATGTTAGTCTGTAATTATCTTTCTGGTTTACATCATAACTAGTTTCTCTGTAGTGCTGTCATTTCATGGTAGCCTGAACAGGAAATAATTGGATACAGTTCTTCAGTTGGAGTGTTAATTTGACCAAACGAAATAATTTTTACTTGGACCATTTATAGTTTGTGCTTGTTTTTGTCTTTTACAAAGAATTTTTACTGAGAGGAAAATGAGTAATTCTTTACTAATACTGTGATTGTTGTCTCTTCACCACCGTATGTATACAGTTAATCTTTCATGTGTTTGTGGTATGTAGTCCCACTGTTACTTGTGGTTGCTAGTAGTGGTAATTCTAGGCTTCATATTACCCACTTAACCATCAAAAATCTTTAAGGTTTTTATGTTCATAACATTTTATTTGAGTGATGTAGTCAAACCATTTCTTAATTATTGGAAACCTTGGAAACCTAAATTTGTACTGTTTGCTTGCTACTGGATGTTTTCTTGGGGTAGTGGAAATGAATCAACCCAGGGAGAATGCTGAGTTCATAAAGTTACATCGGGTTCAAAATTCTTTATCTTTTAGGTAATGAAGGAAAACATGTTGGGAAGATAGATGTTTAAATCATGGATATATAAGTGTAATAGAAATACTTTGGTGCAGCCTGTAATTTTTATCAGTCTACCTTATGTTAAGATTCTCTTGACGTGTCAGCAGTTAAATTATTAATGGAATTTAGTTATTAAACCTAAGACAAAACTGCTTTATATTAAATTCTGGTCTATAATGACAGTGAATCAAGTTTCAAGGTGAAGTCAGCTGCCTGTTAACCAAGTTCAACCAGGTATTTTATGTCCAATACAACAGTGTCTACTCTCCAAAAAGATGGTTTCTTTGGTTGGAGATGGTATTTGATACATTGTTTACAAAATATATTTCTCCATAATATTTGCCACTTCAACTTAAAAAAAAATCTCTTTTTAGGGTAGTACTTGGGCATCTGTTTGTTTTAATGCCACAGGGATTCTTGATGCACAGCCAGATTTGGGAACTCCTTTCTCTTTGGAAGAGTTTATAGCTTGGTGGTTAAGAGCTTAGATTCTGCGGCCAGCTGATCTGTGTTTCAAATCTGGCACTACTTTTTTTGTTTTGACAGGTTGAAAGAATGATCTGGGAAAAAAATAAACTTGTGTATTAAAAATATAATACCGTAATTATATATTACATTATATATGTGTGTGTATATGTATATATACACACACATATATATAAATAAATTCCATACACATTTAGTGTAGGATTGAGCATGCAAGAAGCCAGTGTTAGATTAACAGTGATGATGATTATTTTTATTTATTTATTTTTAAATTTATTTTATTTTATTTATTTTTGGCTGCGTTAGGTCTTTGTTGCTGCCCGCGGGCTTTCTCTAGTTGCGGCGAGCGACTCTTCGTTGTGGTGCACGAGCTTCTCATTGCAGTGGCTTCTCTTGTTGCAGAGCACGGGCTCTAGGCGCATGGGCTTCAGTAGTTGTGGCTTGTGGGCTCTAGAGCACAGGCTCAGTAGTTGTGGCACACGGGCTTAGTTGCTCCGCAGCATGTGGGATCTTCCTGGACCAGGGCTCGAACCCATGTCCCTCGCATTGGCAGGTGGATTCCCAACCACTGCGCCACCAGGGAAGCCCGATGATGATTATTAAATGCCAGATTAGGAACCTCTTTTCTGCGGGGTGAGATGCTATTACATTATTTCTTTTTCTGAATCTTATACTTTCTTCTGTGATCTTCCTAGAGTTAAATAAACAATCACTCTTTGACTAATGTTTTCAATTCTTTGAGCTTTTTCTCATCAGTAAAAGAAGGTGGCCACTGGAGACTGGTAATTTATCTCTGGTTCTCTTATCCTGCTAGGTCGATTTGTGTGTCCTTTAAAGCTGTGTTTTTCAAATTGCAGGTTTCAGCCCATTCACTAGTGGGTCAAGAACTCGATTTAGTTGGTTAAGAACTCGATTTAGTGGGGGTTATGATCAGCATTAAGACATGTATTGTAATAGAAAATAAAATCAGTGCAGTGTATGTAGAAAAGAGCATTTTTTAAAAAAAACTTATTTCATTTTTTTTAAAAAGCTGAAATAAACAAGATATATGCACATTTATGTGTATGTTGCTTGGATCGTTTTGGTTCCACTCAGTGTATGCCTCCCATGGTCACAGATGTCCCTGAGATGTGGTATTAGGTTTATATTGTTTTTCCTTGCTGAGAAAAGGTGACCAGGATAGGTTCCAGTCTGTGGCTTCTAATGGTATGCCATATTCTCTATATCATCTTCAAGGATCTTCCTACCATGCTTTGCGTTACAGGAGAATATCTAAGGAGCAGGGAGAAAAGGGGAACATAATAGCAGCAGCTGATGAGTGGCATTAACTAAGGATATTTTATCAAGTAGAGTAATCTAGTAGACCGCCCCTTGGCATGCATTCTGTTAATGTGTTAATCAACTCATAGATCAGTGGTTTTCAAACTGCCAGTGGTAGCCCATTCTGGAGTCAATTAAATAAGTTGCTATCCTCCCTTACTCCCTCCCACCCTGCAAATTATATGAAGCAGAAAAGAACAGAATAGGAAATGCCATGAATGGATCATATGATATAGTTCTGTAAAACTCTTGTTTTGAGGGTATGTATGTGTACTGTATTGCAGACCTAAGTTCTGATAATGATCATCTGGGAAACTGCATGGCACTCAGTCTTATAAATCCATATTGCCAAACTGACCTCAGCCAGAGAAGACTTCACATATCTAAAACAGGATTGTTAGCTCAGTAGTTTTCTCTCTGACAGTAGGAAACAGTTAGCTATGAAACCTTGTTTTTTGTTGTGTTATTTGGGGTGAGTGTGTGTATGTGTGTGTGTTTTCTTGCTTGCTTGCCCTCGTAAATATTTAAAGGCTCATAGGTTAGAAATTTATAATATTTCCTAGTTGTGAAGGAATTTACTTTCTTTGCATTGATGAAAATGACCCATGCAATTAAAAAGTACCAAAAAACTGATGATACATACTAAAATCCACCCACTTCATTTTCCCATTCCTTGTGTCTTAGGACTTTTTCATATACCAGGTACTTTTTTACTTCAGAAGGTAAATATAAAAGTTTAATGTTGCCAAAAAAATTAACCTTAAATTAGATATGTCACAAATATTTAAGGTAGTCAAATGTTAGAACTTCTGTTTTTGTGAGGATTTTGATAATATTTAAAATTTTATTTTTCTTGGATTAGTGCCTCTGCCTATTCCAGTGTCCTCATAACAGCAGATATTTGCTTTACAGATATATTGAAGATGATCACAGAGTTTCTGGTGAATATTTTTTAAAAAGTAAAGCTTCAGAGTAGTACAGTATCAGCATATTCATGTTTTAAGATTGTGTTTGAAATACAGTTTCCTGGGCTTCCCTGGTGGCGCAGTGGTTGAGAGTCCGCCTGCCGATGCAGGGGACACGGGTTCGTGCCCCGGTCCAGGAAGATCCCACATGCTGCGGAGAGGCTGGGTCCGTGAGCCATGGCCGCTGAGCCTGCGCGTCCGGAGCCTGTGCTTCGCAATGGGAGAGGCCACAACAGTGAGAGGCCCGCATACCACAGAAAAAAAATTAAAAAATTGCCTGCGTGAAATTGCTGAAGACTTACACCTGGTGTATGTAAGTTTTCCTAGCACTTAGTTTTAGACTCAACAAAATTACATGAAAGAACATAAACTTCTAAGGACCTCTTTTCAGCTGTATTGTTTGTAGCCCCATTTAGATCTTGATACCACTTCCTAATAGAATCTGTCAACAACATGGATTATCACTTTTTTGAAGTGTCAGCATACCACATTAAACTACATTGCTGTTGTAGTGCGAGTAACAGTAATTACCTATAGCATGGTATCTTTGCAGGGCATTCTTTATGGGAAAAGTAGACAGTTTCATTAGGGTGAGGAAATTAATCATTGTTTTAGCTCTTTGGACTTGGTAAAATAGTTAATTCCTTTTTCTCATAAAATTTGTGAAGTTAGTATGAACTCGTTTGGTGGACCATTTATAACTTTTTCCTCCACTGTAGAAAATAACTTATTAGACATTTCAGATCAGTTTGTTCATAATCATTTGTTAATTCAAAGTAGTTGGTCTAAATTATATTATAGTTTAAGAGCTACGATTTCATGACTGTTTTGTTACCCTTTTAGCAAGATGACTTGCTATTGTTATGGTTCATTCGCTTAGTGAGCACACACTGTACAGAATTGCATTTGAAAACTTAATATTTTATGCAGTTGAGTCAATTTTAATTATGAACAATACATGCTTATAGTGTTGGGCATATTTCTCTAATGTACACTAATGCCATTAAAAAAAATTTGTCCAGCATAAAAGTTACAGCCTAAAAAAATCCCCTGTGCATCTTCAGTTTATTATGGAAACAAGTTGGCATTTTCTTCATTACTGGGATACTTATAATTCTTTAAAGGCGCTAGATTTGACTAATTCCTAGAGCTGTTAACAGTCAGATTTTCCTGGTTTATTTAAATGTGGCATCGTTCCGTTTTCCCTAGTTGGATTACTACAGCGTTTCATCCTTGAGAATCAGCAGTTCTGGTTTGCTGAGAAATAGTTTACAAGTTAAGAAGTGATTTTTCTGAAACATTTAAATAAATTTTCATATGATAGGGGATTTGTTTAATGGATAAAAGCAAATAGAAGTTAAAATTGGGGAAAAAACAATTATTTTGCGAAGGCAAAGTAAAGTGGTTTAAAGACTAGACTATGGCTTCCTTATGTTTTTATATGTAATCTTCAATCTTAGTATGATCAGTGTGTAATCAGAAACAGAGGAAAGTCGTACCTTGTGACTTTTTGAGCTTCAGTTTTCCCTTTTAAGTTTGAAATAATGCCTATCAGAATTGTTAATGAGAGTTAAATGAGAGCATATATAAGTGGATATATTCTGTTTGTTTTTATGTGCTTGTCTGTTTTACTGCATGAGGCCAGTTTAGGATGCTATGGATATAAAAGTTGTAATAAGAGCTTCATCTAACCTTATGGAATCAGGGAGTGGAGATATAGAAGATAATTTGGGAATGCAGCTGATAGCATTTGTCAGTGAATTGCTTGTGATGGAAGGCAAGAATGAGGGGAAGAGGTCAATAATACTAGCACTGTAGAGAAGAGAGACCACAGTGTCTTTAGGGAACATGCATGTGTAGAAGTTGGTGAGAAAGGAATGTTAAGAATTAGCTGCTGCAATGGAGCAACTCATCTTTTTTTTTTTTTTTTTTTTGCGGTACGCGGGCCTCTCACTGTTGTGTGGCCCCTCCCGTTGCGGAGCACAGGCTCCGGACACGCAGGCTCAGCAGCCATGGCTCATGGGCCCAGCTGCTCCGCGGCATGTGGGATCTTCCTGGACCGGGGCACGAACCCGTGTCCCCTGCATCGGCAGGCGGACTCTCAACCACTGCGCCACCAGGGAAGCCCGAGCAGCTCATCTTTAAAGAAAAACTGTGCCCTCATATTTTCTAGTTAGACAGCTGATGTTAGGGGCAGTTGACTAGCCAGTTAACTAGTAAATTTGTAACACAACAGCTTTACATAATTTGAACTCATAGCACAGCAAAATACCAAGTAAATATATAGCATGAATGGCCCAAACTGTGACAGTTAAGTCTACACCTGCTAAGAGTATAGACTTGTTTTCCTCATTGCTGCTATCAAATCCCAAGGCTTTTGCCTCCTGTTCTAGTGTTTTACTACTATAATTTATCAGGGTCTATACTTTTAATCACTTTATGGTGATTCTCAATTCAGAATCTTCCTTTTGCCTGTGCCGAGCCAAGACTCCTCAGATGGTTGTTGAAGTATTAGGCTGCCTATTGTACCACCCAAGGCAAAGCATTTTGCTGCCAGATTTTGTACCATCAACCTCCGTGCCCGTGTTGTGTATTCCCCTTGCAGAGCCCCATGGCCCCTCCTTGTGAGGCTTGCCTGAGCAGATGCTAGCTGCTGGGCCTGCCTTTTTGGTCCTAGCAGTGTATGAAAGCATGACAGGTTAATGGCTCAGATAAGGTTTGGCAGAAAAGCCATTCTTTAAGCTTTGAATTGTGGTTAAGACCACTTCTTCAGAGTGGTTTTTGGCTTTACCACAAAAATTAGGTTTGATCGTTATAACATGACGTGATAACAGAAAGTTAAGTTACGGTTCAAAAGAAATGTATTGTTTTGGGTATAAACACTCAAGCAGAAAGGCATTTCCTTATTCATGCAGTGGTGTTATTAAAAACGTTCTGGAAATCTTTTCTTCCCTATTCTGAATATATGAATTTTGACCACCTTATTATTTTTGTTTATTGAATAGTCTCCCTTCACTGTCCTATTTTGCATGTTTTAAAATGATAATTGCCATCTTTTATTTTTTTCCCTTAGGGACAGGCTTCTTTGAAAAGGTTTGTTAACTCCTTGTAAACCTGAATCGTAGTCTTTCCTTTATGAATTAGACCTTATTTTGGTTACACATCCATAAATGTTCTGGTCTGTGTTATTTAAAAGGGAAATAGGGGCTTCCCTGGTGGCGCAGTGGCTGAGAGTCCGCCTGCCAACGCAGGGGACACGGGTTCGTGCCCCGGTCCGGGAGGATCCCACATGCCGCGGAGCGGCTGGGCCCATGAGCCATGGCCGCTGAGCCTGCGTGTCTGGAGCCTGTGCTCCGCAACGGGAGAGGCCACAACGGTGAGAGGCCCGCGTACAGCAAAAAAAAAAAAAAAAAAATAATAAAAGGCAGATGCACTGCAGAATTCAAGTATTTTAGAATACCAAACTGTATCCTAGAGGTTTGGCTATTTAAGAAATTGGCCAAAAAATGGTTTGATAGAGGTTGGGCTGGTACTGTCTTTATAATTTTTAGAAAATTGAATTTTCTACGTATTCTTGGTCCTTTTCAACTCAGAAAAAAATGTACTTTGTGAAATTATGATTGATAGGGTAGACACTATCACATGAACAATATAACATATTGTCTTTGTACAGGGAATACGAAAGAGTAATCATCAAAAATTTGACCTACAGATCTACGTGAACATGTGTGTCTGTTTATGCAATAGCTAAGGTATGCTCCCACAGCAGATGTCTTTAGACTTCCTCAATTATATGCATTTATAGCTTTAGAAAATATTTTTTCACTTTCTAGTAATCAAAGAAAAAATGATCCTTTACAATTATAAAATTTAGTCAGTAGTGGAAGTATTGGGAGTGTAATGAAAGGTTTCCTTTCAGGTTTTTTGTTGACCCCTCACTGAAGCAAAATGGGTCTGTACTATAGCATAGAAACTTTTAGGGTCAGTTAGTACATTTAATAATCTTTTCATAATTTTTATATTCATACCTCTTCATATGTTAGTATCCAGAGTTGAAGTGTAATTAAATTCTATCTTACTACAGACTACATGGAAAATCATGGACATTATACTCTAGTTACATTTTTTTTTGAATTTTATTTTATTTTTTTATACAATAGGTTCTTATTAGTCATACATTTTATATACATCAGTATATACATGCAATCCCAATCTCCCAGTTCATCACACCACCACCCCCAACCCCCGCTGCTTTCCCCCCTTGGTGTCCATACGTTTGTTCTCTACATCTGTGTCTCTGTTTCTGCCCTGCAAACTGGTTCATCTGTACCATTTTTCTAGGTTCCACATATATGCGTTAATATATGATATTTGTTTTCCTCTTCCTGACTTACTTCACTCTGTATGACAGTCTCTAGATGCATCCAGTCTCTACAAATGACCCAATTTCGTTCCTTTTTATGGCTGAGTTATATTCTATTGTATATATGTACCACAACTTCTTCATCCATTTGTCTGTCGATGGGCATTTAGGTTGCTTCCATGACCTGGCTATTGTAAATAGTGCTTCAATGAACATTGGGGTGCATGTGTCTTTTTGAATTATGGTTTTCTCTGGGTATATGCCTAGTAGTGGGATTGCTGCGTGATATGGTAATTCTGTTTTTAGTTTTTTAAGGAACCTCCATACTGCTCTCCATAGTGGCTGTATCAATTTACATTCTCACCAACACTGCAAGAGGGTTCCCTTTTCTCCACACCCTCTCCAGCATTTGTTTGTAGATTTTCTGATGATGCCCATTCTAACTGTTGTGAGGTGATACCTCATTGTACTTTTGATTTGCATTTCTCTAATAATTAGTGATGTCGAGCAGCTTTTCATGTGCTTCTTGGCCATCTGTATGTCCTCTTTGGAGAAATGTCTATTTAGGTCTTCTGCCCATTTTTTGATTGCGTTGTTTGTTTTTTTAATATTGAGCTGCATGAGCTGTTCGTTTATTTTGGAGATTAACCCTTTGTCTGTTGATTCGTTTGCCAATATTTTCTCCCATTCTGAGGGTTGTCTTTTTGTCTTGTTTGTAGTTTCCTTTGCTTTGCAAAAGCTTTTAAGTTTCCTTAGGTCCCATTTGTTTATTTTTGTTTTTATTTCCATTACTCTAGGAGGTGGATCAAAAAAGATCTTGCTGTTATTTAAGTCAACGAGTGTTCTTCCTATGTTTTTCTCTAAGAGTTTTATAGTGTCTGGTCTTGAATTTAGGTCTCGAATCCATTTTGAGTTTGTTTTTGTGTATGGTGTTAGGGAGTGTTCTAATTTTATTCTTTTACATGTAGCTCTCCAGTTTTCCCAGCACCACTTATTGAAGAGACTGTCTTTTCTCCATTATATATCCTTGCCTCTTTGTCATAGATTAGTTGACCATAGGTGCATACGTTTATCTCTGGGCTTTCTATCCTGATCCATTGATCTATATTTCTGTTTTTGTGCCAGTACCATATTGTCTTGATTACAGTAACTTTGGAGTATAGTCTGAAGTCAGGGAGTCTGATTCCTCCACCTCCCTTTTTTTCCCTCAAGACTGCTTTGGCTATTCGGGGTCTTTTGTGTCTCCATACAAATTTTAAGAATTTTTTTCTTCTAGTTCTGTAAAAAATGCCATTGGTGATTTGATAGGGATTGCATTGAATCTGTAGATTGCTTTGAGTAGTATAGTCATTTTCACAATATTGATTCTTCCAATCCAAGAACATGGTGTATTTCTCCATCTGTTGGTATCATCTTTAATTTCTTTCAACAGTGTCTTATAGTTTTCTGCCTACAGGCCTTTTGCCTGCTTAGGTAGATTTATTCCTAGGTATTTTATTCTTTTTGTTGCAATGGTAAATGGGAGTGTTTCCTTCATTTCTCTTTCAGATTTTTCATCATTAGTGTATAGGAATGCAAGAGATTTCTGTGCACTAATTTTGTATCCTGCAGCTTTACCAAATTCATTGATTAGCTCTAGTAGTTTTCTGGTGGCATCTTTAGGATTCTCTGTATAGTAGTATCATGTCGTCTGCAATCAGTGACAGTTTTACTTCTCCTTTTCCAATTTGTATTCCTTTTATTTCTTTTTCTTCTCTGATTGCCATGGCTAGGACTTCCAAAACTGTGTTGAATAATAGTGGCGAGGGTGGACGTCCGTGTCTTGTTCCTGATCTTAGAGGAAATGCTTTCAGTTTTTCACCATTGAGAATGATGTTTGCTGTGGGTTTGTCGTATATGACCTTTATTATGTTGAGTTGGGAGTTTTCCTCCCTCTGCAGTTTTTTGGAAGAGTTTGAGAAGGATGGGTGTTAGCTCTTATCTAAATGTTTGATAGAATTCACGTGTGAAGCCATCTGGTCCTGGACTTCTGTTTGTTGGAAGATTTTTTTTTCCTCTGGTACGCGGGTCTCTCACTGTTGTGGCCTCTCCCGTTGCGGAGCACAGGCTCCGGACGCGCAGGCTCAGCGGCCATGGCTCATGGGCCCAGCCGCTCCGCGGCATGTGGGATCCTTCCGGACCGGGGCACGAACCCGTGTCCCCTGCATCGGCAGGTGGACTCTCAACCAGTGCGCCACCAGGGAAGCCCTGTTGGAAGATTTCTAATCACAGTTTCAATTTCATTACTTGTGATTGGTCTGTTCATATTTTCTGTTTCTTCCTCGTTCAGTCTTGGAAGGTTGTACCTTTCTAAGAATTTGTTGATTTCTTCCAGGTTGTCCATTTTATTGGCATATAATTGTTTGTAGTAATCTCTTAAAATCCTTTGTATTTCTGCAGTATCAGTTGTGATTTCTTCTTTCATTTCTAATTTTATTGATTTGAGTCCTCTCCCTCTTTTTCTTGATGAGTCTGGCTAATGGTTTATCAATTTTGTTTATCTTCTCAAAGAACCAGCTTTTGGTTTTATTGATCTTTGCTATTGTTTTCTTTGTTTCTATTTCATTTATTTCTGCTATGATCTTTATGATTTCTTTCCTTCTGCTAACTTTAGGTTTTGATTGTTCTTCTTTCTGTAGTTCCTTTAAGTGTAATGTTATATTGTTTATTTGAGATTTTTCTTGTTTCTTGAGGTAGGCTTGTATAGCTATAAGCTTCCCTCTTAGACCTGCTTTTGCTGCATCCCATAGGTTTTGGATCGTCGTGTTTTCATTGTCATTTGTCTCTAGGTATTTTTTGATTTTCTCTTGGATTTCTTCAGTTATTTAGTAACGTATTGTTTAGCCTCCTTGTGTTTGTGTTTTTTACGGTTTTTTTCCCTGTAATTGATTTCTGATCTCATAGCGTTGTGGTCAGAAAAGATGCTTGATATGATTTCAGTTTTCTTAAATTTACTGAGGCTTGATTTATGACCCAAGACGTGATCTATCCTGGAGAATGCTCTGTGCGCACTTGAGAAGAAAGTGTAATCTGTGGTTTTTGGATGGAATGTTCTATAAATATCAATTAAATATATCTGGTCTGTTGTTGCATTTAAAGCTTGTGTTTCCTTATTAATTTTCTGTTTGGATGATCTGTCCATTGGTGTAAGTGAGGTGTTATGGTCCCCCACTATTGTGTTACTGTCCATTTCCTCTTTTAGCACTGTTAGCAGTTGCCTTATGTGTTGAGGTGCTCCTATGTTGGGTGCATATATATTTATAATTGTTATATCTTCTTCTTGGATTGATCCCTCGATCATTGTGTAGTGTCCTTCCTTGTCTCTTGTAACATTCTTTAAAGTCTCTTTTATCTATATGAGTATTGCTACTCCAGCTTTCTTTTGATTTCTTTTTGCATGGAATATATTTTTCCATCCCCTCACTTTCAGTCTGAATGTGTCCCTAGGTCTGAAGTGGGTCTCTCGTAGACAGCATATATATGGGTCTTGTTTTTGTATCCATTCAGCAAGCCTTTGTCTTTTGGTTGGAGCATTTAATCCATTCACGTTTAAGGTAATTATCGATATGTATGTTCCCATTACCATTTTCTTAATTGTTTTGGGTTTGTTTTTGTAGGTCCTTTCCTTCTCTTCTGTTTCCCACTTAGAGAAGTTCCTTTAGCATTTGTTGTAGAGCTGGTTTGTTGGTGCTGAATTCTCTTAGCTTTTGCTTGTCTGTAAAGCTTTTGATTTCTCCATCGACTCTGAATGAGATCCTTGCTGGGTAGAGTAATCTTGGTTGTAGGTTCTTCCTTTTCATCACTTTAAATATGTCATGCCACTCCCTTCTGGCTTGTAGAGTTTCTGCTGAGAAATCAGCTGTTAACCTTACGGGAGTTCCCTTGTATGTTATTTGTCGTTTTTCCTTTGCTGCTTTCGATAATTTTTCTTTGTCTTTAATTTTTGCCAATTTGATTACTGTGTGTCTCGCCATGTTTCTTCTTGGGTTTATCCTGTATGGGAGTCTGCACTTCCTGGACTTGGGTGGCTATCTCCTTTCCCATGTTAGGGAAGTTTTTGACTATAATCTCTTCAAATATTTTCTCAGGTCCTTTCTCTCTCTCTTCCCTTCTTGTACCCCTATGATGTGAATGTTGTTGTGTTTAATGTCCCAGAGGTCTCTTAGGCTGTCTTCATTTCTTTTAATTCTTTTTTCTTTATTCTGTTCTGCAGCAGTTAATTCCACCATCTGTCTTCCAGGTCACTTATCCGTTCTTCTGCCTCAGTTATTCTGCTATTGATTCCTTCTAGTGTATTTTTCATTTCAGTTATTGTATTGTTCATCTCTGTTTGTTTGTTGTTTAATTCTTCTAGACCTTTGTTAAACATTTCTTGCATCTTCTCGATCTTTGCCTCCATTCTTTTTCTGAGGTCCTGGATCATCTTCACTATCATTATTCTGAATTCTTTTTCTGGAAGGTTTCCTATCTCCACTTCATTTAGTTGTTTTTCTGGGGTTTTATCTTCTTCCTTCATCTGGTACATAGCCCTCTGCCTTTTCATCTTGTTTATCTTTCTGTGAATGTGGTTTTTGTTCCACAGGCTGCAGGATTGTAGTTCTTCTTGCTTCTGCTATCTGCTCTGTGGTGGATGAGGCTATCTTTCTAGTTACATTTTAAACCAAATTTATCATTGTGTCAATTTGGGCAAGGTGGTTTCTAAGCTGATCTTGTAATGGGGATAATAGCACCTACCTTAATAAGATTGACGTGTGTGTGTGAAGTGAGATACGCATGCACAGTGCATAGCCTGATCCTGCTGTTGTAGTGTATTCTGTCTGCATAGGGATCATGTTTCTTATTTGCTGTTGTACGTTCCAAGTGTGTACTACAGTGCCTAACATACAGTAGGCACTTTAATATGTTAAATGTTAATGAAAGAACAAAGGAATGAGACTGTAGGAAAACAATTAATTATGCCACTCTCTCTCTCCTTCTTCTTCATCTTGGTTTTAGTTAAGGGAGGCATAGGAAGCCAGTTTAAAAATTAACAAATAGGAAGATTCTAATCCTAGTACACATTCAACCTTTTTCTGTGACACTGCATAATTAGTGATTTTTTTTTTTTTTTAAGTGCCTACTCTGGAATAGATTTGCCCCAGCAGAGGACCATAGTTGATCCTGATTTTTTGCCTACTAATTAGGAAAGGAGATTGTAAATTCTGATCTGCAGTTTGGATGGAGAGAAGAAGACCAATTTTGTCAGGACTTATACCCTTATACTAACCCTTCTTGATATGAAATACATACATTCGGGAATGGTATAGCCGAGGACTAGAAATCACTGGCTTCTAAATTTTGATGTTAAAATACAATTTGACGACAATAGGAATAAAGTCTAGGAAAGAACTTTTTTTCAAAACCATCCATTCATTCAAGAAACTTAAATATTTATATATCTAGAAATATATTTATCAATTAAAGTAATATACCTACAGAAAAGCAAAGCACACAAATCATAAATGTACAATAAAGTAAATTTTCACAAAGTGAATATACATGGGTGACCATCGCACAGATGAAGTTACAGAATATTACTAGCTCTTCAGGGACCCTTCTTATAGCTCCTCCTAGTGTCTGTACCTCCCTCTCAAAGGTAACCTGTATTCTTGTGAGTATAGTAGATTAGTTTTGCTTTTTTTTTTTTTTTGAATTTCATATAAATAGAATCATACAATTCTTGTACCTTTTTGAGCCTGACTTGTTTTGCTAGTAATCAACATTATTGCATATGTAATGATAATTTGTTCACTTTCATTACTGAATAGCACTCTATTGTATGATTATTCTATAATTTATCTAATCCTTTGACAGTGGCCATTTGAGTTTCTGATTGCGGTTATTATGTCTGATGATGCTGTGGACATTGTTGTAGATGTCTTTTGGTACCTATGTATATACATTTGTGGGGGTATAGCATTCTTACTACTTTTGAACATGTGCAGTAATAATCTCAAGTCAATAAGCATGTATTTTAAACTGTTGTCAATGGTTTATCAGTATCACTATATTCTCAGGTGTACTTTCATTAAGGAAAAGTCTTGGGCCTTCACGTACCACCTCATTGCATGATGTTGCTTCTGAGGCTATTCCATTCCACAGGCTGAATCAGTTAATTTAGAGAGAGGTCCACTGGACATAACTTTTACAGGGAAATATTATTTTTTTCTACTCATACTTTCTGTGTGATGGGAGCTAAGTAGTACAATGCCTGGTTTCTCTCTACCAAGTTTAATCCTTTGATTCCTCAACAGTTACTTGGAAATTTTTATTTCTAGGGTGTTAGGAATCAATATAGAGCCCAGCTTTAAAATTGCAAAGTCTTTTGGCTTAGTAGCTTTCTTTTTTAACTGAAAATCGCCTATTTTTCCATAGTTTGTTTATTCCATGGAGGCAAGAACTTACTTTGAGAGGTCTCCTGAAATGTAACTTATTCGTCTTCCTCATATCCTTCCCCACTAAAAACCTCTTTGGCCCTTTCTGCTAGTCAAGCTACCCTACCAGAAACCATTGATGGTCACTTCTTGGGGATCTGATCTCTCAGTGCCAAACACCTGTCCTGAACAGTGGTTAGCATATAGGTAACTGGATCCCTTCCTAGATAAATGAACTACACACTAAATGTTGCATACCTTTTCAAGAATAGGACCCAAGGAGAACAGGTGAAGAAATCCTATTATGGATAGTTATTATCTTTGACTTTCTAAATTTCATTTTAGATAAGGGGATAAGGGGGGAAGAAGCCCCATTTACTTTTATTGGCTTTTTTTTTCTTCCTTTTTTTAAAAAGTCTCACTAGGATTGGAAAGAGCATTTCAAAAGATGAGAGAAAATTAATAACTTCTGATTAATATCAGATTTCTTTCTTCCTGCAAAGAATTTTCAAATGATGTCAGAGAACTGACACCCTTAACATCTTTGGCAGAAGTTTTGTGGAGAAAAAAGATCTTCACTGCTTATAATTTGAGGTGGGGGTGAGAAGTAATGGGGGGGTGCAATGGCAAAAACTGTGTGATTTCATCTCATGTACAAGCTGCTTTCCATGATCACTTGGCATTTTCCATGGGAGATGTTCAGCCCCAAACAGTCTTCGATGGATTGTTTGCATGTTTTCTGGGCTGCGCTACCTTGGGAGGTGTAGATTCTAGGACAGATTTCTCTCTTTCCTTTTGTATCTTTGCCTTGATGGTAGTAGGAACCATTTTTATATATGTACATATACTCCTCATGGTTTTCTTTTGTTTGTTGTGGCACCCACTTGTTTGTTCTTTTCTAAGTTACTGGACAGCTGCCGCCACCTAACCAGGCAGTAACATAGGATACCCCTCAAAGCTGAGCTATTATCCCTCACTAAGCCATAGTTTAAGCAAAACTAAATGTGCTACTTGAGCGGTAGAATATAGATAAAACATAAAGTTTACCATTTTAAACATTTTTAAGTGTGCAGTTCAGTTGCATTGAGTACATTCATATTATTGCACAACCACCATCACCATCCATCTCCAAAACTTTTTTATCGTCCCAAACTGTACCCATTAGACAATAACTCTCCATGCTCCCTTACCCTCACCCCTGCCATCAGTCCGTGGCAACCACCATTCTACTGAATTTGAATACTCTAGGTCCCTCATATAAGTGGAATCATAGGATATTTGTCCTTTTGTGTGTGTCATATTTTATTTAGCACAATGTATTCAAGGTTCATCCATATTGTATGTAGCATATGTCAGAATTTTTTTTAAGGTGGAATAATATTTAATTGTATGTGTATACCACATCTGTCCATCCATCGGTGGGCATTTGGGTTATTTCCACCTTTTGCCTATTGTGAATAATGCTGCTCTGAACATTGGTGTACAAGTATCTATTTGAAATTCTGCTTTTACTTCTTTTGGGTATATACCCAGAAGTGGAATTGGTAGATCATGTAGTAATTGTACATTTAATTTTGGAGATATTGCCATACTGTTTTCCACAGTGGCTGCACCATTTTATATTTCCACCAGTAACATACAAGGGTTCAGATTTTCCCACATCCTCACCAACACTTGTTATTTTTTGTTTCTTTTGATAATAGGCATCCTGATGGGTGTGAAGTGGTATCATTATGGTTTTGATTTGCATTTCCCTAATGATTAGTAACGTTGAGCTTCTTTTATGTGCTTATAGGCTATTTGTATATCTTCTTGGAGATACATATCTTCTTATCTCTTCAAGTCCTTTGCCTATTTGTAAATCAGATGTTTTGTTGCTGAGTTATAGTTCTTTATGTATTCTGGATATTAATCTCTTTGTGAGATGTATGATTATATATATTTTAAAGCAATATAAATATGTATTTGTTTGGAAGGGCCTATTTCAGTTTTACCATGTTTCTTAGGGCAAATAGTCAGTAATCCACTCCTGAAGCAATAGTGGTGTTTTGTCTAAGTGCTTACTCAGGGCCTAGAACTCTTTTTGGTGCTGTACACTTACGAACTTTTAAAATTCTTGCAAGAATCCTACATGGACATACTTTCATCTGTGTTTTCAGTTGAGAAAAATGAGACACAGAGAGTTTAAGTAACTTTCATTAGTTTGCTTTAAAGGTGGAATGTGAGCTTAAGCAATCTAGCTCCTGAGTCCATGCCCTTACCGCAATATGTGGCTGCCTCTCCCATGACTTGCATTGGTGACAAACTGTGTGTGTGCTCTCATTAGATGACACTTTTCACCTCTTAAACACTGTCTTAAAAGGCAGTGCATAAGATCAAGTGAGGTGTCTGAAGAAGTTCTTAGCAAAAATTAAACAGACGTTAAGATTGGAACCTCTTTAAAATTCTTTATGTTGCATTATGTTTTCCTTTTTTGGAAGTATGTTTTCCATAAAGGTGTGTTCTTTATTTGGGTCTGGAATACTTTTTTCTAAAATGTTTCCCCTAGTGAAATTTGCTTACTGAGACCATTTTGGGGGTAAAATTTTTTTTTTTAACATCTTTATTGGAGTATAATAGCTTTACAATGGTGTGTTAGTTTCTGCTTTATAACAAAGTGAATCAGTTATACGTATACATATGTCCCCATGGGGGTAAATTTTTAACTTACATGGTTTTCTCTGTTTCTATTTTAAGCCACCTGTATTCTAGACTTGGTGTATGAGTGGCTTTAACTGATGTCTAGATACTGAAATTTTATTTTGCTGTTTACCTAAGCCAAACTTAATTAGTAATGAATAAAACATCTGTCAAATTGTATAATACATTCTAGAGCAAAATGGAATTTTTGCTGCTGCCCACCATTATCATTAATACTGGGCGTAGCGGGGTGTATGTATTTGTGTGTTGTTTTATATATGCACTTGGGGAAAGGGGATGAAAATGTAGATCTCATTTCCTCATTCAAAATTAATGTTACTCGGAATTCCCTGGTGGTCCAGTGGTAAGGACTCCTTGCTTCCACTGCAGGGTGCACAGGTTCGATCCTTGGTCGGGGAACTAAGATCCCGCATGCCGCGGCATGGCCGGGGGTGGGGTGGGGTGGGGGGAAGAAAAAGATCAATGCTACTAATTGGATAGCTTTTTTCCCCCTTTTCTTTCTCTCTTTTTTCTCTCCTTGTGTGTGTGTGTGGGGGGGGCGGGCAGACTGGGAGGTGCTATGTGTAACCAGCAGTCTATTCCTAATTGTACACATGGATTTAAAAAATTTTTTGTTAATAGAAATGATGCTTTTTTAAAATAAATTGGCTGCTTTGGGTCTTCATTGCTGCACACAGGCTTTCTCTAGTTGCGGTGAGTCGGGGCTACTCTTTGTTGCGGTGCAGGGGCTTCTTCTTGCGGCGGCTTCTCTTGTTGAGGAGCACGGGCTCTAGGAACGCAGACTTCAGTCGTTGTGGCATGCGGGCTCAGTAGTTGTGGCTCGCGGGCTCTAGAGTGCAGGCTCAGTAGTTGTGGCGCATGGGCTTATTTGCTCCACAGCATGTGGGATCTTCCCAGACCAGGGCTCGAACTTCGTGTCCTCTGCATTGGCAGGCGGATTCTTAACCACTGCACCACCAGGGCAGCCCCAAATGATGTTTTATTGAATATCTTCGTATACAAATTTTTGCGTAGTCACAGTTTATGTATACCTATATAATAAATTTCCAGAATAGAAATGGCTAGGAATTCAAGGAAATGCATCTTGAATTATAATAGACACTGCCAAATGTCTTCCCAAAAGATTTTACAAATTTAAACTCCCATCAGTGCATGAGAATTCCTGTTTCTCTACTTGTACGTCAACAACGGGTATTATTATCAAACTTTAAATCTACAGCAACGATTCTTTTTATTTAAATATAAATTTACTTATTTATTTATTTTTGGCTGTGTTGGGTCTTTGTTGCTGCACGTGGGCTTTTTCTAGTTACAGTGAGCAGGGGCTACTCTTCCTTGCAGTGCGCAGGCTTCTTATTGTGGTGGTTTCTCTTGTTGCGGAGCGCAGGCTCTAGGCGCGTGGGCTTCAGTAGTTGTGGCTGGCACGTGGGCTCAGTAGTTGTGGTGCACGGCCTTAGTTGCTCCGCGGCATGTGGGATCTTCCCAGACCAGGGATCGAACCCGTATCTCCTGCATGGGCAGGCGGACTCTTAACCACTGCACCACCAGGGAAGTCCTAACAATTCTTAAATGATTGTCGTAAGAACATAAGAGCTATGCCAGGAAGCTGGCCATAGAGTGTCTTATGTGTCACCTTCATTGAATGTTTTTTGATAGGTTTGTCACCACCAGGTTCTGTGGCAATTAGGGTCAGGCCAGCAACTTGATCAGGAGATTAGTGCTTCTCTGATGGTGGCCTTTTTTGTTTTGATATAATTTCAGTTTACAGAAGAATTGCAAGAATATTACAAAGAAGTTCAGCCAGATACGTCAGTCATTAACATTTTACCACATTTGCATTATCTGTGTATCTACACATGCACGCACACACGCATACACATATATACTTATTTTCCCTGAACCCTTTGAAGGTAATTAGGCATCATGCCCTTTTCTCCCTAAACACTACAGTGTTTCTAAAAAATAAGGACATTCTCTTATTGAACCCCTGTACAGCTGTCAAAACCAGAAATTAAAATTGATATCCTATTTTCTAATCTACCGTTTTATGCAGATTTTGTTACTTGTCTAAATAATGTCCTTTTATAGGAGAGTAAATTCTGGATAGTCTGTTGTATTCAGTGATCATGTATCTTTAGTCCCTTCTAATCTGGGCCAGTTTCTCAGTTTTTTGCTTGTTTTTCACAACCTTGATGCTCTGAAAAGTATAGTCTACTTATTTTGTTGACTATTCCACAATTTAGGTATGTTATGTTTCCTCATGTTTAGATTCAAGTTCTGTGTTTTTTTTTTTTTGTCAGTGGTATCACAGAAGTGATATTGTGCTCTTATGCATCACGTTAGGAGGCATTTGATGTCAATTTGTCCTATTCAGTCTCTTGACATGAAATTGGAGTACTTTGCTCAGTGTCTCATTGCTCCCTCTTGTTGAGCCATAGGTTTTAAGACATATACTTTTCATATAAGATCTTTATATGTGATGTTAATGGATGCCAGTGTTCTCATAACTCAGTTGTGCTAACTGGGTGGTGAGGCTTATGGCTGTTGCAGATTTAATTGGGGGAAATCCCTCCTCAGGTATGGATTTTAGAAAAGACATCTTTACCCTAACCTGGTAATAAAAATACTGGAGATACCTAAAAAGCCAGATGCTGAGAATAGCTGGAAATGACGGTCCCAGTCACTCATTCTTTGTATCTTTCCACTCTTCCTGATTCTTTACACAAACTGCTGACAGACTGTTAAATTTGTTGTTGTTGTGGTTTTAATTGAAAAAGAAAAGGTAGGATAAAGGGACTTTAAAAATTAAGGAAGCAGTGCTTTTCAAATGTTCTCTACCCAGTATACTAGTAAGAAGGGGAGCATGTTCTCCACCTGATGGGGTCAACTGCAAGTGTGGCATGTCTTTGAAGTCTACCCCATAGGATACTTGTTCTAATAGAAACATGCTTAATAAATGTGATGGTTTCGGAGACTACATCATGCCTTGATTGTCTTTGTTACAGTATCCAGTCTCCTGCCTTGATTGTCTTTGTTACAGTATCCAAGACCACTAGTTACACCCTGTACAGGTTTTGAGCATTATTGCCATTAAATATGGTTCTTAAAGTAAGAGTAGTTTCAAAGCTAGAAGTTGAAATGTGACAAAGGGTGACATGTCTTGCTCAAAGTTATGTGACTTAATACGTAGGCTGTTTTCTGCCATAGGTATAGAATGAATAAGCTTTTAGAAGTAAAAATTAGTTACATATTTACTTTAAATATATTTTTTAGATTAGTCAAATATTAATCTTTTAAATCATATTCAATAAGTACAATATTTAAGTTGTTTCTTACATTTTTGTTTTTATAAACTATATAGATAATATCTTTGAACATATGCCATTGTCCATTTGTCTTAGTAGCATGTAAGTTCCATAAGGACATGGATTGTGTGTTTCTTTTGTTCACTGATGTATACCAAGTACCTATATTTTGTACATACTAGGTGAATGAATGAATCTAGAGACAAATATGGTAAGTTATGTGTAGTCCTTTCTAACTAGCATCTTCTATTTTTGTGAGTAAATTACTAAACAGCTTCCTAGTACCACTTGCTTTGTTTTTCGTATTATATTTTAGCATAGACTATGGTGATAGTGTATATCACCTATTTGTTTCTTTCTCCTGGTGGAATGATCAGGTATGGATTCTTGAGTATATGAATCAGGTTTCCTAATTTTCCCATCAAATGTTGTTTAATTTCAGTATCTTGAATCATGTTTCAAGAATTCTAGTACTTTTTTGAACTGTATACTGTTTACAGCAGATTTGGTGCAGAGTTTGACTTAATTATGGGTTTGAATTGTTCATGCTTTCTTTTCTACATTTTTCCTGCGAATACCGCATCAGTGTGTCTTGAGTTAATTTATTGTAATATCGTTTCTGCATGAAGCAAAAAATTTGTGAAATACAAAAAAATAGAGGAAATTACTTTTAGTTCTACACCCAAGGGCGGAATAGTTTCCCACACTACTTGAGCTTGCTTTTCCATCTAGCTCTATGTTTTTAAACTCGGAAGTTCTAATATCGTTACTAGACAGTAGTCTAGCAGTGTAATTACTAAGTTGTTCTATATTCAAAAAAGTTGTTTCTTATCCTTCCACACCCGCCTTTTGCTTTTTGACTTGGTTTTTCTCGTGTGAAGCATCTGTTAGCTAGAAAAGGTGTTTTTCCCACATTACTTGAGCTTGCTTTTCCATCCAGCTCTATGTTTTTAAACTTGGAAATTCTAATATTGTTACTAGACAGTATTCTAGCAGTGTAATTACTAAGTTGTTCTATATTCAAAAAAGTTGTTTCTTATCCTTCCACACCCGCCTTTTGATTTTTTTTTTTTTTTGCGGTACGCAGGCCTCTCACTGTTGTGGCCTCTCCCGTTGCGGAGCACAGGCTCCGGACGCGCAGGCTCAGTAGCCTTGGCTTACGGGCCCAGCTGCTCCGTGGCATGTGGGATCTTCCCGGACCGGGGCACGAACCCGTGTCCCCTGCATCGGGAGGTGGACTCTCAACCACTGCGCCACCAGGGAAGCCCCCGCCTTTTGATTTTTGACTTGGTTTTTCTCACGTGAATCATCTGTTAGCTAGAAAAGGTGTTAAGATGGTGAAGTTTTGATATTATCATGTTTGTCCTCAATACATTTGTAGTCATATACTTCCTTAACAGATTGGTTAATATAGAAGGAAATGTATCTGTTGTGGGGAAAACAATATTACATCTCCACCATGAGCAAAAAAGAAGTGAACGAAGTGTGTAAAGTGTATGCAGGTTTTTTACTTATTTGAAAATTCAAATGGATTGGAGGATATGTGGGAATCTTAATACTATTTATAGGTAGGAAGTGCTATGTTTAGTGATTGATGGCAAAATTTAAAAAATCCTCACACTTCCAGGTATATGAAAATAGATTTAGCTATAATAATATTTTCCCTAGCTCTTTGTATTTTGAATAAAAGATCATTGTTATCTTAGAAAGGGAAAGCTAGTGAAATTAAAGTAAAATGAGTTTGCTAGCCTAAAATTATACTTACAACATAGATACTTTGGGCAGTGTAAGTTTTCTTGAGCCATAGTATTATATGAACATTACTAATGATGGCACATAGATTTTTTTCCTTTTTTCCAATTTATGTTTGGCTGCATTGCATCTTTGTTGCTGCGCACTACCTTTCTCTAGTTGTGGTGAGCGGGGACTACTCTTCGTTGTGGTGTGTGGGCTTCTCGTTGCGGTGGCTTCTCTTGTTGCAGAGCACAGGCTCTAGGCACGTGGACTTCAGTAGTTGTGGTACGTGGGCTCAGTAGTTGTGGCTCGCGGACTCTAGAGCACAGGCTCAGTAGTTGTGGCACACGGGCTTAGTTGCTCCGCAGCATATGGGATCTTCCCTGACCAGGGCTGGAACCCATGTCCCCTGTGTTGGCAGGCGGAATCTTAACCACTGCACCACCAGGGAAATCCAGCACATAGGTTTTTGTGTTTTGTCCACCAATCCCAATATGAGGGAGAAGCATACATAATAGAAGAAGAAAAGGGTGTAATCACCTTTATATAAGCTAACCTTTGCTTGTTACTTAAAAAAAGTCCAGAATTACAACTTTTTTCTTTTAAATATATAACAGCGTTGATGATCACATTTAATCAAAACTATGCTTTATATAGTGTGCAAAAAATTTGAGAAACCTACTCATGCAAATGAGATATTGACAACCTATAATATCAAAAAGAGAAATTGGATAACAGTGATTCTTTGTTACAATGAGGAATTAAGTCAATACTTCATAAAACCAAAGGTTGTTCCTAGGATACTTAAGGATTTAGATTTTTTTGTTTTTGCATTGTTAAATATACTGTGCACCTATTATGAAAGTGTTTTACGGAAGAGTGGCCTAAACTTGGGTGATCCAATTTATTTCTGGTTTTCAGTTGTCAACACGTCAATAGATATCTTGTTTTAAAAATAGATTACAAGGGATTTCCCTGGTGGCTCAGTGGTTAAGAATCCGCCTGCCAATGCAGGGCACACGAGTTCGAGCCCTGGCCCCAGAAAATCCCACGTACCATGGAGCAACTAAGCCGGTGCACCACAACTACTGAGCCTGTGCTTTAGAGCCCACGAGTCACAACTACTGAAGCCCATGTACCTAGAGCCCGAGCTCCGCAACAAGAGAAGCCACTGCAATGAGAGGCCTGCACACCACAATGAAGGGTAGCCCCCGCTCGCTGCAACTAGAGAAAGCCCGCACGCAGCAACGAAGACCCAAAGCAGCCAAAGATAAATAAATAACTAAAATTTCAAAAAATAGATTACAAGTAAAGATAAAAAATTTGTACTGACCTTTCTCACCATTCCCTACTGCAAAAGGGAGGGATAGAACTTAATCTTTAAATCATAATCAGTCTCTGAGTAATTGTTAGCTGACTTGTCATTTCTGCTGAAAACTGGTTATTTTGATTGCATAATGTAAATATACATTATGAATTTTCTTAAGTCACTCATGTTTAAAGATGGGCCTTCTTTCTGTAGTAGATAATTCTTGAAGTTTTGTATATTCTATCAATACATCAGATTAGAAGAGGAAAATGGATCTTGATCAGTATAGGGTGCATATAGTATCTTGGTATAATGACAGTTTTAAATACGTAGACCTATGAATTTTATTGAATAATTAGAATTTAGTTCAATTGTGAGCTTCAGAATTGTGCATTGTGAACCTACTAAACACTTTTATGAATTTTCTCGGAAACCTCATTTTCTTATCCTTCCCCCATTCTAATAGATACAGTAACCATTAGGTTTTCTTTTTTAAATTTTTTATTGGTGTATAGTTGATTTACAGTGTTGTGTTAGTTTCAGGTGTACAGCAGAGTGAATCGGTTATACATATACATATATCTGCTCTTTTTTGGTTTTGTTTTTGAAATTCTTTTCCCATGTAGGCCATTACAGAGTATTGAGTAGAGTTCCTTGTGCTATACAGCAGGTTCTTATTGGTTATCTATTTTATATATATATAGTAGTGTGTATATGTCAATCCCAATCTCCCAGTTTATCCCTCCCCCCTTATCCCCTGGTAACCATAAGTTTGTTTTCTACATCTGTGACTCTACTTCTGTTTTGTAAATAAGTTCATTTGTACCCTTTTATTTTAGATTCCATATATAAGCAATATCATATGATATTTGCAGTAACCATTAGTTTTTTTTTTTTTGTTTGTTTGTTTGTTTTTTGCGGTATGTGGGCCTCTCACTGTTGTGGCCTCTTCCATTGCGGAGCACAGGCTCCAGACGCGCAGGCTCAGTGGCCATGGCTCACGGGCCCAGCCGCTCCGCGGCACGTGGGATCTTCTTGGACCGGGGCACGAACCCGTGGACCCTGCATCGGCAGGCGGACTCTCAACCACTGCGCCACCAGGGAAGCCCCAACCATTAGTTTTTAATGGGATAGATATGAATGTGATGGCATATGCATTAAAGAGAGGATTGAGACTGCACACAATTGGAGATGCTTTATTATATACTGAAGAACCAGTTGAATCTTATTAACATTTATAAGCTTTCTAGCCTTAGGATAGCACTTAGACAGAACACTGCATCATTTTGAAATGCTGTTTAGGCTTAGCAGGCAAATTGCTGAGTTCTCTTGCTCATGTTTTTTATTGGGGCAGGAGTGATATTGCACAAGCGTGCTATATGATCGTTGACTTCATCTAATGGGTAGCTCCAAAAAAGAATGTAGACACATATTTTAATCAGCATTCAGTTGTTAATCTAATTTTGTAAGCATTTCACAGCACCAAGAAACAAAATTTGCATTTGTATTTTGAGTGCAGTGGATCTCTTACTAGCCATGTAATAAACTTATGTTAAATTCTGTGTTAGATCCCAAAGGATGCTTAATGGTTGGAGTTATTAGCTAGTTTGAAGGGTTAGTGGCATCGTGATTCTCACTGAAAAGTTTTATTTCATTTGTTAACTGTGTCTCTCTCTAAAATTTTCACCATTTTAAGCCCTTAGTTAGATTCTGGCCACACCTCACTTTGCTTCTTTTATAAAGTTTAACTGCTCTTAAATACATATGTGAAGAAGTAATTTAAAGATTGTCTTAAACTTCCTGGTTTTTGTAAAATATTCTAGTGAGGCAGTTTTATTTTAATCATATGCTGCAGTGGTACATTTAGTCAATCTCAAAGGTTCAAAAGAAAATCTTTCCTGTGGAAAAAGATTCAGGAGTAGAGCCTTTAACTTCATAATTGGAGTTCACATCATAGATTAGCCAGTAGTTCAGTGTTTTAAAACTACGGTCTTCAGCAGCCTTGCTTATATTACTACTAAATCATTGTATTTAAAATTGAACATCCTATAGGATAAAATCAATGAGAATTACTTGTTATTAATTCTTCTGACAGAAACTTGGATTATTTGCTCATTTTTAGTGCTATTTCAATTAAAGTCACGTTTCAATATTTTAGAGTTAACTAAAATACCAGAATATTCAAAGTCACAGATGCCCATTGTTTATAAATGGAGTTCATAAACAATGTCATATAGCATTAAATTACTCAACAAAAGGAAGTACATGGGATTCTAAGACTTCAGTCATCAAAGTTAATAATTATGTAAAATACGACAAATACAGTAGAGAAATCTTAAGTCAAATTAGGCTTCACAAACATATAACTGTGATTATGAACAAGTCACTTAAACTATAACTGCAATCTTGCTTTAAAAAGAAAACAAAATTCTATTGATCATTTTTCTTCAAGTGCTGTGTGCCTCCACCATGTCTTTCAGAAGATCTCATTTCTTATTTCAGAGGAAATAGGAGGTCATCACATAGGGATTTGTTTCTTCCTCTTATACTTATCTTTATTAATATCACACTTAATATCTTTAGTTATTTTGACATAACCATTTATAACTAAAAAACAGTAATAATTACTAACATTTATTCATCATTTACTGTATTCCAGGCATTGTTCTATGTGTCTTCTATATGTTAATTAGCACATTTAATCCCTTCAGCAACTCCTTGAGGTCAGTACAACCACTGTGTCCTTTTTACAGATGAGGAAGGAAACTGAGGTGTAGAGAGTCAAATAATTTCAGGGCTGCACAGGAAGTAAATATTGGGTTGGCCAAAAGGTTCGTTCAGTTTTGTCCGTAAGATGGCTCTAGTAGCGCTTAGTTGTCTAAAACTTCATTCGAGACAATTTTGTTAGATTGTATGTGACAGCTGTCATATCAGCATGCATTTAAAAAAAGACTTATCAAAATTGGTGAATTTTGGGGTTTCCCTGGTGGCGCAGTGGTTGAGAGTCCGCCTGCCGACACAGGGGACACAGGTTCGTGCCCCGATCTGGGAAGATCCCACATGCCACGGAACGGCTGGGCCCGTGAGCCATGGCCACTGAGCCTGCGCGTCTGGAGCCTGTACTCCGCAACGGGAGAGGCCACGACATGAGAAGCTGGCGTACCAAAAAAAAAAAAAATTGATGAATTTTTGTTTAGCCATTTTAATATTGAAGATGGAAGAAAAACAACATTTTCAGCATATTATGCTTTATTATTTCAAGAAAGGCAAAAATGCAACTGAAATGCAAAAAAAGATTTGGGCAGTGTATGGAGAAGGTGCTGTGATTGATCGAACACGTCAAAAGTGGTTTGCATAGTTTTGTGCTGGAGATTTCTCGCTTGATGATGCTCCACGGTTGGGTAGACCAGTTGAAGTTGATAGCAATCAAATCGAGACCTTAACTGAGTACAGTCAATGTTCTACCACGTGGGAGACAGCAGACGTACTCAAAATATCTGAATCAAGCCCTGAAAATAGTTTGTACCAGCTTGGTTATGTTAATCGCTTTCATGTTTGGGTTCCACATAGCGCGATAAAAACCTTCTTGACTGTATTTCCGCATGCGATTCTCTACTGAAATGTAATGAAAACGGTCCACTTTTAAAACAAATTATGACAAGCGATGAAAAGTGGATACTGTACAACAATGTGGAACGGAAGAGATCGTGGGGCAAGCGAAATGAACCACCACCAACCACACCAAAGGCCTGTCTTTATCCAAAGAAGGGGATGTCGTGTAATGGTGGGGTTGGAAGAGAGTCCTCTGTTATGAGCTCCTTCCGGAAAACCAAACGATTAATTCCAACAAGTACTGCTCCCAGTTAGACCAACTGATAGCAACACTCGACAAGAAGCGTCCAGAATTAGTCAACAGAAAATGCATAATCTTCCACCAGGATAACGCAAGGCTGCACGTTTCTCTGATGACCAGGCAAAAACTGTTACAGCTTGGCTGGGAAGTTCTGATTCATTCGAGTATTCACCAGACATTGCACCTTTGGTTTTCCATTTATTTTGGTCTTTACAAAATTCTCTTAACCGAAAAAATTTCAATTCCTTGGAAGACTGTAAAAGGACCTGGAACAGTTCTTTGCTCAAAAAGATAAAAAGTTTTGGGAAAATGGACTTATGAAGTTGCCTGAAAAATGGCAGAAGGTAGTAGAACAAAACAGTGAATATGTTCAATAAAGTTCTTGGTGAAAATGAAAAATGTGTCTTTTATTTCTACTTAAGAAACAAAGGTACTTTTTGGCCAACCCAATACCAAATCATAGATTTGAATTCAGCTAATCTCACTCTGAGTCTTTCTCTTAACCTGCATGGTGTATGTATTTCTAATTCCAACCTAAATTGTGCTTATCCTTGCTCATGCTTTTCTCTTTGCCCTCTCCCAAACAACTGAAATGCTTCTATGCTAGTACATATAGCATATTTATTTTTGAAGGGCCATATGCTATAAACTAATTAAGTAGTCAACATCTAGGTTTAAATCTTAACTCTGTCACTTAATTTACTCTGTGATATTGGGCAACTTGCTTTCTACATCTTTAAAATGGGCCAATATGTATCTTCCAGAATTATTTTATAATGATTAAAAAGGGGAAAAAATGTGTAACATAGTGCCTGGCACATGGTAAACACTTGTGAGCTCTATACCACCTCTTGGGCTGTGAGGATTTTTTTGAGTGCTCCAGATTATGTGAGACTGGGGCAGGGAGGTCTTTGGTTAGATGTCTTTTAGCAAGGTGTCTCTGGAAGGTACCTGTCATCCTCATCTAATCAGCATGGTACATGCTTAGAGTGGATGTGTCAGGCCTAGTTAGAGTTTGTTGTTTTGTTTAGGAGTGGTTTTAAAGAATGTATTTTGTTATAACTGGGTATAGGTGTTTACTAGAGGATTTCTTTTTACACTGGACTTTAGTAGGGTTGAAGTATAAGTCATAAAGGAGATTTCATGGTGCCTAAAAAGCTTACTGTGGAGCATGTCATACAGCCTATTTAATTTTTTTTTCTTATTTTTTCTCTAGAAAATTTGGTGAGCGGCCTCCACCTAAACGACTTACTAGGTAAGCATTATGTTAGTCTTTCACCCAAACATTTCATAAAAGTGTTAGATCCTGTCATTTTGGAAGCTATATTAGATGTTCTTTGCAAGAAGTTATTCACATAATGGTATCTAGATCATAAGCGTATTTCCACCCTCCCTTCCCCACATCTCCCCTTTTTCTCCCTTCAAAAAACAGGGTAAGAGGATACAGTTCAAAGGGAAAAATGAAATCTTTCAAGAATTAATATTGAGTATTATATAGTTAGTATAACAAGGGCTACAATGTAAAGATATCTACAATGCTAGATATATCTAGCTTCATTAGCCAGTCACAATTTGTTGATCACAACTGGAACTTGAAAGATACTTAAATGCTTTTAGAAAAGAATTTTAAAACAAAGATATTATCCATTTTTAATGAGACTATAAATATTATATTCTAATTATGTAATTTTTTACGGTATGCATTTTAATTACACATGTTAAATTTAAAAGTGTTAGTCTTGAAAATGATTTTTAAAATTTCTAACCATCAGTGATTGTAAAATAAAAATAAGACATTCAGTTCCACAGTTACAGTCCTAGAGTTAATGCTACCCTGTGTCATTAGTATCTTTCAAGAAAATCGTATGTGTGTATACACATATACCTGTCTTTTTTCTTTTTAAAGTCTGGCATCATACTCTACCATTGTTCTGTTAACTGCAGATCTTCTACCTTGTTCTCCTTAGTGTATCCATAGATTTTCCTTGTCTTCCCACTACTCCTTATTTAATTCACACCGATAGCCATTTGGGTTGTTTCCACATTATTACTATTATTAAAAAAGCTGTTTCACTCAAAGAATGACAGGGGCATGCCAGAAGTACACACAAAGGGAGCCAGTTTGAAGAGGCTTCTTTTAGCCAAATCATGGACACTTTGGTCATCAAAATAAATAATGATAATAATAGATTAAAACCCATAAAATAAAAGGACAGTTTAGAAGTCTACACTGAGTTAAATAAATAATTCGATAAATGGGGGAGAGGAGATAGCTTTTCTTTACAGAAGAATTCTACCTAATAAGTGTAGAAGGAATCATGGAACTAGGAAAGCACATTTTGGCAACCGTTACAGTGATAATCGTTTCAGGCCAACATCATCAGTGAATTCTTAAACTACTGGTTTAAAGTCTGATGAGAAACAAAGTGTTTTTATAGTGTCTAAGCATATCTTCACAAAGTATGGTTAATTATAAAGTGAAAAGCAGTAACATGACAGTGAAGAAACCTGGCAGATGCCACCTTAATTAAGCGTTCTAAATTAACATCACTAATAATGGACAACTAAGTATCATATGCATCCTGAGGACATACTATCACTTTTGTAGTGGTTCTTGCCAAAAATGCATAAGCTAAATCTAAGCATAAGGAAGCATCAGACAGACACAGATGGAAGGACATTTCTATAAAATAAACAGCATCTACTCTTCAAAAATTTCAAAATCATGAAAAACTAAGACTGAGGAGTACCAGAGTAAAGGAGACCAAAAAGACATGACAACTAAGTTAAACATGACAAATTCAACTGAACCTGGAGCAGGAACAAATTTTTCTTGTGCTCTAAAGCTGGAGTTGGCAAACGTTTTCTGTAATAGGCCACATAATAAAAGTGTTAGGCTTTTTGGGGCAAACTGAGTTTGTTTTGACTTTTCAGCTCTGTTCTTGCATCCCCAAATCAGCCGTAGACAATATGGAAATGAATGGTGTGTCTGTTCCAGCTCAAATTAATTAAAAAAACAAATAAACTAAACACTATTCTGATTTGGCCTGAGGACAGCTGTTTCTCAATACTGCTCCACACTCCCACCCCCAATAAAGGACATTAGAGGGACAGTTGGAGACATCTGAATAAAATCTATTA
Organism: Phocoena phocoena; assembly: GCF_963924675.1. NCBI lineage: Eukaryota > Metazoa > Chordata > Mammalia > Artiodactyla > Phocoenidae > Phocoena > Phocoena phocoena. Next base: position 86,659,237 of record NC_089223.1, on the reverse strand, counting down.
CCAGTGATAATTGCATTGTGATTGTATAAGAGACTGTCTTTTTAGGAAATAAACACAAGTATCTTGGGAAAAAGGGACTTTATATCTATAATGTGCTCTTAAATGGTTTTAAAAACATAATATATAGGGCTTCCCTGGTGGCACAGTGGTTGAGAGTCCGCCTGCCGATGCAGGGGACACGGGTTCGTGCCCCGGTCTGGGAAGGTCCCACATGCTGCGGAGCGGCTGGGCCCGTGAGCCATGGCCGCTGAGCCTGCGCGTCCGGAGCCTGTGCTCCGCAACGGGAGAGGCCACAACAGTGAGAGGCCCGCGTACCGCAAAAACCCCCCACAAAAACCCATAATATACAAATATGGTAAAATATTAACATTCGAGAGTCTGGGGGAAATGGGGACTAGGAATTGTTTGTGCTTTCGTAACTTTTCTCTGTGCCTGAAATTCAAAATAAAAAAAAATTTAAGGTGTATTTCAGATCAAATGGGCTGGGAAAATATAACTTATCTCACAGGTCCATGTAAATGTATTTTCAATTATTTTTATATATCTTGAAATTCTAACTAGAATTGCTTAATTCACATAGATAGGCATTTTGAAATTTAAAATTTAATAGATAAATATTTTAATTTCATTACCAGCAGCAATAGGTTCAAGTGACTCCTAACGATAAAATATTTATTTATTCATTCATTCATTCATTCATTCATTCATTTAGGCTGTGTCGGGTCTTTTTTTTTTTTTTTTTTTTTTGTGGTACGCGGGTCTTAGTTGTGGCACACAGGATCTTTGTTGAGGCATGCGGGATCTTTTGTTGTGGCACACGGGCTTCTCTCTAGTTGTGGCATGCAGGTCTTCTCTTTTCTAGTTGTGGCACACAGGCTCCAGGGCGCATGGGCTCTGTAGTTGTGGCGCACGTGTTCTAGAGCACGTGGGCTCTGTAGTTTGTGGCATGCAGGCTCTCTGGTTGAGGCACGTGAGCTCAGTAGTTGTGGCATGTGGGCTTAGTTGCCCCACGGCATGTGGATTGAACCCATGTCCCCTGCATTGGAAGGTTGATTCTTTTTTTTTTTTTTTGCTTTACAATGGTGTGTTAATTTCTGCTTTATAACAGAGTGAATCAGTTATACATATACATATGTTGCCATATCTCTTCCCTCTTGCGTCTCCCTCCCTCCCACCCTCCCTATTCCACCCCTCTAGGTGATCACAAAGCTCCCTGTGATCTCCCTGTGCTATGCGGCTCCCTGTGCTATGCGGCTGCTTCCCACTAGCTATCTGTTTTACGTTTGGTAGTGTATATATGTCCATGCCACTCTCTCGCTTTGTCACAGCTTACCCTTCCCCCTCCCCATATCCTCAAGTCCATTCTGTAGTAGGTCTTGTCTTTATTCCCGTCTTGCCCCTAGGTTCTTTATGAACTTTGTTTTTTTTTCCTTAGATTCCATATATATGTGTTAGCATACGGTATTTGTTTTTCTCTTTCTGACTTACTTCACTCTGTATGACAGACTCTATGGAAGGTGGATTCTTTACCATTGGATCACCAGGGAAGTCCCTGATAAAATATATTTTGATGAATAGTTACCTGCATATGTAAAATTTCCTTTCCTTTCCTTAAATATAAACAGTAATATAGTTAGGTCCCATCTACTTTATCATGATTTTCCATTTACCCTTTAAGCAATTTTCCCTGTTTGGAAAATTTTAGTAGCTTTTAGGACTTCTGCTTCTAGGCAAGATAGAGTAACAGGAACTAGAATTGCTCTTCGGCCTAAAACAACTAAAAACCTGGACAAAATATATGAAACAGTGGTTTTCAAGATATTGAATGGCAGGCAAGAAAGGACAGTGATCCTTGAGAGACAGGAGACAAATGAGGTGAGCCCTACAATTGCCTCAGCTTAGTGCCTGGAGAAAGTTTCCAGTACATGATGTAGGGAAGGGGAATCCAGGTGGAGCCTAGTAAGCACCCTGAGTTGTGGAGGTAGAGCTGGGACTATTAGGAGGCTAAGGTGGCCAGAACTGTTAGGGCAGAGAACTGGAGAGGAAAGAGCTATGCAGAGATCTACAGAGGGTCCTCTCTAGTCTTAAGCTGAGTATTGATTACCACCTTGTGAGAGACTACCGAAGGTTGGGAGGAAAAACAACCTAAACAATTAGAGGAAAGAATTCCTAGAGCTCCCTCAATACTATGAATTGTGCCTGTTCCCAATAGCCAAAGTGGAAAAAAATCTCATAATTCACAGCGCATCAACAAGAGTACTCAGAAGTGTTTTGTTTCAGTAGTGGTACAAAATTAGGCCTAGACTAAATGCTGCTCTGGTTTCACCTAACAAAACTTAAAAGCAAGGTTGAAAGGATAAAACTTTTTCTAAGTAACTGTGTCCTAAAACAAAGCTCAAGAATATTTAAAGGAATAAAAAATATGCAGCACTCAAAAAGGTGATGAAATTCATTGTGTCTTAACATCTAATCAAAATAACCAGTTGTAAAAAGAAGTAGGGAAAATATAATTCATAATAAGAAAAATCAGTCAATTAAAACCAACCCAGAAATGACACAGATGATAAAATTAGACAAAGACATTAAAACAGTTATTACATTTGTCTTCTTTATGTTTAAGAAGCTAAGATCACCTAGAGACTGTCATGCAGAGTGAGGTAAGTCAGAGAGAGAAAAACAAATACAGTATGCTAACACATATATATGGAATCGAAAAAAAAAAAAGTGGTTCTGAAGAACCTAGGGGCAGGACAGGAATAAAGACACAGACGTAGAGAATGGACTTGAGGACATGGAGAGGGGGAAGGGTAAGCTGGGACGAAGTGAGAGAGTGACATTGACATATATACACTACCAAATGTAAAATAAATAGTGGGAAGCAGATGCATAGCACAGGGAGATCAGCTCCGTGCTTTGTGTCCACCTAGAGGGGTGGGATAGGGAGGATGGGAGGGAGATGCAAGAGAGAGGAGATATGGGGATATATGTATATGTATAGCTGATTCACTTTGTTATAAAGCAGAAACTAACACACCATTGTAAAACAATTATATTCCAATAAAGATGTTTAAAAAAAAAAGAAGCTAAGACCAGGGGTGTATAAAATTTTTGTTAAAGGGTAAAATGGTAGGTATTTTTGTGACCCAAACAGCCTCTGTTGTTAACTACTTAACTCTGTTGTAGCACAAAAGCAGCCTCAGACAGTGTGTAAACCAATGGACATTTCTGTATACTGGAGTATAACTTTATTTCTAAAATAGGCGGTGGATTGCATTCGACATGCAGGCTGTAATTGTAGATCCCTGAGCTAGAGGAGAGGTTGAACAACTTAAATAGAGGACCTGGAAGATAAAAAAGGGAAGATCAAAAGCAAATTCTAGAGATGAAAACTAAAGTATTTAAATGAAAAAATACACTTGGTGGGATTAATCACAGATATACACTGTTGAAGAAGAGATTAGCAAACTTGAAGGCATACCAATAGAAACTATCCAAAATGAAGCACACAGAAAATATCTGGAAAAAAAAAGATCATTAATGGGCTGTGGTTTATTTTCAAATACACCAATATACATGTAATTGGAGTCATTTAAGGGGGGAAGGTATGACTAAAAGAATATATGAAGACATAATGGCTGAAAAATTTCTAAATTTGGTGAAAACTATAAAACCACAGTTCCAAGAAACTCAGTGAATCCCAAGTGCAAAAACTATCATTTTTTTAAAACCACATCATCATCAAATTGCTTGAAGTCAGTGATAAAGAGAAAATGTTAAATGCAACAGAGAAAAAAAGATAAATTATATACAGAGGAAAAAAAGATATAGATAAGGATGACAGAGGTTTCTCATCTGAAACCTTGTTAGGGAGAAGACAGTGGAACAAGAGCTTTAAAGTATTCAAGGGGGAAAAATACGGCAACCTAGAATTCTATACCTAGCAAAGGCAAAATAAAGACATTTTTAGACATAAGAAACTGAAAAGGAATTAATCATAAACAGGCCTGAGCTACAAAAAATGTTAAAGAAATCCTTCAGGCAGAAGGATAATCATATCAAATAGAAATCTGTTTCTGTATAAATTACTAGCGTCAAGAATGAGAAAGGTAATATCACTTTAGATTCTACAGATATTTAAAGGATAACAAGCAAATATTAGAAATAACTTTCTGCCGATAAATTCAACAACTTTTGAAGAGATACACAAATTCCTTGAAACAGGCAAGCTACCAAAGCTTACTCAGGAAGAAACAGATAGATAACCTGAATAACCCTATATCTGAAGAAATTGAACTTGTAATTCTAAACCTTCCACATAGAAAGTTCCAGGCTTAGATGATTTTGCTATTGAATTCTACCAGACATTTAAGAAATACATCATGCCAGTTCTATACATACTCTTCCAGAAAACTGGAAAGCAGGACATTTCCCAGTTCATTCGGTTAGGACAGTGATGCCCTGTTACTAAAAGCAGACAAAGACATTAAAATAAAATTGTGGACTTACATTCCTTATGAGCACAGATATAAAATGTTTTAACAGTTTTTCAAAACGAATCCAACAGTATTTTTTTTGATCTGTTTATTTCTTTTTTAAATTTTATTTTTATTTTTGGCTGCATTGGGTCTTCATTGCTGTGCACAGGATTTCCCTAATTTCGGCGAGCGGGGGCTACTCTTCGTTGTGGTGCATGGACTTCTCATTGCGGTGGCTTCTCTTGTTGTGGAGCAGGGGCTCTAGGCGTGTGGGCTTCAGTAGTTGTGGCTCACGGTCTCTAGAGCACAGGTTCAGTAGTTGTGGCGCATGGGCTTAATTGCTCCATGGCATGTGGGACCTTCCTGGACCAGGGCTCAAACCTGTGTCCCCTGCATTGGCAGGTGGATTCTTAACCACTGCACCACCAGGGAAGTCCTCCAACAGTATATTAAAAGGATGATACATCGTGATCTAATGAGATTTATCTCAGAAATGGAAATCAATCAATGTCATTTTAATACATTAACAACAAAAAAGGAAAATCATTTGGTCATCTCAGGGATTTAGAAAAAGCTTTTGACATTTCATTCTTCATCATAATTTTCATCAATCTAGGAATAGAAGGGAATTTCCTCATTATGATAAAGGTTACCTATAAACAAACTACATTTAACACCATACTTGTGAAAGACTGAATGTTTTCCCTCAAGATCAGGAACAATGCAGGGGTGTCCACTTTTAACCACTTCCATTTAACATTGTACTTGAGGTTCTAATTAGTACGGGTAAGGCCAGAAAAAGAAAGGCATCTAAATTGGAAAGAAGTAAAACTGACTTTATTTGTAGACATCAGTATTATCTCTATGGAATCTTCCAAAAAAAAAAAGTTATTAGAACTAATAGGTGAGTTTAACAAGGTGGTAGGCTACACAGTCAACGTATAAAGCATACAAAAATGAATTGCGTTTTTTATACTAGTAATGAACAGTGGGAAATTGAAATTTAAAAAACAGTAGCATCAAAAAATATGTGATTCTTAGGGGAAAATATCTGACACATGATGTGCAAAAACTATGTACTGAAAACTACAAAACATTGCTGTAAAGTCCTAAATAAATGTTCTTTGAGCAGAAGACTCAATAGTGTCAGTTCTTCCCAAATTCATCTATGGATTCAACATAATCCCAATCAAAATCCCAATGGGCTTTTTTTAATAGCAGTTGACAAGCTGTTTTTGAAATTTATGATGCAAATGCAAATGTCTTAGACTATCCAGAACAACCTTGAAAAAGGGCAGTAAGAACTTAACACTACCTGATTTCAAAGCTTGTTAGATAGCTACAGTAATCAAGGATGGTATTGGTTTAAAGATAGCAAGTAGATCATTGCGACAGAATAGTGGCCAGAAATTGTTCTTGAGATAAGTTTTTCAGTCAAGGTACAAAGGCAGTTTAGTCAGCTAAAGGGTTTTTAACAAAGGATTCTGGAACAGTTGGATAACCATATGCACCCACCACTTATATAACATAAAATAACTATGATTCATACCTGGAACCATATACAAAAATTAGATCAAAATAGACCTAAATGTAAAATGTCAAATTATACAGCTTTTAGACGAAAACAAGCAAGACACACAAATTTTCTAGAGGCACCCTGTGGAGGGACTTCAGTCACATCAATGTAGAACTCAGTCTCCTTGGAAAGAAAAAGAAGACATTCTGGCTTCACAAATGGTGGGGAAATAGAAGGGAACTGGCGACTGTTTGCACTGTCTGTAGTTGTATACAGAACATGATCAAGGGTGTTACACTGGACTTCTGTTATGAGGTCTGTATATGCTCAGTTCCCCATCAATGTTGATATTCAGGAGAATGGTTCTCTTGTTGAAATCCAAAATTTTGGGGGTGAAAAATACATCCTGAGGGTTTGGATGAGGCCAGGCGTTGCTTGTTCAGTATCAGGTCCAGAAAGATGAGTTGATTCTTGAAGGAAACGACATTGAACTTGTGTCAAATTTAGCTGCTTTGATTCAGCAAGCGCCAACAGTTAAAAACAAGGATATCAAAAAATTTTTGGATGTTATCTATGTTTCTGAAAAAAGAAACAGTTCAGCAGGCTGATGAATAATATTTGAGTGGTCTGGCTACAGAAACAGCAAGATGCCAGATGATTCTTCGGACTCATTTGTGATATTTTAAAGATGCAATAAAAGCTCTTTTGATTTGGGGGAAAAAAGTCACAAATTTTTTTGTTTTCTGTTGCATGTAAAAGTTATGTTTACGCTATAATGTAATAGCATTATGTCTAATGCAATAGCATTATGTCTGGGGGAAAAAAGTACTTACCTTAATTAAAAAATAGTGCTGTTGGGAAAATGGTGCTGAAAGACTTGCTTGTTGCAGGGTTGCCACAGACCTCCAATTTGTTAAAAAAAAAAAAAGACAATATCTGTGAAGTGCAATAAAGTGAAGCGCAATAAAATGGCACTTAAGAAGTTAAGACTCCCCTACCATATGGCCTAGCCATTTCATTCTTACATATTCAGTTACGAAGAATGGAAACGTATTAATACAAAGACCTGAATACAGATGTTTGTGGAAGTGTTAGTTATAATAGCCATATAGGTATAACTCAAATACCCACCAACACGTGAATGGACCAACAAATCGTGGTATATTCTCCAATGGCTTTCTATTTAGCAATGAAAAGGAATGAACTATTGATACATGCAACAACATAGAGGAATCTTAGGATAATTATGTCCAATTTTCTAAAGAAGTCGGGAGAAAGTAGAATTTTATATAAAATTGTAGAAAATGCAAACTAATCTATAATAACAGTAGATCAGTGGTTTCTTGGGGTTGGGGAGAGACAGAAACTTGGGAATGATGACTGTCTTTCTGGATTGTGCTGATGGTGTATACATATGCCAAAACCTAGCAAATTGTACACTTGAAAATAAATGCATTTTTCTGTATTTCAATTTAAACCTCAGTAAAGCTGTAAAAAATTTTAGTAGCATTTTACCCTTTAAAAATACCTTAGAAGAAATTAGTGTGTCTTCCAAGGGAGAATTTAGGTACGCTTTATTTGTTTAAATCTCTTAAAGAGGGCAAACTTAGATTTTTTACTCTTTATTATCAAAGCTAGTATAAAGCCATTTAGTAAAACAGTTTGAATAAAACAGAAAATTGGAATGTGAAATCAATTCCCAATTCTGTGATAAAAATTTAACCTTAATTTCAAAAGTCAGGACATTTTCCCTTCTGACAGTATAGCAAGTTTAGGTCCCATCTGGCTCTTTTTCACCATATTTCCTCATTTCTCCTTTAAAGAGTTTTCCGTTTTAGGAAAATTTTAGGGTCTTGTATTTGATCAAAAATAATTTAGGGCTTCCCTGGTGGCGCAGTGGTTAAGAATCCGCCTGCCAGGGCAGGGGACACGGGTTCGAGCCCTGGTCCGAGAAGATCCCACATGCCGCGAAACAGCTAAGCCCGTGCTCCACAACTGCTGAGCCTGTGCCCCAGAGCCTGCGAGCCACAACTCCTGAAGCCTGGGCGCCTAGAGCCTGTGCTCTGCGACGGGAGAGGCCACCACGATGAGAGGCCCGCACACCACAGTGGAGAGTGGCCCCACTGTCCACAACTAGACAAAGCCCGTGCACAGCAACAAAGACCCAACACAGCCATAAATGAATGAATAAATAAGGAATTTTATATCACTTTTCATTCGGGTGTATGGAGGTTGGACACTTCAATTCAGAGAGGGTTTCTTTCCCTTAAAAAAAATCTCTTAAACCTACCCTATTCTATCCTAACCTCCATCTTCCAACTTAAACAACAGTGAAAAAATGGGTTGTTATTTAGAGGATGATCTTTTAGATAGTGTTCTAAAAGCACAGTTTTTCTGACACAGTTAAACAAAATTTTTTAAAATAAATTTATTTATGTTTGGCTGTTTCGGGTCTTTGTTGCTGTGTGTGGGCTTTCTGTAGTTGCGGCGAGCGGGGGTTACTTGTTGCGGTGTGTGGGCTTCTTATTGCGGCGGCTTCTCTTTGTTGTGGAGCATGGGCTCTAGGTGCATGGGCTTCAGGAGTTGTGGCTCGCAGGCTCAGTAGCTGTGGCACACGGGCTTAATTGCCCTGCAGCATGTGGGATCTTCCTGGACCAGGGATCAAACCTGTGTCCCGTGCATTGGCAGGCGGATTCTTCACCACTGCACCACCAGGGAAATTCCAGTTTTGCAACTTTTCTTTTAAAATCATTTTATTTTTTATTGCTTATGAAGGGGTCAGCAAATGTTTTCTGTGAAGAGCCAAGTAGTACATATTTTAGGCTTTGAGGTCTGCATACTATCTCTGTTGCATAGACTTCTGTTCTTTTTTACAACCCTTTAAAAATGTAAAAGGCATTCTTAGCTCCTAGAGAGTACAAAAACAGGCTGCTAGTGTGGTTTGCTGACCTGTGGCCTGTAGTAGTATTCAGTATACTGAATACTACTCAAAGTATACACTGCAGCTCTCTAAAATGTTTGCAGGTACAGAGGTGTGTGTATGGAATTACTTTGGGCACACTTGATACAACAAAACTAGGTTTCTTTATCAGAAGACAGTTCACATTGGAACCTTTATTATTTGGATTTTACAAGTGACAAAATTCCAATTTGAGTAGTACAGGGACTGATCCTATCTGTAAGGATGGCTGTCTGGACTTTCCAAGTTTGTGGGCCACTTCATTCCTTGAGTAGTTGGGACTGGCTATGTTTAGCTCCCAGCTCAAATGCTTTCCCCCCAGCCCCCAATGTGTGCACGCACATGTACATCTGGTTTAAATCACTTATGTGCCCCTTGGCCTAATCATGGTGGCGTATATGAATGTGGTGAGGAAGTAAGGGTTCTATTTTCAGAAAAATAGGGGTTAACACTGTTAAGGATGGTCTTTTTTGTGAATTTTGTTTGCGATATTCAAAAAAAAAAAGACGTTTATAAAGGAAAAAAGAGCCAGAAATTTGACGAAGATGGTGATAGTTTAAACATGTCAAGCTAGAATGGCATTTGCCGTGCTTTCATGTGAGTAAAAATACTGGTAAAATTTTCTGATTTTCTAAACATTTAAGCTAATGTGTTTTAAGTGAGTAAACTCTTTCAAAAATAGTTGCTCCATGGTGTTCTTCAAATAATTGTTAATTGGCTTTCATTCAGAATGAATATTTTATAAGGAATTATTAAATGAAATAACAAAGAATACATAAGCTTCAAAACTTGTTAGATAGTAACTTACAACAAATTATGAGTTTTAGCTTTGTTGTTACTGTTTTTTAACAATTCAGTAATACAAAGTAGTAATTCTACTGGTAACGTTTTTACAGCACCTATATTATGTCTTCAAATGACAAAATTTCCCTCATTCTTTCTTAAAAAGACATTGAGTGATTTTCTCAACTTATTGTTGGAACATTTTTGGTTTTCTTTAATCCACTGGTTTTCAACCCAGGTGACCTCCCCCTTTACCCCTCTGACGTTTGGCAATATCTGGAGACATTTTTGGTTGTCACAACTGTAGGAAAGGTGCTATTGGTTTCTAATGGGTAGAAGTTAGAGATGTTGCTAAACACCTTCCAATGCACAGCACAGCTCCCTCACAACAAAGAATTGTTTAGCCCAGGATGTCAACACTGCTGAAATTGAAACCCTATTCAATTAACCAAATCCTAGACTAAATGAAGAGCACATGGGCTGTCATTCCATGGTCTTTACTTTTTAATTGTGTTTCTTTTGAGTATATTGCCTATATCTTTTTGAACGGCTCCTTAAGGTGCACAACAAAGCTGTCAACCTTTAACTGCCAGATAACGTAATTTTAATGTTTGATATTCTATTAACAAAGGAAAATTTTTTCTTGTTGAAAGAAGCTATTTGGCAAATTACTACTACAGGGCAACTATTATTAATGGTTACTTAAGGTTCTAGTTGCTTTTTTCAAGAATTTGTATTATAAATATGAAGGGAAAAGACAAGGAAAACTAGAGCTGTCATCTTGCATTCATCATAAATACCTTGAGATCTGTAATCTTTTGTCGTAATCATTATTGTGAACAGTTCAGCTAGCACGATAACCAGTGCCTGGGATGTAATAGGTTCTCAATAAATCTTTAATGGGAAGATGTATAAAAGTGTAGCTTACCTATTATGCTTGCAAAAACTTGTGCCTTGCAAGGCAGGTGAGACACCTGATGATTTACCTCCAGGTCATTTTCAAGTTTGCCCTTAAACTTCAGTGTAAGTCTTCCGACCTCCATCTCCCTCTCCCTCCTGCCATTGTTCTCAGAAAATAATAAGAATAGGTAGAGTTTACTGACACTGGATATTTGTCAGTTTGTGGGGGTACTTAATTTAAAATATTTTTCACAATATGAGCTATTACTGTCTTTTTTTTTTAAAAAAAGGCAGGTGAGAAAACTCAGGCTTAGTAATTGACAGGCGTCAAGATTCAGACCTCTTCCTGTTTGTTTCATACCAAAACTGTGCTCATAATACCAGTGCAAAAGTATCTGATAGTATTAATTTTGTCCTCCAAAGCCAGACTGCCTAAATTTGAATCCTGGGACTTCAGTATCATCTTGGGAAAGTTACTTAACCCCTCCTCCATTTCTAAAATGTACCTAATAGTGTGTCTGAAAGGGTTTGCATACTCTTTGGGAAGACAAGGAAAAAAGACATGAAATATGACCAACATATCAAGTAATTGCTAAATGATAAAATAGAGACTGTAAATGCAAATAGAATTCGGCATGGGGAAATATATTTAAAATGGTTTCTTAAAAATTTTTTTTTCAAGTATATAGCAACTTTTCACTTTTTATGCCAGTGACTGGGCTTCTGTGCCAGTTTTGTCAAGATATTGACCTTCTTCTGGCTTAGCTTTTGTTTTCTTATCTACCTTGAATGCTATGGTCAGTCACGTGACTTAGTAACACCTCAAATCCCTTATTAATCGTTATCCTCTCCACGCTGCACCTCTTGTCCAGTACCCAGCAGGTTTGAGAATGTGCTGTCTCTATTCCCTTGGAATGTTAGTGGGACTTGACACTATCATTTATGGATTTCAACATTAGCCAGTCCTTCAATACCGATTTTCAATCATTGTACATAGTCAGCTTCTTTCTCCATTCCCTGGAGGGTATTTCCAGATAGTACCTATGGCTCTTTTCTTACTTGTTAGGCATCACAATGACCTCTCATTTTACAAATAACTTGTGAGGCTTTAACTGGTGGCTGTTAGACTTCTTGCAAAATTAAAGTGACCTTCACTTTTCCAGCATCTTACCTTTTGATTGTTCCCCTCTTTTGAGGTTGTCTCCTTCCATAGCATCTAATAGACAGTGTCAGTTCTACCCCTACCGGTTCTTCATTTCCTTTTATACATTTTCTTCTTGACTCTCCTATCACTGTGTTTTCTTTCTGGGAGACTTCATTGACTACCATGGCTTTATTTATGAACTGTGTATACCAATGAACCGTACTTTTCCAGCCCAGATTCCTCTCTGGAACTACAGATGGTTGTTTCCAACAACCTATTAAATACTTCCAGCTTGGCGTTCTGGGGCACTTCAGAGTTGACATTTGTCCAGTAGAATCTATTAACACTTGCTTCTCCTGAAACAAAAGACTTAAAACCTGTCTTCTCCTGTACTGTCTTCTATTACCTCTTTCTTGGTGTGTCAGCCTTTTTTCAAGTTTGTCTTTTCTCTATGCTTTCTAAAACCCCTTCTCTATTTCACCACTAGAATTAACTATAAAGGAAAATTAACTGTATGTTTAAAAGAAACCTCAAGATCTTGAATTGCTTTTTGTGTAGATTGAAAATCCACTTTCCACGGCATGGTGTTTTTCTGTAATGGAGTGGAGATAAAATTAAATGATGATCTTTTCCTAACTCTCAAAGAGATGGATTTTTTTATTTTAAGTTTTTTCTAGGTGTCTTAAAATTTTTATTACCTGCTACCACTTTTATCACCATCTTATCATAGGGTGATATTTGAATTAGCTTAAACTTTTATACTTAGTATTTAAGTTTACAAATGTCAGATTTTCGAGGGATTTTCACAATTTGACTGTACCCAACTTCTCAATTTTATTCACTGCCATGGCTCACTTTAGAATTTTAGAGAATTTGTTTCAGTTTCCTGACTACCATTTATTAATTGCAAGACATTCAGCATGGTATTAACAATACTTATCTTTTGGATTATGAGGATTAAGTGAAATAATGCATTTATTCAGGGCCTGGCACATAGTAAACACTCAAGAAATCTTAGCTACTATTGTTTTTTGTGGCTGGTTTACTCCTCAGCCTGAATCTCTTGCTGTACCCAAATTTGCAGGGTCATTCCTGCTCGTCCATACTTCTCTCCCTGGCCCTGGAATGCCTTACTCTTTCTTCCTTCCACTTACTGTGACTATTCCTTTTCCTTCAGAAGTTAGCTCTTCTAAGAAAATTTTCCTAGGAGTGGTCCTTTATCACCCCTCCCCTCCTTTACATAGACACTCTCTATTGGAGCTCTTTGGTCATACCTCTATTTGGAACATGAATCTCATTACAATTTGTTTTCCAAACATTTTTTGCTGTCTTTACTGGACTTTGAGCTTTGTTACAGTGGTAAGGAATAATGTGCAATCTGTTGGATTCCAGTGTTACCATTCCTGCCTTGAGCCAAAAGGTTTTCAGTCACTAAACATAAGCACTGTCATCTCATTTAATCCCCACAACCACTCTATGTTATGTCAGCATTATCGTTATTATCAGATACAGAAAGTCAAGCTAGATGAGGTTAAGAAATTTGCTCCAGGCCACTTAGTTTCAAAGTGCCAGAAGTCTAGAATTCCCCGCGTTTAATAGCTTACTACTATTCTGTAGCTATCCCCTATACATTTGTCTTTTACTTATAAATAAAAATAGCATTCACTTTATTAAAAGTTTCTTGATGATTGCCTTTGAAGCACTTTTGCTTTATTTTGTAATGTGTTAAACATCTCAAGAACTGGGATTCTACTGATTCAGAAATGTAAAGTTTGATCTGTGTAGACCTTGTGTTCTTCATACTCTATTATATTGCTTAGCAAAATAATTGGGTGAATAAATATTTTTAAGACATTGAATTTTTTATACACTTGCATAATAAATAGATAGTTGGAGTATTTTGTGCTTGAAATAATTAACATTGTATTTTTTCCAAAATTTAATTGTTTTTCACTAATTTGCATTAGCTTTTATTAACTTTATGTGTTTAGTAACATCCTTGAGAGTAATTATGTATCTGTATATAAATGGTAGCCCTTTCTTAGTCCTTTTGTAGGGTTGTTACTTTAAGAACATGTAATAATAAATTTGTATGACCTAAGGATTTCTTATGGCTTTGTATTCAGTAAAAAATACTCATTCTAATAGCTGGAGGAGAGGGGCTAGTGGTGGTAGTGAATCAGATTATTAAATACAAAAGTATTGCATGCATTAATTTTATAAAGGGTTTAAAGCCTAATTAGCAGTGTACATAGTGATTCTAGTTATTCTCTAAGTTGTAATTGTGGTTTAATTGAGTTGTATCATAAATTCCAAGAGCGAGGGACAGCTTCTTTCAAAGAACAAAGAATAGAGTTGAAGATGAGCAGTGTATATTTCCCCATTGTATAATATTCTTTAAATTTAGTTCATGGGTTTGTTTTGCTTTATTGTTTTCATTTTTGGAGTTGCTTGTTTGAAACATATTCTTAAGTATTCTCATTATAGAGCATAGTAATACTCTAAATCTTACCCCTGTAATGGTGATATTTATATTTTATTTTAGGGAAGCTATGCGAAATTATTTAAAAGAGCGAGGGGATCAAACAGTACTTATTCTTCATGCAAAAGTTGCACAGAAGTCATATGGAAATGAAAAAAGGTAAGATTATTGTTTTTCTGGTAGATAATTAATGGCTAATAATGGCTATCATGAATTTGCAAGTGATGTATTAATATACAAGTAAGAGGATGGTTTCTATTGGGTTAATTTGCAAGTACAAAATGAAAAATGGGGGATTTGTCTCTATTGAAGAGGGAGAAACAAAGTAAATTGTGGCTAATTTTGTAAAGATCCTCTGGTTAAATCCGTGATTTCACAAAATGAAATAATCCGTAGTTTTTATTTGGGGCTGCATGGTGTTCTCTAAGTATTTCTGTGATACATTAGCTCATTCAAAAAGTAGCTTTCCTTTCGGTGGAAAATGTAGTTTTATAAAGAAATGTGACCCCAAAAGTACCATTTTAAAAAGAAAAAGGCTTAAACAAACCCCCAAATTGAATTATGCAGTGATTGTGAAGGAAAGTACTCCCAGCCCTCTCCACCCTGACCCTGTGCCTATTCAGGTTAAAAAACCCAGCAAAGCTGAGCTGGTACTCATACCACATGAATGTGGCACTACAGAAATGACCTATAAATCAGATTAGCCAAAATTAAATTATAATAGGGATTTTAATATTTAGTGTTTGTCTTAGTATTTTTAAAATTTCAGCATTTTTGGTATATAATTGTGGATTTTTGTTATTTCACTTGGTTCCTGGAATTTTCTTGTTAATAGTTTCTCAAGCCTTTGTCTTTCAGACAGCATTTTTGTGTTAAGCGTTTTGTAGACAAAGGCTGCTTACGGGGGAAGATGAAAGATTTTTTTGGATTGGCTAGAAAGGCACCAAAACTGAATTGGGAGAAGGAATGAAAACTCAGGTTTGGGTGTTGGATTGAAAGGAATGAGTGGAATCTTAGAATTTGTGAGATAAAGGAGATCTTAGCATATGCATAAGAGAAGGGAAAGGTAGTATATTAATTTACAGGCTGGAAGAATTTTAAATAGTCTCTTTCTCAAAGTCCTCTAAATCTGAGCTGAAAAAAAGGTGAAACTGTTTAGTTGATAATGTTATCCTCAAAGAGGATGAACAGCTGAAAACAGCATTTAGGACTCATACTGCCAAGTGTTCTTTTTTAGTTATTCAAGTTTACTAAATTTCTGATTACTTTACTAATGGAACTTAAATCATCTGATTTAGAGTTAAATATGTGAAGAAGTTGGTACTTGCAGTTTGGGACGAAGAAACCAAATCGAGATAGTGACCCCTTTGTGCATGAAGTTGGTACTGGAAATTCAGGTGTTCTGTCTGCTCTTCCCCCCCTCCCCCCCGCCAATAATGAAATCACGTGTATATAGGAGATTGTCTCCTTCCCCCCAACCAAGCAAAACAGCATAAGTCAATACCCTCATTACTTGAGATGGGTCTAAAGGGTCAGCCTTGTATTTCATAGTGAATCTGAAGAAGGAACAGCTTCCCTTTATCCAGTCACGAGCTAGACATTGTTCTGGAAATGCCTTACAAATGTCTTTAAATTTTAATCCTCAGAATAATCTTGTAAAGTAGGCATGCTTTAATCCCCATTCTGTGAGTGAGGAGACTAAAGATCAGAGACTTTAAATATGCCCAGATTCACTTTAGTTAGGAGTTGATAAAAACCAGGATTAAAACTCCTGGGTCTGTAATTCCAAATTTCATATTTTTTTCATTTCCCTAATTTTCATAGCCTTGCATTTTATGTTTGAGTGTTAATTATCTACAGCAAGGCTTGAAGATGGAAAAGGTACCTGAAGAACCTAAAGATGTCTAAAAAACACAAACTTTGTAAACTTCACTTTGTCTGGGATTCTCTTTTTACCATTAGCAGAGTGAGATTGGGCTGGATCTAATGAAGATAGGAAAACATATGTTCATTGTATAAGCTGCCAACCTGGGCAGTGTTGCTCAGTTTAATACAATTGGATTCATTTATTAACTCATCTATTCTTTATTTCTCACAACCTGTAAGGTTCCAGGTACTGTGCAAAAGCATCTTGGATGGGAATTTTAAAAGTCACTAAGTCATTTAATACTTCAGTGGATAACTGAGGCCCAGTGCAGATAACAGAAGGGGAAGAGCTACTCAAAAGATTAGTCCAGATAAGGTTCCTGTTTGTTAGTCACTGTTAAAAATACAAAGATATAGTGGTTTATCAAGTTAAAATAGGTGATTTAATGGTTAACTGTTATTATGGTTGCCCTTATTTTCAATTTCTTTCTATTATTTGGGGTATAGCCTGGTGGGTCTAAAACCCCAGTCAGAGGAAAGCTCAAAGAATCTTAGCTTCTGACTCCAAAGAATTAAAAAAAAAGATGAAAAAGCCAGAGTAACTACTTTCTATGTTTATTGTATTATTAAAATTTCCAGAAGAGACATACACTAGTTTCACAGTAAAGGTAAAAACCTATTAAAATTACTTGATTTTAAAAAGGTATTAGTCGTCAGGGGCTGCTAACACAGGTCAGCCTCCTGGATAACTGGTAGGGCTTCTTACTGGAAGAGTTCTTGTCCCTTACTCCTTAGTGGAGTGCAGCGGAAAGAGGAAGATCTGCTTTCTTTCTTGCATTAGGCATGAGGTAACCTGGGGACATGACCACAGTCATCTTGGCTTACAAAATAACTCCAGTGAATGATGCTAGAAATATTTGGGTAGGAAGTTTTATCCTAAAATCTTAAATCATTCTCAGGATTCACTTTTGTGCCTAATGATGAGTATTTATTTGCATAACATAGTTGGTATCCCACTTAGTATGTTAGTGGCTAGTTTTACTTTTTAATCGAAGAAGGTCTTTTCAAATTGAAAAATAAACTTAAAGAAAAAATTATTTGTCTAGAGGCAGATTTCTATTAAAGATATGGAAATGCCAGTAGACATATTAACATTTCTTCAACTTTGTGTTAGGGGAAATATGAATAATCATCAAAGGGTAATGATTCTGCCAAAATAAAAAAGTATAAATGATGTGTTTGGATTTTGTCTAATCTTATATATTGGGCTAAATAAAAAGGTTTCTTTGAATCTGTAAGGTATTTTCCAGACCTCATCTCAGGATATGAGGAAAAACTTGTTGAATCACTCTCTGAAAATAAAGACTGACTGTGGAACTAGGAAATGAATGAAATCATAAATGTGTGCATATCGCCACCAAGTGGCAAATAAAAGCATTGTTTGTCATAGTTGCTTAGATTAGAAAATAAAGGCACATTGTTTCATAAAGTGTCCTTTTATAGCAGCTGTTAAACTCCAAAGGCTAGCCACTTGGTCAGACTTTTCACTGAATGTTTGGTACATATTGACCAGCTGTCCAAATTCAACGAATCATCGGTTCACATACACCTTATAAAGGTGTATGTTAATTTTTCTTTTGTTAATTAGGTGGCATTTTTTCCTTACCCTCCTCCCTTTAATTTCCTTTCATTTGTCTGTAAATTTTTTTGTATTGATGCTTATCTTCTATTTGATTATTATATTACTACTGAAGTTTCTGGAAATGAAGATTTGATTCATTAGCTGATTTTTAGGGAGTGACAATATTGGGATGTTTAAAATATGATTTCATCATCATATGGTAGAAATAATCTTAATGTTTATATTTGATTTGCAATTTTCTTGCATCACAGCTTTCTTGAATAGTTGTAGAGTTGATATAAAAATAAGGCTAGTTCAGAGGCAGTTGAAGAATCTTCATTTTTCTTACATTTATTACAAGATTGGAAAGCACTTTCAATATACAACCTAGGTCAGTGTTTTGAGTGGTAAAGAATTTCTTGTCAACCTGTCTGATTTTTATGCCCTGTTGGTTTCATGCCATTTTATCACAGTACTCTTGAGAAAACCAGCACTACATTTGGTACACTATAGTAAAACAAAGCTTTTCGAATTTTATAGCTGATATACCAACTTACTAAGGAGGCTTAACATCTGTCAATAAAATACTAATAGTAGACAAGCTTCCAAAATTGATGCCTTCTCAACTTCCTGATAGTGTGCCAGCTAGATATTTGAATCTGTGCCATGGTAAGTATTGGGTGGTTCCCAGCATTAGAGGCCAGAAAGATCCGTGGTGCAGACTTGAACTGAGCCAACTCCTGAACTAGCCCAGCTAATCCAGGCATCCCTCCAAACTTGGAGTGACCTGGAACTGAGCCCACTGCCTCGGCTGTGACCTCTATGTCCATGGTGACAGAGAGTATACAGGAACAAAGGCTGCTCTGATTCCTTTCTGTTGGTTTAGATACATATGAGAAGACCCCAGAAGATTTTCATCCTAACTCAGCCTGACCCCTTCGACCTGCTAGGTCTACTTCCCCATTACTCCGGCTTCATCTCCTGTTGTTCTCGTCTCTGCTCCAGCCACGCTGGTCTGTTGTTTCTCCGCCGTCCATTATAGTCCTTTCTACTTTGGAGCCATTGCACTTGCTATTTATTCCTTCTTCTGAAATGCTCTCACCCTAGAAACCCATGGCTTTAGGTCATGATTTAAAGTCATCTTCTTAAATAGGCTTTCTCTGGCCACCCAGGTCTTCTACATTTTTAAGTACCCCTTCCCTGCTTTATTATTTTCCCTCAGTACTTACCATCAGCTAACAGAGTATATATGTTATTTTAGTCATCTAGCTTTTTAAAATTGTCTTTCTTATTAAACTCTGAGTTCCATTAGGACAAGAATTTTTATTTGTTTGTTTTAACTACTAATATATTCCCAGTATCTAGTATAGATTAGGGGTGTAATAAATTTTTGTGAATTAATGAAAATTAAATAAACCCAGCTCACTTCCTATAAATTGTATGTAGATTGCCTCTAAAGTAGTCTTTGGTAGAGTTGAGCAAAAAGTAGGTGCCATATATTTTGATTCAATTCAGTCATATTGTAGTAGGTGCTGAGAGGGAAGCAAACAGGTAGACACTACTCTACTACCTTTATTTAATTTATTTTTAAATTAATTTTTATTGGAGTATAGTTGCTTTACAGTGTTGTTAGTTTCTACTGTACAGGAAAATGAATCATTTATATATATATCTACTCTTTCTTAGATTTCCTTCCCATTTAGGTAACCACAGGTCACTGAGTAGAGTTCCCTGTGCTACACAGTAGATTCTCATTAGTATACATAGTAGTATATATATGTTGACCCCAGCCTCCCAATTTACTACCTTTAGGGTGGCCTGAAAGCTAAATCCAGCATGATGGTATCTGTGTGTATGTATGTACACACACATGCCTGTGTACAGTTGTTTATTTTTTTAAGTCTGTACATTGTTGGCCTAAAAAGTGTTAAAAGGCATAAATTATTTGCCAAATTTTAAAATTAGGAATTTCATGTAAAACTTGATTTCAGGCAACTATTGGGAAGTTGGAGGATGTGGCCAGCACTAGGCCTCCACGCCCATAGTTCAGCCCTGTGAGTGGGTGGGTGAGTGTATACTCACATGCTTGCTGATCCCGATTGTTTCCTTGTCATCAGAGCCACACAGCATTGGCTGATACTCTTTGCAGTTAAGCTCTTTTTTTTTTTCTTTCAGTGGGCTTAAAAGATTAAGAAAGAAATTTCTATGCTTATAGCTATACAAAAAGTGGGAATTACCATGAGGGCTGTGTGTTTCAAGAAAGAAGGGAGGGAACCTACTTCTTTGGGTAATTAAGGGATATTTCTACTTATTTATTGTACAGCTGGCCCACCCATTTATATTGCTTACCTGGCTGCTATTTGAATTTACTTGGCTACTATTTGAGTAGGTATTTGAGTTTTCAGGCCCCTTGACGAGACATGACATAAATGTTTTTTAAACTTTATTTTATTTATTTATTTTTTAAATTTTTAGCTGCATTGGTTCTTCGTTGCTGCGCACGGGCAGCTTTCCCTAGTTGCGGTGAGCGGGGGCTACTCTTCCTTGCGGTGCGAGGGCTTTTCTCATTGCAGATGGCTTCTCTTTGTTGTGGAGCACGGGCTTCGCACAGGCTTAATTGCTCCGCGGCATGTGGGATCTTCCTGGACCAGGGATCAAACCCGTGTCCTCTGCAATGGCAGGTGGATTCTTAACCACTGCGCCACTAGGGAAGTCCCGACATAAATGTTTTAAAGTATGTGTAAGTCAGTGTGTGATTGAGCAAAGGAATTACACCCTACATAAGGACTGGATTGACGGTCTGAACTATGTAAAATGTGGGGCCTGCCTGAGCTAGGATTTGAAGTAGATATTTTGTAATTACTAAGAGAAGATTATAAGGAAATTATTCTAGGTGGGAAGAATTTGTGAGGGTGGGTTTTTGGCAACTAGCGAAACAAATCTCTTGGTTGTCTGTGAGTTGAAAGGATACAGTATATTTTTCTTTCAGTCATCCACATACAGCAGGTGTTCAGGATGTAAGATATATAGTAATCCAATGATTCATTTTGCTTTTAATTCTTTTACTTAGTTGTATTAGTATTTCGAAATTTTCTACTTTGGGCATTGCTCTGTTTTCCAGGTTAATTACCAAATGAAGTTAAGAGTAATATCCATACCAAGAATGTCATTAATTAATGATACATCATTTTGAGTAGACGTTAATCAGTAACTGCAGATTCTGTGATGGTATACCATGTTTTGTATATGTTAGAGTACTTTGGATTTGTTGAACTGCAGTAGTTCAAAACTCTGAGCTATGTGAAAAGAGATGTTCCCTGCTCTAAAAAATATCTAGGCTAAGTGAATGCATAACATCGATATAGATGAACCTTACCTGAACAAATGGAAGTGGAAGTCTTGATTTCTGTGCTGTGGATATGATTATTTGCATTACAAAAGACTTCACCAAAATGTTTCATTAGGAGCTAACTTTGTGCAGTTCAGCATGATTTTGTATTCATGTGTTTAAGAAAGGGAAATGCTTTCTTGAATGTAATTGCATTGTGTTTTTTCCCCCTCATTGTTTCAGGTTCTTTTGCCCTCCTCCTTGTGTATATCTTATGGGCAGTGGATGGAAGAAAAAAAAAGAACAAATGGAACGCGATGGTTGTTCTGAACAAGAGTCTCAACCATGTGCATTTATTGGAATAGGAAATAGTGACCAAGAAATGCAGCAGCTGAACTTGGAAGGAAAGGTAAAGAGAACCATGGTACCAGAATGCAATTTTCTTACTTGTTTTTGTAGTGGTGATTTTTTGTTTTTCCTTTTATGGCTATTGGTAGCACTCTTTTGAATATATAAATCAGAGCCAGAAATAAACTTCTCAAGTAGCTGTGGTTTAGTCATGATTCACGGAGCTTGAGCTGTTGACATCTAAAGGTGGCACACAATAAGCTTCCTCAGCTTGCTAGCAGTTTTAGCAGGCTGTGAATCAGATTTCTGTTGGGGGCCAGTATAGGAGGCTAATTGCTCATCCATCTGACAGGGGCATGATAGTCAAACAACAATGAAAATACATAGTTCAATAATGTTTTGTTCTACTCATTTAATCTTAGTCTTATACTAGAAACAAAGTATTATGGGTTATAAACATCATAAATGTTTTACTTAGCTTCAGTGTAGAACAGAAATATGCTGTGTAGACAAGAACAGCCATGATTACCTTTACTCAAACTTTTAGGTATTTTCTTTGATTACTTTACTAGGGAATAAAATTTATGAGTTAGTTTTACTAATTGTATTTTATCGATTTAGAAAGCAGTTATTTCAGTCTGTACCTTTAGTTTTCAAAAGTAGTTCTTCAGTGACTTAGCATTAGTTATTACTTTGTTTTCTCTTGATATTAAAATTTGAAAAATGGCTATTTCTGATTTCAGTGACTACATGAATGTCTTTTAAAGTACTGCATAAATAGCTGTTTTCTCATTCAGTAAGTCTTTGTTGAATGTCTTAGTGTTTGCTGTATTGTAGCCGACACTAAGAATGGGAGTTTGCAGGGCAAGGTTGAGGGTGGTGAGCTAGCGGATTTGTACTCTCATTCAATTTTAGTCATTTTACAAATAATGAGCACTGAGAATAAGGAGCCTTCAACCTCCTTCAAATTTGAGTATGTTTATGTCATTTGTATCTCTATATTTTTATCGTTAAGGCTTGTCAACTATGTATTTTAAATTAGGTTTGGGATAAAACTTAACTACAGTAAAGGTTGTTTCATCTTAAAATAGAGCAGTGTAAAATATTTCTGAATTATGACCCTTGAGCCAAGGTAAAAGATATATTTAAGTAGTGGGTTGAACAAATAGGCCTTAGTCATGTCTCATCTATTTTTCTGTTATATAGAAAGTCTTAGTGATATGTCTCTAAGCTGTACATCTAGACATTTGGAACTGTGAATGGTAATTAAATCAGATAGGTAGTAAGAAGCCAGGGATTCTAGCTACCATTGTATATAATTGTGTTAATTGAACTTCATTGCTTGCTTTAACACTTCCAGCTTCCAGCAATTTTAAGGGAGGAAATAACAAACAAACAGCACTGCCACTTGCTTTTCTTAGCATAACGGCTTAGTACATCTTTCTTCAACTTCTGCCATTATATCCTTTTCCCAAGCCCTAGAAATTTGCAGAAGAGAATACCTGAGAGCTCGAGCATTAAATAGTGCTTAAAACACCTACTTACAGGGTAGTACAGTGTCTGTATGCCAAAATTATGTGTTAATATTTAGTTATAATGAAAAATGCTATTAGAGAAGTCTATAGAGAATAAGACTGGTTGAGAGTCAGCAGAAGTCATTCCAGGCAGAAAGAACAGCATAATCATATGCTTGGACCATCAAGGTACAGGAACAAGGTAAGTTTGGGTCCAGGTAGGCAAAGATGGACCAAGCAGTGGATAGATGCTGAGCTTCAGAAAGAGGCACTTTGGTCCTATCTCACTTAACCTCCATTCATTTAAGGTAATGTTATTTTCTTTCAACAGCCTGTTCATTGAATGGTACAATTAGTCATTATTGAAAAAGGAGGGATTTTATTTTGCATTTTTGGGTATTTGTCCTTATTTTAATCTTCATTACAACAAAGTTCTAATATATGCAGCCCTTATTTTATGGTCATGACATTTAACTATATGTTGGTAATATTTTGGATCTGATGTTTTTAATTTGTTAACTATTCATTTCCTCAGTTTATGTCTTACATAGTTGGAGCTAGGTAAGCTATGCAACATGAATTACTTCCCTAATTAGCACACTTGTATTTTTATTTTAAAGAATTACATCCCCTACACCTATGTTGCTAGTATTGTTTTGTTTATATAATTCAAATTCTACAATTCAGATATTTCTATAAACTTTTGTAGGATTATATTTGGTATTTCTTTTTTATTTCAGGGCAGATTTTTTTTCTTGCCTGAAGATCTTGTCTTCAGAAAGATGTTTTTTAAGTTAAACTCTTCATTGTTTATAGACAGATTTATTATATGCCATTTTCTGTTTTAGAATTTTATTAGCTAATTTAGCCTTTTGGTATGATGAAGCAAATGTAACTTCAGTTTTTATTTACTTAGCGTCTTAAAGCCGTAATACTTTCTGAATCAGTGACTTGTCCTTTTTTTTTTTCTTGTGAAATTTGAGTAGTTTGTGGTCAGTAGCTTTATAGCTTTTAAAAAATAATAAATTGTATCTGAGATAGCTTTATTAGAATTTTTTTGTGGATTCAAACTACTCACTTTTGTAATTAGGGGTATATTTCCTTTCCTTCCAAGGAGATATATGTATGTTTGCTCTTTCCAAACAAAATAAAGCCCTTTGAGTGTCTGTGTTATGACCCAATTTTCTCTGCTCTTTCTTCCTTTCCTGTTTGCCAGTCTACCTTATCATTTATGCTAGATTTCAGTATTTTCTCTTTTCTGATATAGATCATATCCCCTAATGTTAACACTCAAATTAAGTGATCTCATCATTTTTAAGTTTTGCCATTAGAATTTAATTGCTTTCATTTAGATACACATTTTATTTTTGTTACATGGGAGTACTCTCCTTTAGTGTATTAATACCTATCTTCCTAGACTTTGTCTTACGTTGTAGAATAATTCCATAGTTCAGGCTTTATATGACTTTCAGAGCTTTTTAAAGTATGGCAGGGCCATGGTTCAGCATCCCTGAACACTTAGAGATCCTGGAGTGAAAGGAGCTGAGTGAGTGCAAAGGCTGTTGTTTTAATTTTTCTTATTACTATTATGAGCTTTATCTTAACTTTGCCTTGTGCAGAACAAAGCCTCTCAAAGCTTTTATCACCCTTTTGAATTTATAAAAACTTAATTGAGTAAAATATTTAAGACGGCACCTAAGTTTTCTTATATAACTTTGCTGTTGAGAAATGCAATAAAGTATGGCATGATTTTTGTTCTGGTACTAAAATTGGCTGTGAGTAATATTTTAAAGATTAAACACCTGGAGCCCATTAGTTATTTTCTAAATGAGTGGCATTTGCACTACTTTTTAAAAGGAACACACAGCAGAGGTAGTCAAGAAACTTGTTTAGCCTAATTTTAAAGTAGAGCAATGATTTTTAAAAAAATATATATATATATTTCAGATTTTTAAATACTTAAGCTGTACTTGAGCATTATTTACCCAATCTGGAAAAATAGATCAATAATTTAGCCTCTTCCCTCATTCACAGGGATCAAGGGAATAGGAAAGATTTTAGAATTGTTATATGTAATTGAAATAGTAGCATTTCAAAGTATCTTTATTGTTTTGCAAGTGCTATAACTCTTTAATACTATCCTTTCAGTTACCAGAATTTAATTTCTGGTAAACTGACATAGTACTTTGCTGCGTTTGTTTTCTCTAGTACCTTTAAATTCAGTTCTTTTGGTGATGCGATAGGAATTATCCTATTGGGCAAAGTGTTAGTTATTTCAAAAAATAATGTTTTCCTCAGACTCATGGGTGGTTACTCTAGTGTTCGGCTATATAAGAAAAAACGTTGTATGCACTATTTTGAGAAGGATCAGTGCTAAAATCTTTTACATAATTTAATTGAGTTCTGATAGCCTTCTTTATATCTTATTTGCAGAAAGACAGTCATGGAATTTTTTAACTGTAAAATTTTTTTAAAAATTACTGCTATAACATTGGTAATTCTGTGAAATAGATGTAGAACTGTATAAAACAAGAAAAGACTTTTTTAAAAGCCTTTTTGAGAGGGGAAAACAACACAGTGTTAGTATTTCGTAGACTTGATAAGGAAGACTTTGTACTTTGTTTTCAGATATCAGTACTTTTCACAGTTGGTTTTATCAGCGCTTCTGTGGAGTTACTGCCTTTAAGTCTGATCAAGCTTAGATGTGGCCATACTGAGTTGTAGGTACATAGCTGACAGGGTTTTGGTGCTATTAAAACTTGCCTTTTCTTTCACAGAACTATTGCACGGCCAAAACATTGTATATATCTGATTCAGACAAGAGAAAGCACTTCATGCTCTCTGTAAAGATGTTCTATGGCAATAGTGATGACATTGGTGTGTTCCTCAGCAAGCGGATAAAAGTCATCTCCAAACCTTCCAAAAAGAAGCAGTCATTGAAAAATGCTGACTGTATGTATACTTGTTTTCTTTTTTGTCCTCAACTCCCGACATGAACTAATAAGACAAATTCATCTATTTTTTAAATTAAAAATTGCTTTTCAGTAGCCAGTTCCTTTTTTTCAAATATTTTTGTGGTCTTCACTTTATCTGAAAAAGTCATATTCAGTTATTACTGCTGCTTTATTGTCTTTTTCTTTAATTAAAAATGGGCAATACCTGGGGTAGGGAAGTGGTTTTTTTTTTTTTTTTTTTTTTTTTTTTGCGGTACGCGGGCCTCTCACAGCTGTGGCCTCTCCCGTTGCGGAGCACAGGCTCCGGACGCCCAGGCTCAGCGGCCATGGCTCACGGGCCCAGCCATTCCGCGGCATGTGGGATCTTCCCAGACGGGGGAACGGACCTGCGTCCCCTGCATCGGCAGGCGGACTCTCAACCACTGCGCCACCAGGGAAGCCCAGGGAAGTGGTTTTTAAACAGAATTGGTTCATCACTGCCACCCAGAGTCATTTGGAGAAATGGGAGTTTCCTTTTGCTGTCATAGTGACTGGAGGGAGTAATGTTAGCATTAGGGTGTCTAAATGTCCTGCAGTGCCCAAGAAGGTTCCCATTCCATAAAGAATTGATTCACTTAGAATATCAAAAGCACCCCTTTGAGAAACACTGTTATATCAAGTGGGCTTTGGAAGGCTGTCCTGAGAACCTGAACAAAAATTTTAATGTAGTTGCACTGGCAGAGACTGCTGCCTCATCAGCACATTTTTAGACTAGCAGATAAATGCTGTTTGAATTTTACAGAACTTCAACCTCTGTGCCCAGTTTTCTTTATTTTAACTTTTTATTATGAAAACTTTCAAACTTACATAAAAGGGAGAAAGTAGTATAAGGTGACCATCTGGCCTCAACAGGTTTTACCAATTCTGTTTTATCATCTCTATCACCACCACCCCTTCCTTCCTCCTCCAACTGCTGGAATTTTTTAATGTACATCTCAGACATCGTATCCTTTCAACCATTTCTGCAGTAGTGACTCTCTAACAGATAATTTTCTTTTAAACATCATTATACCCAACAACAGTTGATGGTAGTTCGTTAATGCCATCTAATGGCTAGTCCGGGTGCAGATTTATCACATTGTCTCAGAAATATCTTTTTACAGTTGTGTTGTTATTTTCAACAGTTGGCTTGTTCAAACTTGGATCCAAACAAGGTTCATACATTTTAATCTGTAATGGTTTCTTCTCTTTCCACCAGCCTGTTTTTCCTTCTGTGTTATTTATTTGTTGAAACTGGGTCATTTTTCCTGTGGAATTTCCATATTCTGGATCTGGCTGATTACGTGTTCCTCTGTCTCTCATATTTTCTACAAACTGTTGGTTAAACTTTTATTTTAGAATTAGCTGATCCTATGTATGTTCATTTCTATCAGATCAGAAGTCATGTAATATCTGGTTATCCCACTTCTTGTTATGTTAAGATTGGTTATAGTAATTTGAGCTGTTGTTAGTCTAATCCACCAGTTATAAAGTTCCTCAGCGACCTTTAACCTAATGATTTTAGTAGCCCTTCATGATGGCTGCTTAAATCTAGTATTTCATTAGGGGCTGCAAAATGATGATTTTTCTAATTCTTTTATTCTTAACTTTTGCATTTGTTAGCTGTTTGCTTTAAGTATAGTCTATGGAGAAAAGCCAGGATAGGTTCTTATTTACTAATTTGCAGAATAACAATAGTATTCTTTGAAGGTGACCAGTGAGGTTTTAGGATTTTGGTTTATTTGCTTGTTTTTATTTTGTTTTGTTTTATTATGAACTTAATGGGATTTTATGTAGTGGATGGTTTTTAGTCTGCTTGGTCATTATTATCATCATCATTTACTTTATATTATGGAAATTTTCTAACATACTAAAGTAGACAGTTGCATTAATGACATGAAACCTCTTGTGTTCATCCTCTAACTTGCAGCAGTGATCTTAACTTCAAGCCAGTCCTGATTTATCTTCATCTGTAACCCTACCCCCCACACACACTTTCCTCTGCCCTCATTTTAGTTTGATGCAAATCCAAGACACTATATCATCTGTAAATATTTCTGTGTATCTCTGAAAGATAGGGTCTCCTGTTTTCTAATATAATTACAATACCATGATCACATAAAAATAAACATAAAACAACTATAAAAAGAAATAGTTTCTTAGTATCATTAAATACCTAGCTAGTGCTCAAATTTAAAATTATCTAAAATGTGGGGGGTTTTTTTAGCCCTTTGGTTGAATCAAAATTCAAATAAGATCCATCAGATACTATTCTATATATTGTGTTGACATGTCCTTGAGTTTTTTTTAATCTGTGGATTTTCTCTACATCTCTCTGTTTCTCTCTCTCTTCTTGTAGTTTATTTATTCAAGAGACTGAGTCAGTTGACCATGAGAGATTTCCACATACTGGAATTTGCTAATTATATTTCCTTGGTGTAGTTTAATGTATTTTCTGTAAATTGTAGTGTCAGAGAGAAACAGAGCTGGACACTAAAGATGGTTAGAAACAGATTTTATTCACTACCCTTGCAGTAGGGAAAAGAGATTTCAGTAAAGAACTGAGCTCAACTCCAAATACAACAAGGAGAAGTGGGGATTTATAGCCAAGGAACAGAGTTGAGGGGATCAGTGGATGGAAGGTTACTAAGAGGAGAGAGACATGAAGGGAAGGGGGATTCTTGACAAACTAGCTTACCAGAATTTTTATGAAGACAGGCCTAGATGATCAGATATAAAGGTGGAGGGGAGGAACTTGAGCAGATATCAAGGATGGGAGGATGGTTTAGCAGGATTCTTGGCAATAACCGGGCTAGGCAGGCCAATGCCAGGGCCCAAGGAAGAGTCCCGGTGGAAAAAGGGCTCAGAGGAGCCTGTCTAAAGTTTGGTCAAGGAGAGAGTCTTTGTCAGTAAATTTAGAAACTTGATCAGATTTAAGGTGGTTGTTCTTTGGTTCTTTTTTGTTGTTTGTTACTGGAGGGCAAGCCTACTTCACAGCGATGTAGTGTTCTTGCATCAGGAGGTATAATGTCATGTATTTAGGCTGTTTCCAATTCAAATTACAGGATTACCTCTTTAATTTTATATTTCTATTGACTCTAAGTTACTTGATGGCAGAGAACATATTTCATTTTCAGAGTATTGCTTACATAGATGTGGTTGTTTTTTCAAGAAATTTCATGCAATGCTATACTATAAGGTATTTAGAAGGATGCAAAATCTCTAAAATCACAGTATCCAGAGGCAGTTGCCATCAACTTTGGTAAACATCCTTCCACACCCCTCTCTATGAATGTATTCCACAGAAATAGATGTGAGCACATGGAGACACATGCTGTCACATAAAAATGTATATGTTTACCTAACAAAACCACAGTATAAAGAGTGTGCTTTCCATTCAGTGATATATCAGGGAGATATTTTCTTACCAATGCACTTAAATACACATTATTCAAATAGGTGAATGATATTATAATTTATTTAATCAGTTTCCTACTGTTGGACACTTAATATTTTAAAAGTAACTTCCTTTTAAAAAACAGCACCGCATTAAACATACTGTGTAACTCTCATTTTATAAAGATTTTTATGGGGCTTCCCTGGTGGCACAGTGGTTGAGAGTCCGCCTGCCGATGCAGGGGACACGGGTTCGTGCCCCGGTCCGGGAACATCCCACATGCCGCGGAGGGGCTAGGCCCGTGAGCCATGGCCCCTGAGCCTGCGTGTCAGGAGCCTGTGCTCCGCAACGGGAGAGGCCTCAACAGTGAGAGGCCCACGTACCGCAAAAAAAAAAAAAAGATTTTTATGGATATATTATATATCTTTAGCTTGACATTACTGATAAAGAGTTACCTTGATTTTGGGGGGTATCATCTGTATTTTCTTAGAGGGTTAAAAAAATTGTTAGCAGAATCCATTAATTATTAAATGATAGTAATGCATAGTCCTGATTCACTGGGTACTGGTCCCTTCTTGCTCTCCACTGTTGCCCCGCCCCCAAACCCCACTCACATAAATAGGAGCTGTGTTTTCTTTGCAGTATGCATTGCCTCAGGAACAAAGGTGGCTCTGTTTAATCGACTTCGATCCCAGACAGTTAGTACCAGATACTTGCATGTAGAAGGAGGTAATTTCCATGCCAGTTCTCAGCAGTGGGGAGCATTTTACATTCATCTCTGTGAGTATAAAAATATGCATTTGATTTTTTTCGTGTGAAATTTTTAAATTCTTTTTACTAATAAGACATACAGATATATTAAGTTTTGTCATTTTTATAAGCAGATTAATAAGTTCTAAAAGATGATAATTTGGTCTGTTTCCTTTGCACTGCAGTGGATGACGATGAATCAGAAGGAGAAGAATTCACAGTCCGCGATGGATACATCCATTATGGACAAACAGTCAAACTTGTGTGTTCAGTTACTGGCATGGCACTCCCAAGATTGGTATGGCCTTAATGACTTCATGACTGTTTGTAATAAATGTTGGTGGCCTTTTCCCTTTTTGGTTGTATATCTGGATATGTTCAATAGAGGGCACTATAAAGTTACATTAGGATTTATTTTCTTAACTAATGTAGATACATTATTCATTCTTTGTGGTACCTGCTTCATCCCAACACAGGACCAAGTTTTCAAAAGCATAGAATTTCAAATTTCTTTAAAAATATAAGCATAATTTTTATTATTTTATTCTCCCAAAGGAAGATGGATTTAAAAATTAAATAAAATTGGTGTTTCTTACTCTGGTAGAGAGGCATAGTGTTTGGGGCTTTTTAAAACTGTAAAAAACTGCTTTTCTTAGCAGAATGAAGCAAAAGCCCCTCATATACCCTTTGTCATCTTCCCCCTCCTTTTCTGAAGCAGAACACAATTTAGTTATATTAAAGATGGAGGGGGTTTATGAGTAAGTTTGATTCAAGGTCAGGTTGGGGGAGGGGGTTAAGTGAATGGAAGAACTTTTAGTATTACTTGCCTGAATATGCTTTGTATCTCTTTGGTGAAGTATTTCATTGGCTGATCTTTTCTGGGACTATTTCAGCAGGAGCTGGGTTGATCTATAACTATCTAAGTAAATGCATCATATTATTGTTTTTGTTTTATATTTTTCTGTGTCATGGTTGTACAAGGTGATTTTATTTCCCATTTCAACTTCATAAGCCAAAATATGTGAAACATAGTAATATAAATTTACAAAACCTTGAACCTGAGGCAAATTATAAAAAGGGGAAAGGTAAGGAAAGAAGGGTACATAAATTAGAAAGGAAGACACACCAAAAAACAAGCTGAATCAACATTTACTCAGGTTCTTCTCTTTTCATTCATTATGTGTCACTGTATTCCAAGGATAATGTTTATTTGCTTTGGTATTAAATGCTTGTACTATAGAATCACTATTCAGAGGCCTTTGCCTCTGATCAGCAACAGCTTACATATAGCCACTTAGAAGACAGACTCAAATCTTAAAATAGTGTTTTCACTTAGTTTCATGTAAAGTACCGGTCTGCCTTGCTTGAAGGTCATCTTTTTTTTTTTTTTTAATAAACTTATTTATTTTATTTATTTATTTTTGGCTGTGTTGGGTCTTCGCTGCTGCACGTGGGCTTTCTCTAGTTGCGGTGGGTGGGAGCTACTCTTTGTTGCAGTGAGCGGGCTTCTCATTGCAGTGGCTTCTCTTGTCGTGGAGCATGGGCTCTAGGCGCACGGGCTTCAGTAGTTGCAGCACACGGGCTCAGTAGTTGTGTCTCATGGGCTGTAGAGCACAGGCTCGGTAGTTGTGGCGCACGGGTTTAGTTGCTTTGCGGCATGTGGAATCTTTCTGGACCGTGTCCCCTGCATTGGCAGGCGGATTCTCAACCACTGCGCCACCAGGGAAGCCCCTTGAACATCATCTTTAATTGAATATTTTCAACATATAAAAGTATGGGGCTCTGATTATAAAAATGTTGCAATAAAAAACCTGATCCAGAGAATGCCTTAGGAAAAGTTGCAGTACAATCGTTAACAATGTACCGATAAATACCTCTTTCTAGAGATTGTGTGACTGAGGAATTAGATTCCTCAGAGACATAGCTAGGCTTTATATGGTCTGCACTACTTCATGCCCTCCTATACCTCCACTTACGTGCAGTTTTCAACAAAGGCACGTTTTTCAGAGGAGGCTTTCATGTGCTTTCAAGAAGGATAACACTGTCTTAATATCTGAACATTGCATGCTATGCTTCCTAGAATATTAGCCTTATTGGAGATCTTTGCTTGGATAACACTCTCCCTCCAAGACCAAGTTTCAATGGGATGAATGTTCTAATGAGAAATCCTGGTTTTTAGGATACTTTAAAAACAGACATAGTCTATGTAGGTCTAGCCAACTAACAAGAAACACTGGTTAGTATTTATCCCACTTCCTCAAGGCTGTCAGATGCCCCAGAGGTTTGGGACATCTAAAATCTGTTAGGTAAACTAATCAGCGACATGAATTGAGCCTGGGCATTTACCAGGTATAGTCTAGGAATATGAATAAGATATGTTTTCTGTCCTTAAGAGCTGTATCCTATTTACCTCAGAAATATAGAAAATACTGTACCAGTAACCTACAAAGCCAGCGTAGAAGAGAGAGAGCTGGTTGGAGTAACATCTGATGTTTTATGAATGTAGAATTCATCACACGTAGCTTGTTAGAACATTCGTACTATCTGGTTTCTCAGATTTCTTTCCTATTCTTAATAATTAGAAATGATGACAGCAAGTTTGATACCAAATAGTAGGGGACATATTTGGTTTCTTTACTGGTGAGACTAGGTCATTCAGCAGTTCCTATGTCCAGAGAACTATTATGGGAAATAAAATTGAACCAAACATGGCCCATGTTCTCAATATGCTTATTACTACTAGGTAGTGGAGAAACAGTGGATTACAGAAATGACAGTGTCATGGGCAAATGTTGACTCTTACGTGGTGAAGTCATAGTTGAGTGTGGTAGACTTACAGTAAGCTTTAAACTTACAACATTCAAAATTCACTTATTTCCCTAAAATCCAAACATCATTAAATTTAAATACACCTTTAAGACTAGCATTGAATGGAAACATTTTGCTTGAGTTTAATTAGTCTCACAGAATACCTTAGAAGCTGTAATTGCTAAAAGTATATTGTCTCCCTTTAAACTCAAAAATTAGTGGTGATGTGAGTAGAATGACAAATATTCTGACTAATAAACTGCAGAGCTAAAAATGTGTAAATATGAAGAATGTTGACTTTAAAAGATTAGGATTTTTAATAGCTGTGGCTTAAGTAAAGAAAAATCATCTTGGAATATGTCCGGTGTGAATCAAGTAATAAAAACCCAATAATATTGCATAATATTAATAGCACTGTTCTGAGCACTTTTACATATATTGATTCATTTAGTCCTCACAATATCTTGTGAGTAGCTACTGTTAAGGATGTCCATTGTGGAGCAAAGTATTACCATCCTACATGCATACGTGCATTCTACACATAGCCCTGAACCCATGGGCCAGGAACTGTCTAGATGCTGGAGATACATTGGTGAACAAGGTAGACTTTCTTTCCTTTTGGAGCTTACATTTTTTTGTAATTAATTTATTTTATTTTATTATTTATTTTTGGCCACATTGGGTCTTCGTTGCTATGTGTGGGCTTTCTCTAGTTGAGGCGAGCAGGCTTCTCATCGCAGTGGCTTCTCTTGTGGCAGAGCACAGGCTCTAGGCACGTGAGGCACGTGGGCTTCAGTAGTTGTGGCATGCGGGCTCAGTAGTTGTGGCTCGTGGGCTCTAGAGCACAGGCTCAGTAGTTGCACAGGCTTAGTTGCTCCGCGTCATGTGGGATCTTCCCGGACCAGGGTTCGAACCTGTGTCCCCTGCATTGGCAGGCGGATTCTTAACCACTGCGCCACCCGAGAAGCCCGGAGCTTACATTTTGGAAGGGATGTCAACGAAAACCAGCTAAAGAAATACCCATATAATGTATTAAAAGGTTAATGTAAGTGATAAGACATTAAAACAGGATAAAGGGATAGGGAAATGGGAGTGCTTAGAGTGGTCAGAGAAGTCTTTTTGAAGTGGGGCTATTTGAACAGAGACCAGAATGAAGTTGGGAAAGCAGAAACTGGGTGAGGAGCATTTCAGGCTGACAGAATGAGGGCAAAAAGAACTTAAGACAGGAATGTGTGAGGACTAGAAAGGAAGCCATTGTAGCTAGAGCCAAGTCGGGGTGCGGGGGGGAAGTGCCAGGACATGATTTTGCAAGGTTAGCCATGGGCAACATCTTGTCGAGTCCCTCTCTCTATCTACACTACGGACTTTCTGTTATCTGTGTAAGATAGGAGGCCACTGGAGGGTTTTGTGTGTGTGTGTGTGGTTTTTTTTTTTTGGCTGCATTGGGTCTTCATTGCTGTGCGCGGGCTTTTCTCTAGTTGTAGCGAGTGGGGGCTACTCTTCATTGTGGTGCACGGGCTTCTCGTTGCGGTGGCTTCTCTTGTTGTGGAGCACGGGCTCTTGGTGCGTGGGCTTCAGTAGTTGCGGCACGCAGGCTCAGTAGTTGAGGTACACAGGCCCTAGGGCGTGTGGGCTTCAGTAGTTGCAGTGCACGGGCTCAGTAGTTGTGGCTTGTGGGCTATAGAGCCCAGGCTCAGTAGTTGTGGCACACGGGCTTAGTTGCTTGTGGCATGTGGCATCTTCCTGGGCCAGGGATCAAACCCGTGTCCTCTGCGTTGGCAGGCGGCTTCTTAACCACTGCGCCACCAGGGAAGTCCCCACTGGAGAGTTTTAAACAGGGAATGATGGTTGGTTTATGTTTGGAAGAATAATTCTGGCTGCTTTGTGGATAAGAGAGCATAGGGATATAGCTGTGGAAACAAAGAGAAAGGTGGTTGGGCTTTTGTCAAAATTCGGGCAGGAAGTTGATGATGGTACCTTAGACTAGGATGGTACTGGAAAGGTGATGAGAGGTGACCGATTTGTTTGAAGGTAGACCTAACAATTTGTTGACAGCTTGGGTATAAGAGAAAGCAAGGAGTCAAGGATGACTCCACAGTTTTAGGATTGAGTGAACGTGGTGTCATTTATTGAGCTATGAGTTGAGGGAGGATCACATTTAGGAAGAAATAAAAAATTCTGTTTTTGATTAAGATTGAGATGCCTATTAATAGACATTTTCAGTGTAACTGTTGAATAGGTAGTTAAATATACACGTTGAGTGCCTGAGAAAGGCTATGGCCGGAAATACAAATTTAGGAGTTGCCAACTTCTAAATAGTATAGAAAGTATAGAGTATGGATAGAGGAGAAGAGATTTGGGGACTCGGCTGTGGAGACTAAAGGCTGGTTAGAGCAGGTGTATCCCAGAAGGAAGAATGTGTGGGTCGGATGCCTCTGAGAAAGCTAATAAGATGACAGAGAAGTGCTTATGGGATTCAACTGTCTTGAAGTCCTTAGTGGCCTCACCAAGAGCAATTTTGAGACAAAAGGCTGGAGAGATTTCAGGAGTTGGGGTGGTGAGGAAGAGGAGTTTTGATGTAAAGGAGAGCAGAGAAACAGGGTGGTGAGAGGGAAGGACAGGGATGTGTAGTCAAGGAAGGGGTTTCTTCTGATTTTAGATGAGAAATAGTTCTAACATGTTTGTATGCTGTTGGGAGTGATTTTCATAGTCCTCAAACACTTAGTGATTACCTTCCATGTGATAAGTAATGTCTAGGGTTTGATAGGATTATCTTTCAGATATCCATATGTGTTTTGTGGAATATTTGGATTATAAGGTCATAGTGTGTAATGGAAAGAGTTCAGGCTGGACAAGCAGCCTGCCTTGGAATCATATTCTGGTCCCTGAGCTACTAACCAAGTGATTTTGAGGAACTTAACCTGACCTCTGAGCCTGTTTCCTAATCTGCAAAATGATAACCTCTTTTAGGTTAAAATTAAAACAACATATAAGTATGATACTGGACTTAGGTACCGACTAGCACACCCATAGTGGCCTTTAGAGATAATTTCCCCTTTGATGTTGGAATATTTGTCGTTGTATATTATTGGAAAGGTCAGGATTAACATCAGCTGGAAATTTGCTAGAATGCAGAATATCAGGCCCCGTATGTGATCTGTGGGATCAGAACAGATGTGTGTTTAACAGGAACCCCAGATGATTTGTATGGACATTAAAGTTTGAAAACCACTGATCTAGAAAACAGGTGCCAGTCTGCCCTATTTTTTTAGGAGTTCAAGGAAAAAGGTAACATCTCTACATTCTTAACATGCTTGCAATCTAAAAGTATTCTTATACCTAGCTTTATTGTTTGTAAATTCTTTTGTGTATGTAGGTATGTTACAAATACCTGTGGTGTATTATTATATAGCAGATTCTTTCTGTGTACTCTTGACAGTGTACGAAATGAAAACTCCACATGTGTTGATCTTTTCTTTTTTAATTGTTGAAATACAGATAATTAGGAAAGTTGATAAGCAGACCGCATTACTGGATGCAGATGATCCTGTGTCACAGCTCCATAAATGTGCATTTTACCTTAAGGATACAGAAAGAATGTACTTGTGCCTTTCTCAAGAAAGAATAATTCAGTTTCAGGTATGTTTTTAAATTACTGGTAAAATCTAAAATGTGCAAACTATTAGGTTAGCAGCATTTAGAAACATGAAACTCTCGCTTAATGTTAATTGTATCCAAATACATGAAGCTGTGTGTTCAGATATTTGTCTCAAGTTCAAGGGTCCTTAGCCCACATGTTCCTCGGATATAGCAGTCATCCTACATCAAGGAAGAACTCAAAACTATGAAAATGTTTTAAGAGAAGCAGTTAACATCTAGTTCTGAGGAACAAAGAGCCCCTCAGATTATCCAAAACTAGATGTTGGGTATTCAGTAAATCACCTGAAATTATGTGCAGACAACATTGTATATGATACATGCCTATTTTGGAGAAGCGTCATAATTCTCATCAGATTTATATTGGGGTCTTCTAAGACAGTAATGACACATTTCAAAAGCTAATTTTTAACTATATTTACTCAGAAGGCTTTCATGAGGACATTTATGACATGAACAGATGACTTATTAGAATAGTTATACTTTCACATGAAACTCATTTCTGAACATCTGGAGACTTTCCAGAGAGATGCACACACAGCCAGTCTCCTCAACCCAGCACTGATGGTCTGGCCTAGGTGTTTCGAGATAGGGGTAGGGGATTGTCAGTCAATATCTCGGTTCCTTCCAGCTGAAAGTACGTAAGTTTCTAGCTGTTCTCTGAGCAGGAGGGGGCTCCCATTCTCTCTCTCTCAGGGATCCCTAAAGAGTTTTAAACAGCTATTTACATCACAGATACTGATCTTTTATTAAAGAAATTATACAGGTACTGGTATACTCTTACTTAAATGGTTATTCTGAAGGTATTATTAGTTTTTAGTATGTCACTGAAATATTTTGTATTAAAATAAAACCTGCAATATGTGAGGTTTCCATGTTAATATTCTGTTTGTTTAGGGATTGGCGAAGCATTGTGCTTGGGAAGTTTATAAATTTGTACTAAATTCTCTTCATGTTAATGCCAGTCTATGAGTGTTACTTTGTTAAAGTGTCTTATACTGCAGTGTATATAAAACTCAATTTCTAACCAATTTTTTCATAAGGCCACTCCATGCCCAAAAGAACCAAATAAAGAGATGATAAATGATGGCGCTTCCTGGACAATCATTAGTACGGATAAGGCAGAG
This sequence comes from Phocoena phocoena, assembly GCF_963924675.1. Classification (NCBI taxonomy): domain Eukaryota; kingdom Metazoa; phylum Chordata; class Mammalia; order Artiodactyla; family Phocoenidae; genus Phocoena; species Phocoena phocoena. Next base: position 86,621,590 of record NC_089223.1, on the reverse strand, counting down.
TATACATTTTACGAGGGGATGGGCCCTGTCCTTGCCCCAGTCACACCGGTGCCTGTTGTAGAAAGTCTTCAGGTGAGACCACTTACAAGTTGACTTTTAGCTCTTTGCAACTGATCTGAGCTCTGACACGGCATAATTTTATTTCACAATAAATTTGATTTTTCTCCAAATCTTGTGATTTGGAGTTTTTTTTTTTTTTTGGAGGTTTTGTTACACATCATTTGTTGATTTTTTAAAAAAAGAAAACGAGAGGAACATAATTTTATGCAAGAAAATTTAAATGTAAATCAGTTTGTATATTAGCTTGCGATATTTTTAGTTCACTTTGTCTTTATAATCATGTCATTTAAAAGAAGCATTTTATTTATCCATTTTTTTGCACATGATAGTCGAATGAGAAACTGTACTTTAATGAAAAATGAAAAGTTTTCTCAACATTGTTCTGATTTTCTGTGAATTGCAGTTGAATGGCGGTGGGGACGTAGCAATGCTTGAACTTACAGGACAGAATTTCACTCCAAATTTACGAGTGTGGTTTGGGGATGTAGAAGCTGAAACTATGTACAGGTACTTAATATAATTTTTTACATCATCTAGAGTTTTTGATGGGGGTGTGGGTTCATGAGACTCTTTCCTAATATTGGTTGTCCTGTATTTAAGCAACCTTGTTTTAAGTTTCGGTTCTAAAATTTTCTGTGCTTTTAAGTGATTTCTAATTCCTTCTCAGATGTGGAGAGAGTATGCTCTGTGTTGTCCCAGACATTTCTGCATTCCGAGAAGGTTGGAGATGGGTCCGGCAGCCAGTCCAGGTTCCAGTAACTTTGGTCCGTAATGATGGAATCATTTATTCCACCAGCCTTACCTTTACCTACACCCCAGAACCGGGGCCACGGCCACATTGCAGCGCGGCGGGAGCAATCCTTCGAGCCAACTCTAGCCAAGTGCCCCCTAATGAGTCAAACACAAACAGCGAGGGGAGTTACACAAATGTCAGCACAAATTCAACCAATGTCACGTCATCTACAGCAACAGTTGTGTCCTAACTACCGTCTTTTTGCTAGGACTTACACTGACTTGAGTGCGGCAAAATGTTGACAAAAAAAGAAAGAAAAAAATGAACAATCTTTTGTGGTTTCTTGGGAAAACTTTTCGTACCCGGTGATACTATTCAAAAACCCCATTACCTGCAAGTGCTGATTTGAAGTGCAGAAGCCACAGTAAAACAAACAAAAAACATCAGAATGTGCAAACTTTTGGAAATTGATTTTTTTCAGCTGTTATTTTTGTTTGGTTGGTTTTTGTTTGGTTTTGTTTAAATGGGCAAGAAATAGAGATGTGGCTGGAGTAAAAGGTAATCAAACTAGAAGACGAAAATCTAACATAGTTTTTATGGACCAAGGAACTTGTATAAGCTTTAGTAAAAGGTACATTTTCACCATACCTTTTTTATATCACAGTATATATAGTACACCTTTGTTACCAAATAGGTTGTTCTCCTCCCCACCCCCTTTGAGCTTTTGCTCTTAAGTACATTCAGGTTCCAAGCCTGACCATGCTTGTTTAATCTAATTACCATACTCCTCCAGGTCTTTTTGGTCTAAGGCTGGAACTGTTCTTTTTATTTTATTATTTTCTTTAAAAGCTGAAGTCTTATGACTTTTCATGAGTGGAAGGTGTTTTGATTTCAGCAATTCAAATCTTGTAAAGGCCTGCATATTTCTTTTAAGATTATTTGAAGTCTGTGCAAAAGCTTTAAAAAAAATGCCTCTGCCTTGCCTGCAATACATGCAACGTACGTTGATTTAGTCTCTATTCTCAGACACCGTTGATAGTTATTTCTGTGTTCCTTTTTTTTTAAAAAAATGTATTTATGTTGTAATCCAAGAGGTTCTAACATTTACCTGGAATTAAATGTGGCCATTTAGTCATTAATGAGTTAATGGCGTGGAACATGTTGGTTTTTACAGTGTTCCCTTCCCTTTTCCTGTGCAGAAATGTATCTATGCGGTCCAGGATTTGTTCAGGTTTTCCCTCCTCCTAATCTTGTACATAACTTGTATTATGTGTAAGTTAAACATTTTATTTTGAAGCTAGAATATTCCCAGTGATTTCATTCAGCAGGGTGTTTTTCTGCCTTGTTGGCATATGACAAAAAAATATCATCAGAAGTATTTGCTACCAGTTGGTAGATGGTGCCCTTATTGTATAATGAGGAAAATCTCAGCAAAAGCATGTTTTTACTTACTTTCTTTTGTGGGGGGTAGCCTAGGCCAAAATATCATTGTAACCTTGAAACAAGATGCTTTTACTAGATGACCAACTAAAATAGCTGGAAGACAGTACTTTAGGAACAGATAGCTGTAAGATTATAAAAATGCAAATGTACTTTATCTTTCCATTTCTCTCCCTGCCTTTTTTTGTTTTCTCTTCCCCAGTACTGAGCATCTTCACAAATGTCTCCTACTCGGAAAGCATTTCTTCTCCATTCAGTTAAGATTTGGCTGCATTCAGGGTTGTGTGCTGGCTGTGTGTGCTGGGCTCACCAGTTTCACGTTGGTTTTGTTCCTGCACTTTGGGCACGCCTATGTTCGGTGTCTTAGAAATTGCAGCAGACTCATTGGGCTACGTTCTCTACAGGAACTGTGTGTGTGATGTTACAGGACATGGTCTAGTAATACAGTCATCTTTCTTTGAGTAAAAACTACCTCTAGATTGTGGTAAGCTTTTACTGTCCCATAAAACAGGAGCCACAAGTACCTTAAGAATGCAAAACTAACTTCCTGCAGTTTCCATACAGAAATTGTCTTTCTGATGTCCTGGGCTATTTTGAAAAGTTTCCGTCAGTAGACTTTTTAAAACATCATTGTTAGTAGCTTCCCCCCAACTCCCCTCCACCCCCAGCTTTGATATCTTCATTACTCATTCTTCTGCTCAGACTCTGCCATTGTAAATACAATTCCTAACATCTTTACATCACTTTTTCCTCAGTTTTCAAGGGGGAAGTCATTTGTAAAACATGTTAGTGGTTAAATAAAAGTTATTGTGGTCTTCTCTTTACTGCAAGCCTTTTTAATTACTCACAGGCTGCATTATACTATATATAGCCTTTCTCTCTTTAAGTCTGCTCCCGTCACTAGCTTCTCTTGTAAGCTAATCCTGCCTCACACTTTAAATCTGTTTCAGTGACCAAGGGCAGAATTCATTGTGGCCTTATCTTTCTTTGTTTTAACTGTTTACTGGCTTTTTCTTGCAAACTTGCTTGTTTCTGAGTAGTATTTATTCTTCTCTCTGTTGAGTCTGGAAGTAGTCTTTACACAGTGCTTTTTGTTCAGAGCACCGAAATGTTTTCAGTGCTGCCTTACTTTGAATGGGCCACAGGTTTCCTCCACTTCCCAGGTTTGGTATTTAGTTACCAAATTATATTAAATTAACTGATAATAGATGAGATGCTTTTGAAGAACAAACTATTCCTACCCAGCATTGCAACTCAAAATAATTTTTTCAAGTTTATGGCTTTATTAAAATTAACTTTTGCTTTTTTACTGTTTAACTATATCTAATTTTGGCTCTTTGTTTATTTTAATAAGATAATTGAAATATTAGACTGTAAACCCTTTTCCTCTTTTTTTTTTTGAAAAGTCCAAGAATATGCTTATACAGGCACTCTCCCCCCCCACTATTTTATGACATTCTACATACCACAAACTAAAGACTGAAATGATTTGTCTGTTGTGGCTTATTGTTTACTAGTAGTTCTTTTATCAGCTGATTAAAATTTTTTTGTGAATTATTTTCAGTGTTTAATTTTCAGGAGCCTTGTCCTCTGGTTATGGTAGAACACGGCCCCTCCTCCAATGGTGGCATTGTTAGAGATGCTGGTCATTTTCCCTTATAAAGACTCTCAGAATGGTAACCACTTCAGTTAAAGTATAGTACATTCAAGCTTTTTTTTTTTAAATTCTGTATTAGAAGTGTAGCCTATGCTCTTATGATTCTATGCAGTTTCTGAAAATATGCATAGAAGCTGAGTCTGTTATCCAATATGTTTTTATTAGTTCTGTTGAATTTGATCACATAGATTGGGATGGCAAGCTAAAGGCTTTAAATATAAAATGCCCTTTTTATTTTAAATGATTTCAGAGTTGAACACTAGTATAAAATTTACCCTGCTGCTGACTTTTCTTAAACTGTGGCGACTAAAGGCATCCTCATATATATATTAATTAGTGAAATATTTGTCACTCGTACTGCACAGACTTATTTGCCATTGTAACTGGTTAGTTTTTTGTTTTGGGGGGTTTTTTGTTTTTGTTTTTTTTTAATGAAACGAGTACCATCTGTGCCCTCAATTTCCAACACAGGTTTTAAGAACTAAACTAACTAGTCATGTTTAATCAGATAATCCATGCAGGGGGTGGGGGGGTGTTCCTTTTTGAAACAAAATGTTATTCAATTATTAACTAAGTTACTTATTTTTGATTTCAAAAGCAGCTGTGTTTCTGATGAGTACTGAACAAATGTGTGTAATTTTCTGTGCCAGACTTTCGACTTTGTTTTCAAGCACTGTAATGTGGGATGATGGTTAGAAACAATAATATATTAGGGTTTCTATTTAACCCTTTCAGGACTGAACTGTATTTCCTTTTATTAATTTTTCCATGTGTTGTGATAAATGTTTGCCAGCATTCAGTACTGTGTTGGTCCAGATGTAGGTTTATATGCTCATTTTTAGCTTATTTCTTGTACCTTGCAGCATGCTCTATGCATTCAGTCCTTAAGGGGTTTATTTTACAAACTGTGCACCTGTAAGGTTTATTAGCAATAAGATAGAAAATTGAGCAAGTTTATACCATAATTTTGTAGAAAAAAGAATCTGCTCAGTTCCATATTTCATCCATGAGAAACCTGCAATATGGGCAGTTTCAAGAAATAAATAAAAAGGAAATGTAAACCATTGTAAAAGTCTTCTGTTGGATGTGCCTGATGCATGTCGTCTTTGATTTCAGAATACTTCATAGAGATAAAATTAAATTCCATATTACAGTTGGTATATTTACAGTCTTACCTTGCTATCTAATCTACATCACATCAAAGTGATGGCTGTGCTGATTTTCTTTTTTAATGTTTTAAACTACACTGCTTTAAAAAGAAAGTTTTTTTTGCGGGGGAGTGGTTCTTTCTTCTTCACGGGGAAATGGGCTTCGCCATTCAAGGGCTGTCTCCCAATTCAGGAACTTTTCGAGCTAATCTCAAGATTGGAAAGCATTTTTTAACAGTAGCTTGCTTTTCTAGTGTAAGGTTGTCATTTGGTTTGGTGTATGAAAGAACATAGAATGTTTTTGCCTTTTTGGTGGGAGCTCCTCGTTGGAAAGAAAGCGTACTTTGTTTAATAGGGAAACAGAAAGTAAAGGGGGGGAGGTTGTTACGTATTTTTTCAGTCATAACAAGTTCATTTATTTGATCTCCCCCAAAAGAAAAAAATATAAGCAAAGTTATCAGGATTTTTGCTAAATACATCTAAAAATAGTGATTGTTAAATAATTTAGAAACAATATAGTTGGAATTTGAGTTGTGAGGCTTTAATGGCTAGGATTGGTAATAGCTTCTTTTTAAAAAAAAAACAATTTATTTATTTATTTTACAGTAGGTCTTTGTTGGTTATCTATTTTAAATATAGCTGTGTGTGCACGTCAGTTCCAAACTCCCAGTCTACGTATAGATTGGGTAATAGCTTCTTGGTTTAGAATTTAGATGGGAATAATGTGTTTCTACCCCTTGTTATACATAGTATATGATCAGTTTCTAAGCAACCTAATGAAAAGTCCCTTAAGTATATATATGTGTATATTTTTTGTCCTTGAACCCGTAGATGGTTGCCAGTTAAAAACATGCAGAGGGCAAGCTGCATCAGGTGCTAGTGGTGAGGGATCACAGAAGCAAGTCCTCTCCTTAAACAAACAAAAATCTAGAAAGATACAGTACAAAAACCCCTGAAAAACCCTAGTTTAGCGCTAGACAGCAATGAGGACGACAAATTAAGTTGATGTATGTAAAGTACAAATGAGGTGCTTCGTCTTGACCTACAGGTTAGACCCTAAAGCTTACGGCTGGGGGATAGAACTGGTGCCACAGCTCCCGTAGGACCTGCAAGACTGGACAGTTATCCACAGTTCTTTGTGTTAAGGATAAGGTTTTTTGTGTGCCTGGCACGCAGGTGTTCAATAAATAGTGTAAGGTGTCCTGCACACATATGTAAGAACTCATGACTCATCTTGGTTTAAAGAAAAGGCAGGTAAGTATTTTCTAATACAGAAAAGGAACAAGGTTTTAACTCTATAACAAAAAACATTCATGACGAACACAGCTAGGTTGTTTTATAATGGAATTTATAGAATGTTTTGCTTTGCGGAAGTAGCACTTTATTTTTATTCTTATTGTTTTTTTACATTGGGCCACTTGTTCTACTGGATCTTTGCTGGTGGACCACTTTCTTACACCCGGGGGACTTACACTTTGAGGGACAAGACTGGGCTACAAACGCAGCCTCGTGTCAGTGCCCTTCAGGTGTTTTTACCCATATGCCCGAGCCAAAACCCCCCTCAAGTCTCGACTGCCCAGGGGAGAGCAAAATCCTTTTACTGACACAGTGAAATCTAAAGGCATCTAGAACCAAGCATGCGGTAAGGGCAAGCCTGAGAAGGCCGAAGAGGGATGGTCCTCCCCTTCCTGTGGGATGAAAACAGGCCAGGCGGGTCCAGCACGATGGACGGGGTTGAGGGCTCGGCCAGGTGGTTCGTGGTCAGGGGCTGGCGCCACACCAGCCGCAGCATCCTGCGTCCTCCAGCCCGGCTTTGGGGGTCCCAGTCCCAAGGCTCCAGATCATGTGGAACAGCCACTGCCTCAACTCAACCAGCCCCACATGAGGACGTGCGTCAGGCTCGTGGCCGTGAGGCGCGTCTCCAGCTGGATGAGGGTCTGGTTGTGCGCCTCGACGCGGGCCAGGTGCGAGTCCAGGTGGCCACAGAGGGGCTCCTCCTGGTCCTCTTCTATGTAAAATTCTAAAGGAAAGGTAAAGTTTTCAGGCACCATCCACCACGGCTTGATCTCCGTGTCCTACCGCTCCCAGCCAGTTCTGAATAGGGCCAAGTCCAGGAACTTATCCCAACAGGACCTAGAGAAATCTTGGAAGTAGCACTTTAAAATGTGGAATTCTATGACAAGTTTTTTAAAAGGTAAGTATGAGGTTTAGGTGTGTATCAGGTTCTTTCTGGCATGATTGATTGTAGTCCCTGCTTTTCACCTCCTTGTATTCTACTACCCTGCGCATTGAGTACAGTCAACATGCAGGTCCATCATTTCTGGCACCTCTGCCTGGTCGATCATTTCCACGGGTGCTGAAATCCCAGACTGTCAATCCAGAACGCCGCCCCCGCCCCATCTTCTTCATATAAAGGAGTAGAGTGTGACGAGGTCATTCCCAGCAGCCTCTTGGGCCGTTTTTGGCAGCTGTTGTTTTATCGTGAAACGAAGTTTTCTCCCCACAAGGGTGCTCCTTGTCCTTGCTCACAACACGACACAAAATCGGTGATCGTGGTTTTCCCCTGCTCCTTAAACCTTCACAACTGAGTTTTTTTTTTTTTGCGGTACGCAGGCCTCTCACTGTTGCGGCCTCTCCCGTTCCGGAGCACAGGCTCCGGACGTGCAGGCGTAGCGTCCATGGCTCACAGGCCCAGCTGCTCCGCAGCATGTGGGATCCTCCCGGACCGGGGCACGAACCTGCGTCCCCTGCATTGGCAGGCAGACTCTCAACCACTGCGCCATCAGGGAAGCGCTGGTGTGATCTTTGAGAAGACCGTCAGGTGAAGGATAATGGAATATGCATCTCTTTGCTTAGAAGCATAAATATCTAGCCCTATTATTTCTGGGTAGTGCCAGAGGTTGGAATTAGTTAAGACACAACCAGGAATTTTTTTTTTTTTAATTAATTTTTTTTGCGGTATACGGGCCTCTCACCGTTGTGGCCTCTCCCGTTGCGGAGCACAGGCTGCGGACGCACAGGCTCAGCGGCCATGGCTCACGGGCCCAGCCGCTCTGCAGCATGTGGGATCTTCCCAGACCAGGGCACGAACCCGTGTCCCCTGCGTCGGCAGGTGGACTCTCAACCGCTGCACCACCAGGGAAGCCCAACCAGGAATTTTTAAATGGCCAGTAATGTTCTAGGCTCTGAGCTCATTCAGGGTGTGGCCATTTCTTAAAAATTTTCACTAAGGGCTTGTCTTAGTCTGCTCAGGCTGCCATAATAAAGTACTGGGTGGCTTTAAACAACAGAAATTAATTTTTCTTATGGTTCTGAGGACTGGAAGTCTGAGATCAAGGTGCCAACATGGTCAGGTTCTGGTGAGGACACTTAACTGGTTTGCAGATGGCTACCTTTCTTGCTGTGTGCTCACATGGCACAGAGAGAGACATGTCTGTCTCTTCTTAAGCCCACAGCCCTTAGGACCCCATCTTTATGGCTTCATTTAACTTAAATTACCTCCTAAAGGCCCATCTCCAGATACAGTCACATTGGGAGTTAGGGCTTCAGCATGAAATTTGGGGGAGAACGGTTCAGTCCATAGCAGGGCCCTTCCTAAAAACTTTCTGGGTTACAGTTTCAGTATACTGGATACCAATCTATAGAATGGTATTTAGGTTTCGTGCATTTTAAAGTTCTGGTTGGGAATTCTCAACAGTTAGCCAAGACAATGAACAGACTTGGGCTGAGGGAAAAGGGGAGAGGCAAGATTGAGGGAGAAGTCACTTTGGCCACTTGTGAATTGTTTTATGGCCATTGTTTAATCCTCACCACAACCCTATGAGCTAATAGGCTTGTTTTAGAGGTGAAGACACAGGCTCAGGACTTGCCCAAAGTCATACGTTAAATTTAGCAGAGCTGGGATTCAGATGCGGGCTCAGGTGACTCAGTCACGCTCAAGTGCCATGCGAGACGTCTCAGTCAGAAAGGCGCAGGGACTAGGGTTTCTAGGAGCTGGTTCTGCGACAAGTTCTGTCTTAAGGAACTTTATAGGGAACAGCCATTCTATTTTAGTCCTCACATTTCACAGTTGAGAAAAAACGAGCCCTAGAGAAGTTGAAATACCCAAACGTGATTATAGATTGAAAATGCTTTATTCACTTGAAAGTGCTATCCAGTTGCCGGGTGTTCATTTGTTTTTATTATTATTTTAGTATCATGACCTCTTGGTTAATGTTGTTAGTCCCCCTGGCCAAGCCTTACACATAAATATGTGCTAAATTATACGACCCTAGAGAGAATTCGAAATCTATGAACCTATTCGAGTTCATTGAAGCACTGAAGGGAAATGATAAAAATAATGGTGAAAACAACTTCAAAACCTTTCCATCTTCCAGGTGAAGATAATGGATCTTCATCTCTGAATAAATCTAACAGTTAATTCAAACTTCAGTGAGTTTCTGGACCTCATATGAGTAAGACCAGAACTCAGAGACCAGAGTGTGAAACAATGACCTGAGTGATTGGTGTTCAAATCATAAATGTCCTCGGGGTGGCAGATTCGGCAGCTTGCCACTGCTCATTCGTCTCATTCATAGTTGGGGAGTAAATGACACACAGCACTTGGGAGGAAGCACGCATGAAGAGCACTCAGCCATTGTCCTGTATTTACCTCAGAGCCCAGGTATCTGGTGTGGTTGCTCTCCATCCAGCTCAGGAGGCCGCTTGGCCTGGGTCTTCCAGGATCTTCGTGAGCTTAGTCCCCAGGCTTTTTGCTGCTCATTCAAGAAAACAGTGATATGGTGGTTTTGCATTTAATACTTCAAAGATTTGAAAAGATACACCTTCAATACGATAGCCATTATTAGAGTTACAAGAGTTAAGTCAGAAACCAAACCTGGTTAACTTAGGGAAAGGGGATTTTGTAAGAGTAGCAGAAGCTCAAGGATTGAAGGGCAGCCTGGGTCACGCTTAGAAATACAAGGAAGGCAGCTCCTGTGAGTTAAGGAACCACTCCTGCTCAGGAGTGGTCTGCTCAGGGAGCCACTGCTGTGAGCATTCCCTCTTTTCTTTTATCCTTAAGTCAGCTGCTTCAGATTCAAATTTGCAGATGAGAGCAACCGGCCATGTGAACCTAGGTCACTTGCCTGTTCCTGTGCACTTAGAGGAAGGGCCAGTTAAAAGGAACCTCCAGGGGCTCTTTGGTTTGTGTGATCACAGGCCTAGATTTAGAACCAACAGGGGAAGAGATAATTCCCCAAAAAGGAATTTGAGGTTGCTGGGTTTGGGGAAGAGGTGCCAGGGAGCTCCTCTGGAGGGCTACAGACAATAAATTCTGTAGTCAAATGTATTAAGTGTATTCTCTGTGCTCAGGGCTTTACATGAAATATTTCTTATTCCTCAAACTTCTGAGTCAACTTAATAGGCAGTTTTGAAAAGGATGCTCAGATGGTGAACCACATCATCAAAACCCCTCGCAACTCCTCTAGCCTTCCAGCCTTCCCGAGAAATGCCCGTTCCGCAGGATGAGCTCTCGGGAACTCTGACCTGTTTTTCTCACCCCCGTGGCAGCTGATAGAACCACTGGAGAGACTTCCTCATGCTTTCTGCAGGTGATTGGGCAAGAAGCAAACAGGAGATCTCAGGGACCTTGTTTTGACATGTCAACATTGACATGTCAACTGAGAAGCAAAGAACTGGTTTGCAGGGAAAAGAATGAAGCAGACATCCAAAGAAAAGTGGGAGCATTCCCAGTTCCCGCCCCTTTCTGAGGCTCAGCTGTATTCCTGCCCTTGAGTTCCAAGTGATAACCCATTATTTTTATCATTTCCCTTCAGTGCTTCAATTAACTCGAATAGGTTCATATTACTTGCAACTGGTGTCCTAATAGAAAGTCTTGCCTTTATTACCTTAATTTCATCGATGAAGAAATTAAGAAAAAGGCAAGGGTCGTTTTTAGGGTTCTGCAGCCTTAAGTGGCAAAGCTATGATTCAAGCCCAGGCCCTCTGGACCTGAGTGAGTTAGGGAAGGTAAGGGTTTGGAGACAGTACCAACATCAAGGGGAGCATCGAGATGGGAGCATTTGAACGGTGTCTCCAATAGTGAGGCAGTCCAGGATTTCAACAGGGAGGAGTGGATGGGCTGATGGAAGGCAAGGAGTGTAGTCCAGGCAGGTTCCCTAGTGTAATTGAACCATGCGAGCAGTAGGAATTGATTGTTTCATGATTGTGTCTAAATTTAACAGGTTACCAGGGTCCGATAGGTAGAATCTCCTGCCATGTCTGTTAGGGGGAATGGTTCTCTGCACCACATGTCTTTCCTTGTGGGGGGGACCTACCATTTGGTTAAGATTCCTGGCCTCTGCCCATTACTCAGTATTAATAACTTTGCTGAATGAGTTAATTTAGTTCTTCTCCAGCCAGGAACTGAAGATATGTAATAAAATCCTGCTTCATGGGGCTTTCCTTCTCTTGGGGAGAGACAGGCAAAAATAAATACAGGTATATGTCTATGCATGTGTACGTATTAAAGGGCTCCTACTGAAAATGTCACCATCTCAAGCCCAGAGATAATGGAATCTGACCATCAAAAGACCTCCGCAGCATCCAGGGGCATCTATGGGTGAGAATTTCTGTGTCCTAGAGGTACTGAGTAGGTAACATTCAATATAAAAACCTGTTGTCTCTAACGAGTACTTCGCCGACCATTTCAGTGGAGGTGCTGTACACACGTCACAGTCGTGCGCGGCCCGCTGAGGAACTTAGGCTTGTCCTTGCTGCCTTTCTTGGAGTCCCTTTCAGTCACCTTGCAGTAAACCCTGGGCACATGTACATAGGGCAGGGTGAGGGGCTGTGAGCTGTGGGCAGTCGAGAGATGACTACAGGACAGTTTCTGCCCGGGAAAGCCCATCTGGAAGCCTGCTGTGACTGGGATGCTCATATGCCAGGAGGACTCGACTTACGTGGGCTCTGGGAAGCTTCCAGAGACAGCCCCTCCTCAGAGAAGAGCCAACCCTGGTGGAGGCCGGGATAGAGGAGCAAGGCTGAGGGCGGGGCAGGGGCCCTGGTGTCCACACCACAGTTTTCTGCCATCCCTGCTGGTTCGATTAAAGCATGGCCTCTCCCTACCTGGTGATGCAGCTGGAGGGAGGTTGCAGAGGGAGGAAGGCAAGAGATAAGAGTCACGTAGGCTCATTCTGAGACACCTATTAGACTTCAAGTTAGACAGGCAAGTAAGCAGGTAGATCTCCAGATCGGGAGTTCAGGGCGCTCTGTGCTGGAGATACACGTTTGGGAGTCAATCACATGTAGATGGGGTTTAAAGCCATCAGCCTGATGAGATCTCGGGGGAGAAGAATAGGTAGAAAAGAGGTCCAAGACCCACCCCCGCCCCAATAGTCCCTGTTTAAATAGTGTTTCTCAAACTTTTTTGTGCTAAACTACCCCAGGGGAGAGTGTTGAAATTCAAGTCTGACTCTGTAGGTCAGTGGGCATGGGTCTTGAGATCCTGCATTTCTAATGATGCTGCATTGGTAATGCAGGTCTAGAGACCCCACCTGGAGTAGCGAGGCCCTCACTTACGCCCAGACAGAAATGGGAATGATCGACGAAAAGAGTAACATGCCTCTTTGATTCGTGAAAGTGATTGTTTCTCGCTAACATCATTGTTTTCCAAGTCAGCATTAACTCACTAATAATGGTTTTAGAATTAGCCTGTTGTTTTTGAAGCACAGAGTCAAGATTTCTCTCTACCCTCGAGAAGACCTTCTGTTACCACATCGCAAGTGGGCTCATCACATTCTCCTTACAGGGCTGATAATGCAGCCTGTCTAAATAAAGATCGAAGTGCTCACGTGCAGTCATAGTCACGAGGCAGAGGCCTGCATTACGTAACCATGTGTCATAAACTCCACAGCCTTAGAGCGTCCAAGGCGAAAGTTAGAGGGATGCTGAAGGGCACCCGAGTTTTACAACTCTTTGGTTTGGGGGGAAAAACCCCTCATTTTTAATTGGGTTCCCTTACCCCTGAGTGCAATTCTACAAATTCAGAGAGACGAAATTATCACAAAAACCTAAAACCCAAATGAGTGGCATCCGGGTGCTAATGAGATTTCAGACAGACAACCCTCGGAGCTGAGAGAGGCAGACCCTTCACTTAAGCTTCTCCTCAGAGAAACTTTCTGTGGCCTGGCTCTAAGAAGTCCATGTTTTCTTCCCCTCCCTGTGATTTTCGATCCAAATGGAGCAAACAATACACAGGTTCCTTCCAGGGATGGGATATAGACGCCAGGTGAGCAGAGAAGCAAAACAGAGTGAGAGATCCTCAGAAATGTTACGGGCACGCGCACACACACACACACACACACACACACACACACACACACACAACCACACTCCTGCTCTGATAATATTTCAACCAAACCAAGGAGTCTTTTCTTGGAATATGATGTTTAACCTTTTCTATCTGTCACATGATTTCAACACTAGGGAAGTGTGTGTAAAGAGCAAAGCTTTGGGCACGTTTACTGGAGTTTGGTTCACCAAGGACAAGTAGAGAAAGACTTGGCTTTGTGTGTTGGTGCTGGAGCCCAGGGCAACCTGAAGTTTTCCTTTTGTATTTTTTCCTTTTTAACCTTTGTCACAAATGTGGAGGTATTCTAAAAGATGGAAAGCAGCATGTTAAAGCATATGAAATACTTTGTTTTCTGAGCTGTTAGAGAAACATGTTTGCAAGCCCACATTTTATTAGCTAAATGTGAGTGGTTTATTACAGCGTGGCTTTGGAACATTGTCCATCCCGTTTACTCACTTGACACAGCTGATTACGCCCCTCAGTTCTGAGACTCTCTTTTCTCTTGGCCTCCAGGACACCAAGCTTTCTGGCTGTTCGTTCTCAGTCTGCCTTGCTGGTTCCTTCTCAGCTCCCCAGCCTGCAAACCTCGGGTGGTCCCAGAGCGAAGACCGATCCCCTCTGTCTGCCCTACCGTACACTCCCTGCCACGGTCTCTCCCGTCTCAGGTCTTTATGGGGGTGACTCCCCAGGGCATATTTCCTGACTTCTCACCTGAACTCCAGAATTGTAGATATAATGGCTTGCTTGACATCGGAAGGCTAATAGGCATCTCAGGCTTCGATGTGAAACCAGCCCCTGTTTCCTCCCTTCCCCTTTCCCTAAACGGCGCCTCCTCCATGGTTCCAATCGCTCGGGGAAAGAAGCTCAAAGGCAAGGTTGACTGTTTCTTGCTCTCGTGCCCCACATCCAGTCCATCAGGAAAGCCAGTCAGTGGCTCCTTCAAAATATGTTCAAACTCTGACCCCTTCTCACCACTTCCACCAGTGAGAGCCAAGCCACCATCGGCCCTCACGGGGCGTATTTACAGCCGCTTTCTAACCACTTCTCCACCTTCCAACCTTGCCCTCTTAGAGTCTATTCTCCACAGCAGCCAAAATGGGTCTTTGCAAATGTGTCCCTCTGCTGCTTAAAGACCTCCACTGACTTCCCATCTTGCTCGGAGTAAAATCCAAAGTCCTCCTGGTGCCCCTCACCTTCTGCCTTGTTACCTCTTGGTCCTCATTTTCTGTTTCTTTACGCGGGCCTCTCACTGTTGTGGCCTCTCCCGTTGCGGAGCACAGGCTCCGGACACACAGGCCCAGTGGCCATGGCTCATGGGTCCAGCCCCTCTGCGGCATGTGGGATCTTCCCAGACCGGGGCACGAACCCGTGTCCTCTGCATCGGCAGGCGGACTCTCAACCACTGCGCCACCAGGGAAGGGAAGGGAAGCCCCCATCATACTCTGTTTCTTGACTTAATTTAAACATTATCTGTCAACTTTCCTGCGGTAGCAGCTGAGGATTTTGCTTGCCTCCACCCTGATTCCCATTCCTCTCTTACTTTCTTTCCTCCAAATATGATACAGTTTTTATTTAAATAATTGGTCAGTGCTTACATTACTATGGTTGTTTAATTATTCCCTCTTGAGAGTATACAGTAATATAGATAGGATACTATAATTATGTTTCCTCTTTAGTATAACTTTTTGTTTTTCCTGAAGTTAATACAAGTGTCATTTTTCTCCCCCACTACCCCTACTCAGTTTTCTATACACCTACTCTCTCTTTATTTCCAAATGTTCCATAAGATTCATTAAGTCTAAATTTTCACTATGTGCCAGGCACTGTTCTTGGCACTGAAGATCAGCAGTGAGCAAACTAGTTAAATCCCTGCCTTCGTGGAGCTTATATTTGTTTAAATAAACATCATTGTTATTTTCCAAATACGCAAACATGTCAGATAGTCATTAAAACCATTATTTTTCCTTAGAAAGTCATCCTTCCAGATACCTCTAACTGCTGTTTGTCCTATGGGCCTTTTCCTTTTTAAACTGTCTTTCCTTACAGTTGATTTGTGTGGTTCTATTTGTTTGTTTGTTTTCCCCCTCTCTGGAAGATTTTAGGATTTTGTGTGTGTGTGTGTGTGGTACGCAGGCCTCTCACTGTTGTGGCCTCTCCCGCTGCGGAGCACAGGCTCCGGACGTGCAGGCTCAGCGGCCATGGCTCACGGGCCCAGCCGCTCCGCGGCATGTGGGATCTTCCCGAACGGGGGCACAAACCCGTGTCCTCTGCATCGGCAGGCAGACTCTCAACCACTGTGGCACCAGGGAAGCCCTAGGATTTTTGTCAATCTAAAATTGTACACTGACATACATATGTTGCTGTACACTTTTTTTTTTCAAACACATGCTAGACATTCACTGGGTGCTTTCAAAATAGATATTTATGATGCTGGGGAGCAACTAAGCCCATGCACCACAACTGACCCTGCGCTCTAGAGCCCGCGAGCCACAACTACTGAGCCCGTGTGCCACAACTACTGAAGTCTGTGTGCCTAGAGCCCACGATCCACAACAACAGAAGCCACCGCAATGAGAAGCCCGTGCACCGCAAGGAAGAGTAGCCCCTGCTCACCGCAACTAGAGAAAGCCTGTGTGCAGCAACAAAGACCCAACCCAGACAAAAATAAATAAATAAATAATAGATATTTACAAACTTTGCTGGAGTTTTCTTGTGTTATGTCTTTGAAAGATTGTTCTCCTCCATTATCTCTGTTCTCTCTTTCTGGAATTCCTACCAGTCCGATGACCCTCCCAAACTGCCACCCTGATTGCTTCTTTAATTTTCTTATCTTTATCCTGTTTTCCATTTCTTTGTCTTTTTATTTCATTTTTCAGAGAGATTTCCTCTAGTTTTCCTTTCAGCTCTTCTTTGGATTTTTTCATTTTGGCTCTCATTTTTTGTTTAAGTTTTCAAAAACTCTTTCTTGTTCTTTTTTTCATAATATTCTGTTCTTGGTGTATTTTATGGATACAATATTTTCAAATGAAGTATTTATTGTAAGATCCATTTTAAGAGAGGTTTTGTTTTTTTTTTTAATATTTATTTATTTGGCTGCAGCGGTCTTAGTTGCAGCACACGGGATCTTCTTTGTGGCACGCGGGATCTTTCTAGTTGCAGCATGCGAACTCTTTGTTGCAGCATGTGGGCTCTAGTTCCCTGATCAGGGATCGAACCTGGGCCCCCTGCATTGGGGACATGGAGTCTTAGCCACTGGACCAGCAGGGAAGTCCCTAAGATAGTTTCTGACTAAGGGATCTGGGTTGGAGCCCAAGAAATTGCATTTCTAACAAGCTTCTAGATGATGCTGACCCAGGGATCTCACATGGGTCAAGGAGTGTTGACCCATATTGGCTTTTCCTTTACAATTTTTCCTCAACTATGATTTGCTACAAAACAAAAACAGAAACTACTCCCCATCCCCTGTCCCCACACCAAATAGCCTGGAATGAAGCTAAGAAGTTCAAAGGGCAAGATACAAACATTCCTTTCTTCCAAAAGTCAGTTTTGAAGAACTTGAACCTGTACTTGAATGACCATGAACATGGCCTCAGTTTTTCACTAACACATTGTCTGACCACATTGTCTGAAGTTCACGTAAACTCTCTGGCCTCTATCTCCTCATCTGTAAAGTGAGGGGATTGTAAAAGATGGTCTTAAAGGTGCTTCTAGCTGGAAGATTCTATGATCTGACTCTACCATCAAAAGCTTGAATGCTGTTACTAGAAAATAGAAGTTGGTGCTACTTGCTGAACATTTATGTGCCAGGAATATGCTAAATAGTCTACCTGCTTGATCCCATTTTTAAAGCTCTCAAGAACACTGGGGAGCAGGACTTACTATTCCCATTTCATAGACAAGGACACTGAGGCTCAGAGAGGCTGAGTAACTTGTTCAAAGGCACATTGTGAATTATGTCAGATTGGAGAAGGCAGCATGGACAGGGAAAGACCATGAGCATTAGAGACACAGAGACGTGGGCTTAAGTTCAGGTTTCCTCTTTCACTACTAGCTAGCTTTGAAGTCTTAGACACCTCACTCTATTTCTCTAAAACTCAGTTTCCTCATCTGTAAGATGAAGGGAAGGAAGGATATCTGCTTCACTGAGGTTGTTGATAAACATAAAAATGCGATTAAATATGTAAAGTGGTTGGCATAAAGTAGGCATTCATGTAATGCTGAGTTTGATTTGGGTCACATGGAAACCAAGCTACACATTTAGGTGGGAGCCAGTGGCTTGGAAGAGAAGAGGCAGACCTGCCTTATGTTTGAAGCCACCTGGATTTTCACCTCACTGAGATTTCACCTGTGGGAAACCTGAGGGCGGTTTCACCTGTGTCGGAGCAGTCATCTGAATAGTAAGAAAGGTGAATGCTCCCTGTTATCAGCCTCCCAGGAACCATGTTTGTCACTGTGAATAGGGCTGTACAAAATTCAGGAGGCCCTCGGAGTAGCAGAGAAAAGTTGAACTGGGAGGAAATTAGGCAGATTTCTCCATCTCTGCCGTAGAAGCGGACTCTCTGTTAGGATTTTGAATTCCGGCAAAAAAAAAAAACCCAGGCATTTCAACCCATAGAAGGCTAGAAAGGGTGTTTTTTTTGTTGTTTTAATGGAGGGAATGAATCCTGGGGGGAACTATACTCTGCGGCCGCAGTGACAGGCTCAATTAGTGTTGCAGTACAGCCGAAGGTCAAGGACACAGAATTCAACCAGGAGGTGGAGACTGAATCCGGGCTTCGCAGCCTCCCCCAGCAAGAACCTTCTCCCCCTGCAGGCTAGGAGGCAGACTTTCCTGGGGAGCAGGTGAGGTCACCAGCAAGCCTTTTTTCTAAACAACTCCATTGGCGCTTTCATCTCAGGGAGTTTGAAGGTGTCCTAGTCAGCGTGAGATAAGCAGGTGGGTGAGGGTCACACAGGTGTGCAGGATCTCACAGGGGCGGAGCGCCTTAGAATAGAAGGGCCCAGCATCCGGGTGTTCCCACACTGGGCAAGGACAAGCAGAAACAAACAATGAAAAAATAAATAAATGAAAAGGGTTCAAAAGCAAATGTCGATGTTAAACAGAAGACTCCTTTGAACCCACAGGAGGACATGTGTAATCAAACACATGCCAGGCTCGGCTGGGGAGCCCGAGGGGATTAGCAAGATCGACTGTTCATTTATTTTTGGAGGTAACGCAGTTACAGGTTGATGATAAAATTGCACCCCAGGGGGGCCTCATCAGCCCGTCTGGGTCAGTGCGCTCTGGTCCCTGGGGGTGTGGGGTGGCAGAGGGACTCACAGCCGCAGCACCCGGTATCTGGCTTCCCGAGCCTGCCCTGGACTCACGTGCCAGGGACACTGACAGGAAGAGAAACTGCCACGTCTGAAGCTGGAGCCTGGCGCTCGAGGAAGCTGTCCGGGGAAATGAGATTCAGTCCCTGACCCTGCTGGAGCTCTTCCTCTCCAAGAGCCCATTTATATAAATGTTCTTGACTCTCCAAGTGCAGGGGCCTGGGACCAGGGGGCGGGGGACACGCAGGCCTCAGGGAACAGCCTCTCTTAGATGTGGAACGAAAGGGACAGGCCACTGCCTTGTTTTGAAGTGCCTCCTGTGTCACCAAGTAGGGGAATGACACCCTCATCCCACACGCAGGAGAAAGGAGAGCGTGGGTCAGTGCAAAGACTGGCGGGTGTTCAGAGCAGGGGTATTTATACTGTCCTCAAACTGGAAACAACCCAGATGCTCATCGGCTAGTGAGAGAAGAGACAAACTGTGATCTAGCCATATGTAATAGGGTGCATGGCAGCCCCCCAGAGGTCATATCTGTGTGCTGATCCTTGAACCGGTGAAGGTGACCTTTTTCGGAGAAAGGGTCTTTGCAGATGTAATTAAGGATCTTGAGATGAGATCACCCTGGATTATCAAGTGGGCCCCAAATCCGAGGACAAGAGGGAAAGAGGAGAAGGCCATGTGAGGACGGGGGCAGAGACTGCAGTGATGCAGCTACCAGCCATGGGACCCCTGGCGCCTCCAGAACCTGGAGAAGATAAGGAAATGAACCTCCCAGAGAGCCTCTGGAGGGCGCGCAAGCCTGGCCTCCAGAATTGCGGGAGAATAAATTTCTGTAAATAAATTTACAAAAAATAAACAAGTTCCTGGTAATACATCATACAGTGAACAGCTACTTAGCAGCAAAAAGCAACAAACCATTGATACGTGCAAAATTAGATTGATCTCACGTGCACCTGCTGAGTGAAAGAAGCCAGGCATAGAAGGCTCCATGCCCTGTGATTCCATCAGAAGACCTCAAAAAGGCAAGACCCTGGGGACGGACTCACCCCAGTGGTTGCCAGGGAATGAGGGGAAGGGAGAGGACTGAATACAAAAGGGAATCCAGGGAAATGTTGGGGGTGAGGAAAATATTCCCTATTTTGACTGTGGTCACAGTTACACAACTATAGATATTCGTAGAATTAGGCACATAAAAAGACTGAATTTTACTGGATGTAAATGGTACCCCAGTAAATCTAATTTTTTTCAGGTGAAGAAATGCCAAAAGAAGGTTCTCAAAATTGTGGCATATTGAATAAATCAACACTATTGACACACCCAGAATAAAAACAATGACAGCCTCTGCCCTAGGCGGAGGTCACGTTCAAAGTTCTAAATTTGTGGACTGTGTGAAGGTGTTGACCTAATTTATCATCCAGAGTAACATTTTTGATTATATTTGGAAACAGTTTGTAGTTTTGATTTTCTCCCTTGGCTAGGATTTGGGGTATGACCATTGGCAAATTCAATGTATTAATTATACATGTAGCTAGATAATTTAAAAGCAAAGTGATTAAAATATTTTCAATTTAAAAAAACCCTACAAAACCATGTTTGATGTGGGCTGTGGGTATTTGATATGAATGTGGGGCCTGGCCTCCAAGGACAAGTGTCTAGGACCCATGGAGTCTTACGATTGTCCTGGATGGGAGGGGTGGGTAGGAAACACATTTCTGAAATCGCTTTGGTCCCAGAGCTCTCTTGTTGACTTGTGTCCTAAACATTTCTTGACTCTGTCCATGCTACCTCTTTCCACGGCCATCAGTCTTGTCCAAACCTCCACCATCTCTTCTGTGGATTCCTCCAGTAGCCTCTTAATGGTTCTCTCCTTATCCATTCTGGTTTCCCCCACAATAGCCAGTGGGACTTTCTAACATAGAAACTGAATCACAGCTCTTTCTCGTAAACGCATAGCCAGGACTAGATTTTCAGTGTCCTCTAGTGAAAGACAAAATTCCCAACAAATCCTACAAAGTCCTGCAGGGTCAGGCCCCTCCTCCCTCTCCGGCCGCATCTCTCCTTCCTCCCCTGATCTCTGCAACACCTGCACTGCCTCTGTCAGTCCTTCTTCACCACCTCGGCCCTGACTCTTCCTTCTTGCCTGACTGCCTTTCGCCTCAACCCACTTCACCTTGAACTCCCCCTTGCTCGGCTGAGCTCAGCTCAAATACCACTTCTTCTGGGAGCTGTTTGCTGTCACTCCCTCCTCCACTGCCAGCCCTACCTCTGCCAGCTGCCTCGTTACATGCTCTCTTAGCTCCTGGTCCTTTCAGTGATGTGTGTGATTATTTGGTCAATGCTCGATCCCCCAAGTGTCTCAGCTTCATAGGAGGATGAGCAGACGTCTTTTGGGAGGAGGGTATCAGGGAGGAATCTTGGTCTTCCTCTTTTTAATGCCCCAGCAACTGAAAGAGTGATTAGAACTTGGTTAGTGTTCAAGTAAGTATCGGTAAAAGGATGGATAAGGGAGTGAGTGGGTGAGTGAATGCTGTATGTACTACTCCCATCCCTTGGTGGTCCACTTCAGACCCTAGCACAGGGCCTATTTAGAGAAGAAACACCAACCTGCAGAGCTGAGAATTCTAAGCTGGACCCCGCAGACACCCTGGCCAGGGGGAGGGGCTGGCTCCAGACCGCGGGCTTTCTCTGTCCCCACCATCCCCAGGATCCAGGCCCTTTACCTGGGCTCCGTCGGGAAGATGCCTGCTTAGATCTACGAGTCTGCAGCACGTGGAACACCTCAGCCCCTGTCCACTGGCAAATAGCTTAGATATGGTCTCTGAAGGAAGCTTTCCCAGAAGAGCAGAGATGAGAATTGGTATCAAGACCACCCAGAAAAGTTATTTCTGGAAGTGCTGCCCAGGGTCAAAATGTAAGGTGGATGAAAGAATAGGAATCCTCCCTAAGGTGGGGTGGAGAGGATATTTCTTCCAATCACGATTGCTTCTTCATTTTCTCCTAAAAATAAAAATTGTTAGCACCCACTATGGACCTCCAGCTTAGGAGGATATGGAAGCAGTATAAAGTATTTTCCCAGAAATCAAGTCACTTGCATCTGAGGACGTCAAATGCACATGGGTGAGACCAGGGCACCATTTACTCATTGGACAAACAGCGTTTATTATGGGTCAGGGCTCTGCTGGCACTGGGTATCAGCTGAAATGCTGCCTGCTAATTTGCCCCCGTTCTGGGCTTTCTCAGCAGTTTTTTACATAGGCTGTGGTTGACTGCATGGACTTTGTAGCTGGATACCTGGGTCTGATTCCTGGTTCTGCCATTTTATAGCTGTGTGAACTTGGGCAAGTTAATTAATTTCTCTAAGCTGCTTCTTCTGTGAAGTAAGGACTACTGATACCACCTACCCATCCCATTGTTCCCAGAATTGCATTAACACTTGTGAAGTGTTTAGTACGGAACTCAGTAGAAGTTAGCCCTCTATAAATGTTTGTCATTATAATTGCTATTATTTCCATCTCCCTGTCTCTGATGGTACAGATCATATGTATTTCCACCCAATATAAGGGGCTCATAGGGGATCTTCCTCTCCCTCTCTGCTCATCCTTGAGGTCAGTGTGGGGCTGTCATTCAGGAATCTGGGGTGAAGCACACGACCCAGACTGAGGCCAATCAAGACACTGCATTTCACTGCCCATGACGATCGGCTCAGGGCTGGTAATATGATGTAAGCTGGCCCAATCAGAGTGATTCCCAGGACCCTGTCTTTCTCTTGGGAGGTTGGGTGGGGACTGAAGCTGCTGCAACCATCTTACCTGAGAATGAAACAAACATGGTGAAAGACTGAGCTCAGACCTGGCAAACTCAGAGTTCTGGGTTCACCATAGGAGCCCCGTGTCCACTGGGTGGAAAGCCCAATCTAGTTCCCATGTTTTTCATTACCAGGTTAAGAAATTTTCTTTCTTTTGGAAACCAGAAATTTTCTGCCCCTTGAAGCAGAAGGTCCTAATAGACATATCACACGTCCATATTACACCTATTTATTGAGTGCCTTCTACCTGCCAGGACTTGTGCTAGGTGCTGGGGGCCTGGGGGTTGGTGTGTGACATAGATGACACTGCTCTTCTCGGGAACCTTGGGTTCTAGGATGAGACAATAAGACCCAGGCACCACCCTCCCCGCAAGGGCTACGATCTCTCAGAGCATTTGGGAAGGAAAGCCTTTGTCTTACATTCTCAGCCAGCTTAGCTGCAGACCACAGGGCTCTCTCTGTTCTCCCTCTGGACCCTCAGCCTTGACCTTCTCACCTGCCCAGGGGAGGCAGGGGTGTGGGTACTCTGCTCTCCCATGACAATGTCCCGTGCAGCTGCACAAACCCTCGGACTTCACAGAGGGACCGGGTCGTTAGGGCGTGTGGGTCTAAGCGGAGAGAAATTTAAAATGACACGCTTAGTGTAACTGTCCCCGTAGTCGTACAAGAGAAGAAACACACACACACAAACACACTTCACTGGGGACCCCATAGGCACACCCTAGGTGTTCCTTTTCCTTTCCTGTCAACTGATACACCGTCTTCTAAAAGATTCTCTTCTACAAGTCTCCCCAGGAGGAAAGGAAAGCACCCTTTATTCCCGAAGACTGGTTTGGTCCTGGGTTCTATCTTCCACCCCTACTCACCACCCACACCCCTCAGCTCTTCCAGGTAATACCCGGCACTTGTTTCTTCTCATATCAATTCAAATTCTTTAAGAGCTTGGGTTCTACAGCCAGATACCTGGGTTCCTTGC
Source organism: Phocoena phocoena (assembly GCF_963924675.1). Taxonomy (NCBI): domain Eukaryota; kingdom Metazoa; phylum Chordata; class Mammalia; order Artiodactyla; family Phocoenidae; genus Phocoena; species Phocoena phocoena. Next base: position 86,598,125 of record NC_089223.1, on the reverse strand, counting down.
CTAGCTCCGCCATTTGCCGGCTGGATGACCTCGGGCAAGGTACTTAACCTCTCTGAGCCTCAGTTTCATCTGTAAAATGGGGATAATAATAGCACTTATTTCTTAGGGTCTTTGGAAAGATTATTTGAAGTTATGTATGTGACGTGCATTTTTTTTTTTTTTTTTTTTTTAGTTCCTTGAACATACCGAGAGATTCCCACCTCTGGGCTTTTGAACCTACTGTTCCTTCTGCCTAGATCACTCTTCCCAGAGCTCCCCATGGCTGTCTCACTCACTTCATTCAGGTGTCTGCTTTTTGAGAAAAAGATGGCCATCCTAATAAGTCTCTGTCCTCCAGCTCCCCAGCTCATTCACTCTTCATCTCATTCCCTGTTTTATTTTCTGTGTAGCGTTTACTGCTCCTGAGTTTCTGCACTTGTCTATTGCCTTTTTCTCCTGCTAGAAGGCAAGAGCCAAGAGAAGGGAAGCACTGTTTGCCTTGTTCAATGCTGTGTCCCCAGAGCCTAGAACAGTGTCTGTAAAGGCTCCATAAATATTTATTGGATGAGTTTGAGTCCATCTTCTCAGCTCCAAAAATATTTATTGGATGAGAACTGCACTCTGTGGCGGTTTCCTGGCAAATCACTGGGAAAGGGAAACGTTGGTGAGCTCTGCCAGTGAGAAGCTGTGCAAGAGGCAAGTCTTAGCTCACACACACACACACACACACACACACACACACACACACACACCACTCTTCTGTTCTCTAGGACAAACAATTCTCAGAGATGCTAAATCTGTTTTCAAGGAAGGGGAATGTTTCCTGGACTACAGTGTAGTCTCCCTGCCTGCCCCTGGCCAGAGGTGTCTCTCTGTGGTTCTGTGGGGCACTGGTGGCTTGGAACAGTCTAAAGAATCACCAGCAAGGGGCTTCTCTGGTGGCGCAGTGCTAATGCATAGGACACGGGTTCGAGCCCTGGTCTGGGAAGATCCCACATGCCGCAGAGCAACTAAGCCCGTGCGCCACAACTACTGAAGCTCATATGCCATAACTACTGAAGCCCGCATGCCACAACTACTGAAGCCCGCATGCCACAACTACCGAAGCCCGTGAGCCACAACTACTGAAGCCCACGAGCCACAACTACTGAAACCTGCGTGCCACAACTACTGAAATCCGTGAGTCTAGAGCTCGTGCTCCGCAACAAGAGAAGCCACCATAATGAGAAGCCCGCACACCACAATGAAGAGTAGTCCCCACTCGGCACAGCTAGAGAAAGCCCACGCACAGCAACAAAGACGCAACACAGACATAAATAAATACATTTATTTTAAAAAAAAAAGAAAAGAAAATCACCAGCCAGACTTTGGATCCCATTCCAGAACAATCAGCTTCTCAACGGCCAGTCTTGACCCACATTGAGTCTCAGAAAAATCTTTGAAATTAGAGGTGTATGTGTGTGTGTGTCTGTGTGCTTTCTTTCTGGGGGAGTTTTATTTATGGACCCGACTTACCTTTCATATGCAGCACGGAGCAATGTGAGATCTATTGTTTTCCAATGCTTGCAGTTCATATATTTAAAAAGTATATCAAACACACACACACACTTTCTTTTTTTTTTTTTTCACACACACTTCCTTGGTGGGGAGTTGGGACGATGGACTTCCTAGCATCTTCTACTGAGTGGGCAGCTCTACCAGCCAAAGTTTTCTGAATGTGTACATTCTGGGCCTGAGTAACTTCAGGAGACATTCTTTGACTTTCAGACTCAATATGCTTTTTCCCAAACTCACAGACTATGAAGGAGGAGCCATAAAATCCAGAAAAACAATATATCAGTCCTTTGAGGATATAACAATTTATTGATTGGCAATTTCATTGCGCTCTAATTTATAATCTAAGATTTTAAAACACGTAATCCAAAATAGTTTATTCTCCTGAAATGGGATATTACTTCCAGATCCTTATAATAGATCATGTTTCCGTAACTTTCTGCAAATGTTTTAAGTTACACGTGGGCTTAGTTAAAATTTAAATATACGCAGGTAAATATAATGTCAAGGGTTGGCCAGTAGATGGCAGCAAGTTTGAACTTGGCTTGGGAAAGATTTTCTCTAGTTTGCTGGAACAGGATATGAAAGTCAGCCTGAGCACAGTAAAGATTTAAAAGCTAACAGCTCTGGATAAAAATGTGAGCCCAGTGTGCCCTCCAGTCCTCAGCTTGATGAGCAACTTTGTAAAGTCCATTTACATCTCTATGCTTTTTGGCATTTATTAAGAAATATACATCGAAACCCCACTTTGTGCCAGGCGGAGCCATCGTGGCAGACAGGATCACCGCCATTCTGAAGTTATGTTTTAGCACCATCATTTGGGTTATCATCCCAACAGAGGTGGTCTCTAAACAATGTTTAAAGCAGTGTGCTGAGGGGCAAAACAAGGAGTTACAAGGTGGAGTGGAAGGCATTCTTATTTCAACTCCCTGAAAAGCCCAAATGAGTCCAGTCACCAAGACTAAACAACAGGTTCCACACCTCACTAAAGTGAGTTCTGCAGCAGCTAAGAAGAAAATTTAGTTTCTGGAAGGTCTGATCATATCCTAAAAATGAAGAAACCAATTTTTGTGACACCCTAAGATCAGAGTTGATTAATGAGCAATTAGCATAGATAGGCCTGGAGAATGTTTGACAGGCGAGTAAGAATTGGTCCTCTCTTTTACCTGCATCTTTAGGGTTTGTTGATGTGGTTGATGATTCACAAATACGGCCGCCTCCCACCGTTACACAGAATCCTGTTCCATTCTATTTCCTAAGGTACAGCAGGTGAGCCAGGAGGATTGCAAAGGAGAGAAGGCACCTCTCACAGGGGACTGTGACACTGGTCAGCGAGCCAGGCTCCGACTCTTCTTTTGCGCGATGCTACTGGACCCTCCCGAGCCCAACTGATTGGTCTGGTGTGGACATCCAGTGGGGTGGCTGTCAATCTACTGGGGGCCCAGCTAGGAGTGGCAGGTATCTGAGTCAGGGCAGCCAGGAAATGGGTTAGCAGCAATGTTTGGAAGCCCAGGCAGCAAGCGCTAGAGTAGTGGGCTGGGGTCCATGTGTTTGGAGCAGTATGAAGGATATAGACCCTTGGACTTGAGCAGGCTTCATCTATCTCGACTTTCTCTTTGATGATAGGAATCACCTGGGACGGAGAGGGGTGCTTATTAAATACACAAATAAGCAGATCTCTCCTCTAGAAAGTCTAATTCAGTAGGTCTGGGGTACGGCCTGAGCTTATTTATTTCTAGCAAGTTCCCATGGAATTCTGATGGGCTAGTCCTTGGACCACACTTCAAGTAACAAGGGCTTAGAGTCCCTTTCAACTCTAGATTCTACAGTGGGTTCATGTCACTAGAACAACTCTGATTTTGTATGTAGTGGGGAAAGAAATCTGGACACCAGCATTCCTGTAGGACCTATCCGATGGTGACCTTGCTCTTGACTCCTTACAAAAGCTATTTCATTTAACCCTCTCAATACCCAACCTGGTGATTGTCTCATTATCCTCATCGTACAGAAAAGGAAAATGAGAATCAGAGAAGTTAAGTAACTTGCCCAAGGTTGAACAGTTAACAGGTGAAGGATTTAGAATTCAAACCAACATCAGATTGGTCCAGTGCTCATTAATTAATTAGTCAACATGTTCATTGATCCAAAAAAGAATTATTAAATATATCTATGGATTAAGTACTGTATGAGGTATTAGGACATAAGGTTAGAAAAACAGATGATACACAAGGCCTCACGAAGCTTTAGCAGGAAAAGTGGCTTTTGAATGAGAAATAACACCACAGAGTGGAAATAGATCCCAAAGCTTTTCACTGTGTCCAGAGCTGCCACTCTGGTTCCAGAGGACTGTGCTGGTCTCGTTGCCCGCCCGAAGAGTACACTTTTCCCCAGATATTGACATGGCTGGTCCCTTCCTATCACCCAGACTTCGGCTCCACCGTCTCCTGCTCCGTGAGGCAGTATGTCGCATAGCAGGTGAGAGTGCGGACTGTGGCACAGCACCCGGGCCTGCATCCAGCTCCTCCATGTACTGGCTGTGTGATATACAGCAAGTTACCTCACCTCTCTGTGCATCAGTTTCTTCATCTGTTAAAGGGCAGTAATAGTACCTACCCCATACAGTGGCTGTGAACATTAAATGAGTTAATATACACAAAGAACTTAAAATAGTGCCTGTCAAGGGGTAAGCAGCATGGAAACTTCCACTTCTGGTATTCCCCGAGCACCCTACCTTTTATTCGCACATATCCTATCACCCTGTTCTTTCTTCCTACTCCTTGTGACCAAAGCACTCTGTGTTTACTCGTGTGTGGTCTGTGTCTCCACCTCCAGAGTCTAAACAGGGGACCTGGGCATTGTCTACACTCCATGCGCCTCCAGTCCCTGGGGCCAGGCCTGGCACCCAGCAGGTTCTCCATAAGTCTTTTTTTTTTTAAGGTATATATTTATTTACTTTATTTATTTATTTTTGGCTGCGTTGGGTCTTCGTTGCTGCGTGCGGGCTTTCTCTAGTTGTGGCGAGCGGGGGCTACTCTTCGTTGCGGTGCGCGGGCTTCTCATTGCGGTGGCTTCTCTTGTCGTGGAGCACGGGCTCTAGGTGCCCAGACTTCAGGAGTTGTGGCACATGGGATCAGTAGTTGTGGCTTGCGGGCTCTAGAGCACAGACACAGTAGCTGTGGCACATGGACTTAGTTGCTCCGCGGAATGTGCCATCTTTCTGGACCAGGGCTCAAACCCGTGTTCCCTGCATTGGCAGGTGTATTCTTAACCACTGTGCCACCAGGGAAGCCCTATAACTCTTTATTAAAGGAGTGGACGAGTGAACATGAAGTCTGGGCTCCATGGAAAACAGAGCTGTGTTCTCTAGCCCAGCCCAAGCAGTCAGGAACAGCTGCCTTCCACGGAAATTAACTTAGACTCGACTACATACTATATCCCGACATGAAAGCCGTAGCCTCTGCCATTAAGAACAGATGATGGAAAGAAATAGATGGGCTTTGTTGGCCTCCACTGACTTCTCTGGTGAGTTGTTTGAGCCTTCATGGAAAATCTTTAGAGGTTTTAAGCCCAGAAGCCAGAACATGAAGAACATCTCTTTGTTGAAGATTAGAGGCAGCAGTCTGTCTTAGCTAATGCTGGTCTGTGTCGTACTTTTGACATTATATTTAAACACGGATTTTTATATTTAATAAATAAAAGTTCCCTGAGAGAGTCTCCAGAGACTTCTGCTAACATTAGTCATCTTCCTGAACACATGCTGCCATGTGCACTGGGGAGCTGGCCAAACTTTAAGGGAGGGGTGGGCAGCTAGAATCGCCAGCCCATGTTGCCACTTCTTGTGAGCAAATGATAGAATGAAGCAGATGTGTGGCTTCTGTTGAGCCCTTCTTTCAGTATTTTGAGCCTTCTTGAAAAATCAGCTATTTGATGGGGTGTGCCTCACCCTGGCTATTAGGAGTGTGAAATCAGGAGACATAAAAAAGTGTGCCTAGTCTGTAAATGCCTTTTTCACCTGCTTGGTGATTTCTGAAATCCTAATAGAAAAGCCTTTCTTTTGGCAAAGAGACAATGACTTGGAAAGCATATATATATTTGGGAGGAGAAAGTCTGTAATTAAAATTTAGTTTGTTAAGAAGTTGACCTCAGGCCTTTTAGGTTGAAATATTTATATATATATATATATATATATATATATATATATATATATATATATATATATATAAAACAAATTCACTTTGCTGTACACCTGAAACTGACACAACATTGTAAATCAACTATACTCGAATAAAAATTTTAAAAAAAGAAATATTCTGATTGGGAGAAGACCTAGGAGAAAGGATAGGAGACACATAGAGTGAGGTGGTAGGAAACAGGGAAAGGGCAATGCATCAGTCAGGTATTGCTACAGTAATGCTGCATAACAAATCATCCAAAACCTTGGTGATATATAATAAGGGTTTATTTCTTGCTCAAGTGTCCATTGGTCAACTTGGGTTCAGCTGATCTGTGCTAGGCTGGGCTCGGCTCCAAGCTGTGGGTAGAGTCCAGATCTGCTCCGTGTGTCTCTCATCCTTCTTGGACCAGCTGCAAACTGAGGAATAAATGGAAACCCTCAACGCTTCTTCAGTCATAGGCTCAAAACTTGCTCACTGTCACTACCCTGTCCACAAATTCTTCTGGCCAAAGCAAGTCACATGGCCAATCTCAATATCCGTAGGGCAGGGATATGCCTCCTGCAGAGGAGGTGGCAGTGTCAAGAGAAAGAATATTGGCTGAACGGTAACCTTTCACAGGCCTGGGTATCAAAGGCCACTTTTACCAACCTCACAGTGAGCCTCCCGTTGCACTAAGCCTTCTCATGTTTATTGGGTCCTGGCAGGATTAGGATAGTGAATTGCAAATGGGCCTCAGGGTCTTTAAGTCATGTTACCCTCTCGTGCACCCTACTTTTATTCTGCAAAGGACTCCCCTCTCCTCAGCGTTCCTCCCCTTGCTACCCCTCACTCCAAACTCTAGGACCACTGACTCTACTCTTTGGGCCCAAATTGATCAGATTCCATTTCTCTCTCCGGACCTTTTTCTTCTTGTTTCAGATCCTCGGGGGACAACACTACCACCCTCCCCAATAAAAACCAGCCATTGTCCAGTATACTTGAATTTCTCAAAATGTCCCTTTTGTAAAAACAAGAGGTAAGGGGGCCAGGAGCTACCGTTTCAGACTCACCTTAAAGAGATTAGCTTTCCCACAGGAAATTCACTTATAACATTATTTTCATAGTTAATAAGTGTATGTTGTTAGTGCTCTGCTAAAAGTAAGAAATTGACAGATCAAGACTGACAACGGCCGACCTAAACCAATGTTTCCGGTTGCCCTGCAGTGCGCATGCACGGAGACTCTCCCCTTTGGCTTTTATCTCATAGCAGCAGTCAGCTCGGTACCCACTTAGGTAAAGGGGAGGAAGGGGACCAGCCAGGGTGGCAAGCAGCAGAGGTTTTCTTCCTCTGGAGGTGCTGGTTCCTGACCACAGCGGGCAGGAGCAGTGTGCCTCCTGCCGTCCCAGACCCTAGGGAATCAGCAAGACCCAGTTCACACCCAGTGGGAGAGACGGGTGGCCCGGAAACCTGCCCAGCCCAATGCCCAGCAGGGGCCAGGGGCTCACTCCCCCCACCCTTTGCTCCCCTCCCCACCTCCTCCTCTTTCAGTGAAACACTGAAGATTCAAGTTAGATATTTAAATGAAGTGGCCCCATATTTAAATTGAGTTAATCTGAAATATATTTTTTCCAGTACTTGACATTTTTATAATCTGAACCCATATACAATGGCAGCCCGCTGTCTGGATCCACTCTGGTACCACTTGGGGGTTGGATGAGAAAGGAGGGGGAGGTCACGGGTGTTCATCAGTAAAGACATCAGGATAGTGAAGTAGCCTCAGAATGAACAATTAGCAACAAGACTTTCCAGTTTCATGGGCAATGAAGCCCTGGCGAGTCCATTTTTCAAGTGTGAGAGGAAGGACTGGGGAAGACGATATAGCTGTCATGGGATCCATCTCCAACTGGGCTTCTGTTTGTTGGTACCTATCTTGGGCAAACCCTGTGTGAGGATCCTGGAGAAGATCAAAGGACACTGCCCTCCCTGTGCTTCGGATCTGGGGGTGGATACAGGAGCAGCATGCAAGCAGGCAAGGCTTACAAATGCACACGTAACTGATATTTATTGAGCATCTAGTATGTGCCCCTTTCCTCTTTATGGACTTGCCAGAAGCCAAAGTAACCGTTCCAACCAAGACTCATGGGTTAATAATTTTAGCTAACGCTTTTGAGCGCCTTTGATATGATAAGTGCTTTTTAAAAGGATGACCTCCTTCCTTCTCTGTAATTTCCTTAGAGGCAGACACTGGGCTCTTCCCCCCATTTCACAGACAATAGCACCGAGGCACAGAGAGGTTGTTGACCTGCCCTAGGAAGAATCCACAGCTAACACAGGGAAGAATCCAGAATGAATGCAGGTGGTCTGACTCTGGAGTCTTGCTTGTGGTTGCTGCACCACGCCCCCTTTCTCCTACTTCCCACCAGCATGCCTCTGCATTAGCTCGGATGGGGCCTCAGCTCGTGGGGCATTGCATCAGCCAACCCCGCCATTACTTTGCAGTTCTTTGGGTCTAGCAGGGGGCCTCCTGGGTGCAGCCTGAAAGGGAGAATTGGAGAGCGGAGCTGGGAGAGCGAGGTGACATCGTGCACGTCCGTGTCACCACTCTCTCTGGCAGTGCCACAATCCTTCTGTATTCCATCACGGAAAAGAAGACAACCCTTGCTTCCTGGCTCGGACCACTTGACTTCTTGGTCAGTCCCAACCTGTGACTCAGTTGCCCCCCCAGTGGCTCATGGCAGGGGCGCTGTGGTGAAATCTGTTGCCCCATAAATCCTTGTCTTGGGGAACAGGGACTCAAACCTTCTAAAGAATAGAAAGTTGCAGAACAAAGATTCTGAAAGTGCATCTCAGAACCACCTGTGTAAATACCACGTGGGAGCTTGTTAATAATGCATATTCCCGAGCCCCACACCAGATTCTAAGGATGCGACCCAGGATCTGAGGTTTTTGGGGGTTTTTTTTGAATTTTATTTTATTTATTTGTTTATACAGCAGGCTCTTATTAGTCATCCGTTTTATACATTTCACTGTATACATGTCAATCCCAATCGCCCAATTCATCACACCTCCCCTCCCTCCACGCCGCTTTCCTCCTTGGTGTCCATATGTTTGTTCTCTACATCTGTGTCTCAATTTCTGCCCTGCAAACCCGTTCATCTGTACCATTTTTCTAGGTTCCACATATAGCATTAATATACGATATTTGTTTTTCTCTTTCTGACTTAACTTCACTCTGTATGACAGTCTCTAGATCCATCCATGTCCTTACAAATGACCCATTTTGTTCCTTTTTATTGCTGAGTAATATTCCATTGTATATATGTACCAAATCTTCTTTACCCATTTGTATGTTGATGGGCATTTAGGTTGCTTCCATGACCTGGCTATTGTAAATAGTGCTGCAATGAACACTGGGGTGCATGTGTCATTTTGAATCATGGTTTTCTTTGGGTATATGTCTAGTAGTGGGATTGTTGGGTCATATGGTAGTTCTATTTTCAGTTTTTTAAGGAACCTCCATACTGTTCTCCATAGTGGCTGTATCAATTTACATTCCCACCAACAGTGCAAGAGGGTTCCCTTTTCTCCACTCTCTCTCCAGCGCTTGTTGTTTGTAGATTATCTGATGATGCCCATTCTAACTGGTGTGAGGTGATATCTCATTGTAGTTTTGATTTCCATTTTTCTAATAATTAGCACTGTTGAGCAGATTTTCATGTGCTTCTTGGCCATCTGTATATCTCCTTTGGAGAAATGTCTATTTAAGTCTTCTGCTCATTTTTGGATTGGGTTGTTCGTTTTTTTATTATTGAGCTGCATGAGCTGTTTATATATTTTGGAGATTAATCCTTTGTCTGTTGATTTGTTTGCAAATATTTTCTCCCATTCTGAGGGCTGTCTTTTCGTCTTGTTTGCAGTTTCCTTTGCTTTGGAAAAGCTTTTAAGTTTCATTAGGTCCAATTTGTTTATTCTTGTTTTTATTTCCATTACTCTAGGAGGTGGATCAAAAAATATCTTTCTGTGATTTATGTCATAGAGTGTTTTGCCTATGTTTTCCTCTAAGAGTTTTATAGTGTCCAGTCTTATATTTAGGTCTCGAATCCATTTTGAGTTTATTTTTGTGTATGGTGTTAGGGAGTGTTCTAATTTCATTCTTTCACATGTAGCTGTCCAGTTTTCCCAGAACCACTTATTGAAGAGACTGTCTTTTCTCCATTGTATATTCTTGCCTCCTTTGTCATAGATTAGTTGACCATAGGTGTGAGGGTTTATCTCTGGGCTTTCTGTCCTGTTCCATTGATATATATGTCTTTTTTTGTGCCAGTACCATATTTTCTTGATTACTGTAGCTTTGTAGTATAGTCTGATGTCAAAGAGTCTGATTCCTCCAGCTCCATTTTTTCCCCTCAAGACTGCTTTGGCTATTAAGGGTCTTTTGTATCTCCATACAAATTTTAAGATGTTTTTGTTCTAGCTCTGTTAAAAAAAAAAAAAAAAAGGCACTGGTAATTTGACAGGGATTGCATTGAATCTGTAGATAGCTTTAGGTAGTATAGTCATTTTCATAATGTTGATTCTTCCAATCCAAGGACATGCTATATCTCTCCATCTGTTTGTATCATCTTTAATTTCTTTCATCAGTGTCTTATAGTTTTCTGAGTACAGGTCTTTTACCTCCTTAGGTAGGTTTATTCCTAAGTATTTTATTACTTTATGTAATTAAAAAAAAGTACTTTTTGGGATTCCTGTAATGCTGCTCTGGGCTGGGGAAGGGGAACTGTTTATCTAGTTATAAGAATCTACCTTTTCAAAGGGCAGGGTGGAGTGGCCTCTGGGAGCTTAGAATGGGGAATGCCAAGCCTTTGTGTCCATGTGGGTGTGACCCAAGACCACAGGCATAGATACCTCTGTTGTTGGAAGCTGAATTCCCCCTACCCTCATGCTTCCCACAGCTCACCCAACAGTGAATTATTCCCTGGCTGGTAGCACTTTTTGAACCTCAAGGAATTTGCCAGATGATTCCAGACCCAAGCATCTGCTCAGTTCTCTACGGGGACTCAGTTTTCTATTGGGGATAACCATTGGTAAGCCCTAGTCCTCACTCACTTGTCCCTCTTTTGAAAGGGCCAGTGGAAGTGAGGGTCACAAAGTGTGACTTCCTGCTCTGCCCTCATGAGTGATGTGGTTCTGGCAGCTTTCTCAAACTCTTAGTCTCGTTTATAAAATGAGGTTAATAATAGCCACCTCAAGGAACCATGAGGATAAGGAAGAGACATGCACATCTGAAACTGCATTCTGCCACAAGCTGAGGAAGCAGAGGGATTAAGCATTTAATGGACACACACTGAGGGAGGTGGGTGAATACTTCATGGGTAGACTTACTTATGCCCATTTCACTGAGAGCTGTGGAATTAGGAGACTTGAAGTCTCTAAGTCACTGTTACAGGTTGAATTGTGTCCCCTCCCAAATTCATGTGCTGAAGTCCTAACCCTCTCCCCAGTACCTCAGAATGTGACCTTATCTGGAAACAGGGTCACTACAGGTGTTATTAGTTAATGACGTCATTAGGGTGGAGCCCTAATCCAATATGGCTGGTGTCATTATTAAAAGGGAAATTTTGACACAGAGGCATGACCACAGAAGAACACCAGGTGAAGATGAAGGCAGAGATGGGCTGATGTATCTACAAGCCAAAGAATGACAGACATTCCCAGCCAACCAGCAGAAGCTAGGAGAGAGGCATAGACAGGGCTCAGAAAGAACCGTCCTTGCCGACACCTTGCTTTTGGACTTCTAGCCTCTAGAACTGTAAGAAAATACATCTCTGTTGTTTAAACCTCCACGTTTGAGGTCTTTTGTTACAGCAGCCTTAGCAAAGGAGCACAGCCACTAAGATTCTGCAGGGTCAGAGCCTGGGTCACCAAGGGTCTACACGTGGAGCTGTTGCTAAGACGGTGCAGGGCTCAGGCTACCCCAGGGCTGCGACCTTGAGAGAAAGCATACTGTGCTCTCTCCACCCAAACCAAGGGAGACCTGGTTGAAAGCAATATTTAAGGCAGCCTTAGGGTGTCAGAAATGCCCCCACAGGGTAGACTGGGGAGTATATTCAGGCGGTCAGACCTGAGTGTGTCTCATTTTAGTTTCAGATCTACATTCTGTCTCCTTCCCTCAGCCTTTCATGTCCATGCCTAAGTCTCAACCCCTAGTACTCAACACCTTGATTTTTTTTTTTTTTTTTTTGCGGTATGCGGGACTCTCACTGTTGTGGCCTCTCCCGTTGCGGAGCACAGGCTCCGGACGCGCAGGCTTAGCGGCCATGGCTCACGGGCCCAGCTGCTCCGCGGCACGGGGATCTTCCCGGACTGGGGCACGAGCCCATGTCCTCTGCATCGGCAGGCAGACTCTCAACCACCGCGCCAGCAGGGAAGCCCAACACCTTGATTTTTGAGCACCATCCTTGTATATATCTAGGAGCCATGGATCCTGGCCAAACTCTGTTTTTTCCTAATAGCAGCCTTGACAAGGTGGCAGAAGCCACAGGGGAGAAACACTGGCAGATAGAATAATGGCCCTGCAAAGATATCCATGTCCTAATCTCCAGAGCCTGTGGGTATGTATGTTACCATGATCCAGGTGGACCAACGTAATCACAAGTGTCCTTATATGTTGAAGACAGACAGATCAAAGTCAAAGAAGGAGAAGGGCTGATGGAAGCATAGAGGGGGCAAGGAGAGAAAGGAAAGGGAGAGGGGGATGGGGAGGACAGAGGGAGAGAGAGAGAGAGAGAGAGAGAGAGAGAGAGAGAGAGAGAGAATTGAAGGTGCTATGTTGCTGCCTTCAAGATGAGAAGGCCATGTGGCCTCCAGAAGCTGGAAAAGGTAAGAAATGGGTTCGCCCCTAAAATTTCCAGAAGAAATGTTGTCCTCCTGACACCTTGGTTTTAGCCCAGTGAGACCCGTTTCAGATTTCTGACCTCCAGGGCTATAAGATAATAAGGTTGTGTTATTTTAAGCCACGAGGTTTGTGATAGATTGTTACAGCAGCAACAGAAAATGAACACAACTGGGATGCTTTGACTTGACTCCAAATAAGGGGCTGCAGGCTGGGATGGTGACAGTCTCCAGCCCCACCTGCCCTGGCCAGAGACACATCACCCAGAAGCACTCCTTTCCTTCTTCCCAAATTGGTTCAGAACCTATGATGTGCCAGTCTCTGCCGTGTCCTCCGTCTGTGCTGTGCGTGATCATATTTAATTTCTTCCCTCTCGGTTTCCTGACATTCTTTCTCTGCCCCAGCCCCTGAGAGTTCCTGGATGCAGTTGCCAGCTATAGCTGATAAATACAACATTGCCCAAGACATGCTTATACTAAAACATTATTCATTGCTTATCTGAAATCAAAATTAAATGGTGTCTTGTATTTTATCTGGCAACCCTCCACCTGGAAGGCGCCCAGGGAAACACCTGCTGAGTTAGGCTCTGGGATCCATTGGCTCCACCTGGGGAGTTTTTCAGCTGGGTTGAACCCGCTCAGCCACTACTCCTGTTCTCCCTTGCCCAGCTCATTTATTTGCCCCGCCCCCCAGCCCCCAGCCAGCTGTTTCCTTATTGCAGCAGCTGCTTCTGTGCTTGAGGGGTGTAACTGAAATTAGGGCCCAAGAGGGAAACACAGAGCAGTTGATGGAGAAGAGACCTAGGGGCAAGTGTGAGGACTTAGCTCAAACTCTCAGAGGTTCTGGTGGTGCCACACAAGGGGCATTTCTGAGGCTCTGTCTTCTCTGACAAGTTTGGACTGGTTTTGGGCCTCAGGAATGAGAGTGGCCTTCTGAGCCCTGCACCTTTGGTAGGGGGAAGTGTATTAGTCAGCTAGGGCTACATAACAAAATACTACAGACTGGGAGGCTTAAACAACAGACATTTATTTTCTCAGAGTTCTGGAGGCTGGAAGTCCAAGATGAGCAGAACTGGTTTCCTCTGAGGCCCCTCCTTGGCTTGCAGATGGGCTCTTGCTGCCTCTTCACATGGTTGTCTCTCTGTCCACATGCAGCCCAGGGGTCTCTCTGTGTGTCCAATTTCTTCTTATAAGGACACCAGTCAGATTGGATTATGGCGCACCCTCATAGCCTCATTTTAATTACCTCTTAAAGGTCCTGTCTCCAAATACAGTCACATTCTGTGGTACTGGGGGCTAGGACCTCAACATATGAATTTTAGGGGGACACAATTTAGCTCACAACAGGAGGCATGTTGGACCGGGATCTCCTCTCAGCTAAATGCTGTGATGTGTTGAGTGGTCTGCTCACTCGACAAAGCCAAGGGCACAGCAAGTCTGCAAATCAAGACCCTAAACTTGGGAGGCCAAGCTTAACTGTAGTCACTGGCTAGTCCTGACGGAAGACAGGCTGATACCTCAGGTCCAAGGATCACAGATTCTTAGTCTTGAAATCGAGTCAAATTAGTGGTTTTCAGACCCCAAGGGGTTCCACTAAGATTTCAAGGAAGTGTCTCAAAGCCCTCAATCTTTCATCTCTTTCCCATTTGGGCTTCCATACAGAATTGCTTGGGGAGGTAGGGAGGAAAGAGTTTCCTCTGTGTTAAAATTTTAAATCCACTAATCTAGACCCAATACTTTATTTTATAGGTGAGGGATTCATTCATCAAACACGTTTTGAAAACCTTCATGTATGATCCTCTGTGCTAGATTTGGGGTTGTTTGTTAATGTAGCACAAGGCAACAAAAATGGACCAATAGGGCTTCCCTGGTGGCGCAGTGGTTGAGAGTCCGCCTGCCGATGCAGGGGACACGGGTTCGTGCCCTGGTCCGGGAGGATCCCACGTGCCTCGGAACGGCTGGACCCGTGAGCCATGGCCGCTGAGCCTGCGCGTGCGGAGCCTGTGCTCCGCCACGGGAGAGGCCATAACAGTGAGAGGCCCGTGTACCGCAAAAAAAAAAAAAAAGATGAGCCAGATTTTGAGCCTGAGAATCTGAGCAAGTGGAGGTACCATTAGCAAGCAGACAGAATCAGGAGAGGTGGTTTGAGATAGACAGATCATTCCATTTCAGATGATGAATTTGGGGTGGGGACATCTTAGTGACGGTCTGCAGATAATAATAATCTGTAGATTTAACTGGGGAAAGGGGATTTGATAGAAAGATAGCAGGTGAAGCGACAGACCAGGAAGCTTCACATGGCAGGCTGACAGATAAATTGGCCTGTATTTGTCTCCTCTCTGATTCTTCTGAGAAAATAGACCTACTTTAATAATGTTGATAATTTGCCCAAGAGGTGAAAGCTCATTGACTGATAGCATCTCTCGGCTTCCCCGCGATATGGCAAAGTGTATTATCTTTCCTCTAAAAATTAACATAGAGATAGAAGTATCCAAGACACATGTGCAAAATGCCAGCTTTCAAATCCTCCACATTCAGGGAGCTCAGAGCAAGGCCATTGGTGAGTGAGTTTGTGGGCGGGGGACAGAGACGGGATTTCTCATCCTTAGGCTTGTGTAGCACCAGGACTAGGAACTGTGAAGCATTATAGGAAATGAAATCACCAGCTGTTGATCACTTAGGTTACTGAATGTCACCTAATCCCGACAGCAGCTTGGTGGCATTAGAATGGGCCCGATCTGTCTCTGCTGTTTACTAGCTGTCGGACCTCGTACACATGGTCACTCCCCTGAGGCTCAACTTATTAACCTGTGAATTGCGGAAAATGATGCCTCACACGTTGTTTTGAGATTTAAATAAGAAACCAGATGCTGCTTTGCAAGCAACCTTCTCGGGGCCTTCCAGGATAAAATCTGAAACCGGCCTCCTTGGTAGAGGGCAGGGAGAGACTGAAGACAGAGGCAGCCCTCCAGATTGGTCATGGCAGGTATAAGGAGCAAGCGGACTTTCTTGGGTGGCAGCACGCTGAGTAGATCTCCACGCGTGCCCACCAGACTCTTAGAAGTTTACTCAGAGGCCTTCTCTGCACAGTCCAGGAGCCTCAGCACCACAGTTCTATCTCGAGGCTGTATCCTTGGAGCAGCTTCTGGGAACAGGGAATGCAAGTGGAAAGCATATTCCAGGGACAGGGGAGGGGCAGGGGAGCCTCCACCTCAAGGGTCAACTGGCGGTAGCATCTTTTTGACGGCCTCCTTTAACCCCATATGTACCAGACATTCATTCATCCTTCCATGAGCGTGTATTGTTACCCGCTGTCACCAGTGACTTCACAATGCATAAAGCAGGCTTTAACGAATGTTGGTACTTCTTTCATCTAGGAAAAACTTGGTTTGGGAGTGGATTCTTCTGCCTACGTTTCAGTAGGAATGTGGCTCGTGTTCCAGGGACCAGCCTCACACCAGTTGCTCTGGGCAGCTGTGACCTAGAAGGGGCTGAGAGCTTGCACATTCCTCTTTGAGACCCTTTCTTTCTCACCCTGGCTGCCTTCTCTCAGAGGTGCCCTCGAGATCAAGCCTTCCTCAGAGGTGGTTATGTGCTTAGCGTCAGGGAGATTTTCTGATGGCAAAGACAACGGGAAGCCAACGAAACTAAGGGAGGGTATGGAATAATAAAAGCACATAGCAAATTCCGACACACTGAATCCCACAGTACCAAAAATGAAGCAACAACCCGTCATTTTGCAGGAAGGAATTGATACCCAGAGAGGGTGTGTGACCTGCCTGGAGCCACACAGCAAGTTAGGGACAGGGCTAAGTTTGGGACACAGACTTCCGGACTTGGGGTCCAATGTATATCCTCTTTACCGTCAGAGGACGTGTTTATGGTCAGCGAACTGGAAAGCAGTTTTTGCTGTACTTCATGTTCAGCGTGGAGGATTGGAAACAGAATGAGGCTGCCCAGTCAGCTTTACCTCTTGTCAAGCCCTACCTACTGCACACTCTGGGCAAGATGCCTCTGGTTAGGATGGTGCTGTCCCCATAGCAGCCCGGAAAGGCCCGGCATTGAGGATGGACTCCATTCAAATGTATTCATCCATTCACTTATTCATGCACCCCCAGACACTTACTGAGCACCTGTCATGTGTTATGTACAAGGGTGGCTGCTGGACAACTCATATTTGTCTGATCTCTCTTCTTGAGCAAGAAGGAGGACCTGAAATTCTTCCCAGGCTGGGCTGCTCAGAGCAGGGTGTAGCGTGGAATTGTGGGGCTGGCCCTCAGTTGTGGCAACAGGTTTAGGAAATGTGGAATCTATGTTCCACTTGAGGGTGACCAGAAAGCGGAGGGGCCATAGAGATCCGAATCAAGGAAGCACCTTGGCTGGAGCTGAGAGCCGGCCACAGGGCTCAGAGGTAGGGTTGGGGCGGGGCGGATGACATAGGAAGATGCCCAGAGGTACCCAGAGGAGTCCTGCAGGAGAGCAAATAGATGGGAGGTAACAGCTAAGGGCGCCAAGTGGGCTTTGATAATACTTATCAGCCCTAACGAGTGAGTAGAGTACTTAAACATGGATTAGGAACACAGTGATGGTTATTTTTACTGTTCTCCTTAAAGAGAATGAGGGTGGAAAGGAGCAAAACCAAGGGATACTATAGACCAGTGCTTCCCAACCCCATTCCCCCTTTTTTATTTTACTAAAAAACACATTAACTTTAAATTTACCATCTTGACCATTTTTAAGCACACAGTTCAGTAGCTTTAAGTACATTTACATAGCTGGGCAAGAGACCCTAGAACTCTTTCATTTTGCAACACTGAAACTCTACACTGGCTAAACACTAAATCCCCAGCCCTTGGTAATCACTTTTCTATGTTCTGTTTCTATGATTTTTGACTATTTTAGATACCTCATGTGAATAGAATCTTACAGTATTTGTCCTTTTTCCCAGCCCTTTAAAAAAATCTGTGTCCTGGCACTGTTCACAGGCGTGACAGCATCCCATTGGTAACATCTCCAATTATACACACACACACACACACACACACACACACACACAAACACACACCACAGGGGAGAGCAAAAGGGAGGGAGAGGTGGCAGCAAATGCTCACACAGCCAAGTCTTGGGTAGGGATACACGCAGAGTTGGAAAAAGCCCTCTAGAAATTCTGATACTCCCCAAGAGTATGCCCCCCTTGTTGAGACTCACTGTTGTGGACAGGAAAAGAGTTCTCCAAAGCATCGGAGGCAGAGCGGGAGTCAGTCACAATGTTTATTGAGCACTCATGGTGTACAGAGCACTGGGCGAAGCACTGGAAGGAAATACAGTGGAGATTCAGCAGCTACTGTCGCTCGCCTCATGATTGCATTTAAGTGAATGGAGAAGATACACACACGAACATGTATAAACTAATATCTAGACACGTGCATTTCTTATTCACCACTGCAAGCTATCTTGAGAGTTTACCGAAGTAACAAAGGCATGAGAAGCCATTGGGACACATGGGCTAAGTAAAAATCAAAGATACATTACCGTGCTCAGGTTCAAACTTACCACTCTGGTGATGAGTGGAAGCTACCAGAAGACACTAGAAAATACCAGAAACTTGGTGAATCTATTTTCTTAACTCTATTGGTCATTTTATTTCAAATTTAAGAATTCAGTTTACCATGAAATAAAGGCAATTGACTCAACAAAGTATTAGAATAGCTTTATGTTAAAAACATTTTTTTTTAAAGTAAAATCAGCCTATTGATAGTACCATTTCCAAAGGTCAGGCACCGATTCTGAAAGTTAACAGCATTTTTCTTCTTTTTAGAAAAAGCTTCCATTATGTGAAAGACTTTCCAATAAATTTAGTGAACAGAGGCATTTTATTTCTCTATATTATATTTGGGAAAACTTGTTTATATTCTTACATGCTTTTAAAGTAGGGTTGCCAGATAAAATATAAGATATATTTTAGTGCATGGGACATACTCATACTAAAAAAATTATTAATTGTTTATTTGAAATTAAAATTTAACCGGACATCCTGTATTTTATTTGCTAAATCTGGCAGCCCCATTTTTAGGTTAACATACCTTTGGAATTTCCAAAGGTTTCCAATAAGGTGTGGGGAGCAAAGAGGCTAATTTAGCTTCAGTTATATGCTAACACTGTCAGAGAGGAAGGTTTATTCTTCTGGCAGGAAAATGGTAGGTTTTGTAGGATTTACTCAAATATTGGAGACATCTTCATTTCTTACACCTTTCATCATTACTATTTTAGCAGTGCACGTTTTAGTCAGTTGAATTTTTACCTTGAAATTTTTGACAGAGGTGAATGGTTAGAATTATTAAAATAATATTGTAGTCTGAGGAATAGAAAAACTAACATCTGGCTTGAAAAGTCCCCTATAACATATGTTCACATCCTCAATAATTTCTTCTCTGTTAACACTTTATACCCCCAACCCGCAAAAAAACAACAAATGTCAACACTCACATCTTGTTACATTATACAACGTCCCTTCCCCTATTCATGATCACTTCCTGCCACTCTCTGCCCCTCCCCTTTCCATATTGATTTTTTTTTATATATAATTTAAAACACTAGCCCTTGTGCACCACAAAGAGTGTCTGTCAGGCATGGATCAATGGGTGGTCATGGACCCAAGAAAACAGGAAAATGAAAAGCTCACCTCTCAGATGCTTGGAGGCATGAAAACTATGAAAGAAAGTGGTGGGGAGGGAGGGAGGAGGGCTGGTAGACTGGATTGATACATTCTGTTCTAGAAATGCACTTCCTTGTATCTAAATGTACAGTTCATGTCTTATTTTAAGTTGAGATTCTACATTGGAGGAGAGAGATTTCAACACCAATTTTGCAAAGAAAAGAAGTTCATGAAACTCCAACCATTGTAGAGGAATGTAGAATGATAACACTTTCTGAATTCCAACCTCCATCCACTATTCTTTTTTTAAACACCCTGAAGAGTATATATATATATGTAAAGAATGTACTTCTCTGTTCGTATTCCACACACACATAAAATTACTATGAACATTAACAAACACATAGATTGTACTTAAAGGCATATACAGCCTCTGACTCTCAAAAGCTACTTGTTAATTGAGTCCAAGTATGCCAGTTTTTATTCTGGGCCTGACTCCACCTGTTTTCAGCTTGGCCAGGGTGCACATAGGTTACAGCTCTCCTTTGCACCTTGAGGTCTTTCCAGAAAAGAGGACGAGTATGAGAAATTAAGTTGAGGCAAAGAAGCCATGGGGTTTCATATCACCATATAAAGGTGGAGTTAAGCAGTATATATTATTAAAGTAGAAAAATATTTCTATGCCCCCTCTGGCATTTAACGTTCCTTGTGCTAAGACAGCATTCCATCCAGCTACTTGCCACATTCTTTTCTTTTCAGAAATATAAGTTCCAAATTCCATCGTTTAGACAACTTTCCAGATGCTGTTCTGATGACGACATAAACTTGCGTCTCTGAATGCCCCTGACCGACCTCAAGGAGCACAAGTCAGGCTGTTCTTTTACTACAGAAAACGGCCGGAAGAGGGTTTGCTTTGGGTTCCCATTCGTGGTCATGATGAGGTGGGTGGCTACAGAATGTACGGGAAAGAGTGATGGACTCCCCAGGGGCAAAGTAGCCCCCCAAATTTTGCATCAGCAGAAGCAGTAGTGCACAGAAGGGTGTCCCTATGGGGAGTGAGAGCCCGCTCTAAAGCCCCACTTCTAAAGCTCAGTAGGGTCCGCGTCCCAGTTTGAACACGTGCTTGGCAATTACATGTGCAGGAGGAGTCCTGTTGGACTCCTGTTACTGGCCTGCTGAGGTTTTTCTAATGGTGACTGGTATGGAAACTGCCTGCCTGGAGCTGCCTGGAAACCCAGTCCCGGCCCCGCCCTAGTAGTGTTCCCCTGGCACCCAGACGAAGGATGCCAAGCAGACAAGGAATAGTTCCCACTGGGCATGGCGCCTTCCTGCTCCTTCACTTCCCGCTTCCTCTTCCTCCTGCTTTCTTCTTTTTCTCCTTCTCTGCTGCCTCCCTCGGTCCCCGCTCCATCCTTTGGTGCTGGCGGCCAGGGCACAGCTCACGGGGGCGGGGCAGAGGCGCTGGCGTGGCTGTACGAGCGCCTGGACAGAGAGGCCCGGGTGGTCCTGCTCTCCACCTCCTCCCCCGCCTCCCCTCTCGCTCCTGGGGGACCAGGGTTGGGGCAGCAGGGGAACGTGGCCATGAAGCCGAGGCGGAACCGCTGGTTCATGAAGCAGTAGATGATGGGGTTGACGCAGGAGGAGGTGTAGGAGAGCAAGAGGATGAAGGAGATGGGGGTCCCGGAGAGGCGGCGCTCTGCAGAGGCGGTGTCAAAGGCCCGCCAGGCGTTGGCGCTGAAGATGGGCATCCAGCAGAGGAAGAAGAGAACCACGATGACCATTAGCATGCGGATCACCCGCTTCTTGGCCATCAGGTTGGCCGCGGGGCTGCTGCTCCTGATGCGGCTGAGCCTGCCGCCGCCGCTGCTGGACAGCTGCTGCAGCTCCAGCTTCCCTGGGTGCTTGGACCTCTGCAGGTAACACCCATCGCTGGCCTCGTATCTGCCGCTGCTGCCGGGGCTCGGCTTCCTTTCTGGATGGGCAAGGGACAACACTTATTTTTCGGGATGGGTCATGCCAGACGGAAGGCGTGGTACCCCTGCCCCCTGCATCAAGGGGCTAAACCACACTTGAATTGTACGATTGGGCAGGCGACCTCGGGCCCGCCTTGACATGCGTAGGTATTGTTTACACTAGTCCTTTCCTTCAAATGAAAAGCCACTTAAAACTACTAAAATAACGTATAGTATCTGATGTACATCATTTATAATAGTAAAATAATATTTTACATATGTAGATTATAGGGCTAAAGAACTGTTCAAGAACGAATAGGCACACTCTTCTTCCAGCTCCTCAGGGGGAAGTTTCCTGCTTGCTTGGGAAAGCTCCAGACTGCTTTTACTGTGAGGACCCTGCATAATGAGCAAAAACCAAAGAAGGCCTTGAAGTTGTGTAAGTGGTAAAGAGCTGAGTAAAGGGGTGGAGTGAGAACGGTGTGGCGGGGGGCGGCGAGTGATACCAACAAAGGTGTCGGGTAAGTTTCTCTGGCGAGTGGACCATAATGAAAGGGGGGACGGGAGGCTCTGTGGCAGCTGCAACAGGAGTGAAGGGGAGGAGAGAGGATGGCGCCTGGAATTACAATTTGCTCTGGTTGCAGAAGGCGGTCCATTTGTATGCAACAGCACAGAGAGCCTGGGACCCATGAGCCCTCAGCTTGTAATTGGGCGATGTGTGTATTATGTCATCTTATTCCACTCAGCACCCTTTTGAGGGGAATAATTTCTTCATTTTAGAGATGAGGAATAGAGACGCTGGGTCTCATGACTGTGCCTTAGGACACAGAGTCTCCTAAGGAGACTTTTGAAAACCTCTAATATACCCTATACACACTCTGGGTATATCCATTTAAGTTACAGAAAATAAGCGTTTGTAATCTTTTGGCATAAACATACAGCTAAGAGATAGTTACCTCTAGCAGACTTCTTCTGGCTAGCATCAAATTTTATTCCCTGGTAAAGTTCCAGAGAGATTAATCCATATGCCACCATCATCACAATTCCAGGAATAAGAAAGAGGATGAGTAACAGGAAGGTGTGCCTAATAAAATAAAAAGCAATCCAATAACCAGCATCTCTAGCATTTCAAACTCAGATGGGATGGAATAAGCAGGGTTCATCTCCATTTTAATGAGTCTGAGGAAACACATTAATTACTAGTATTTAATATCTTTGAAAATTCCCCATCTGGAGAGTCAGTCATTAGAAGTTGTTTTCTTCTTTTCTTTCAGATAAAGTCTCTTATGAAGGACTAGTTAAAGGGAAAAGTTTGGTGTAAGTCTGCCTGAAACAAGTCTACATTTAAAACAAATGAGAGCTTAAAAAAGAAAAAACAAACAAGCCAATGAGAGTAGGTGAATACCTCAATAAAACGGTTTCTGAAATAATAATAATAAGAGTTTACGTTCATTGATGACTTATTCAATTTCAATACAGTATATATATCTGTTACTATATCTAATTCCCATAATAACTTTTGAGGTAGGTACTATTAACATAATACCCATTTTACAAATGAGGAAACAGACTTAGAGACAATAAACAGCTTGTGGCAAAGGTGAGATCTGAAGCCGAGCAATACAATTCTAGAACTCATGCTCTTAAACATCACAATATACCATCTGTTGACTTTATAGCAACAGAATCGTCTAATGCATAGGTAGCAATGGTGGAAAACCTCCTTGCTTTTGCAAAATAAGCATTCTGGCTGTTCTGACCCGCTGGCACAGTGGCAAGCTCGTTCTAGTGCCTGGTGGGCCAGAGCTATGCTTTCTCTAAATATGTTTGATTCCTGAAGAACTGCAGCCTCCTTCTTTATGAGTCTGGCACCTAAATCACTTTTGCAGTCTGGCATGTGTAAGGTTACGCGATTAGGCCGTAAAATTGTCAGAGGCTCACGGTGGCTGAGCCATTTCTCATTTCAATTGGACATGTTTTGATAAGAGTTCTTTTCGAATCTTGGAAAAGTCCCTCATTTGCAACATAACTCTTTTTGTGTGTACGCATTATTTGGTTGAAATGAAAAAAAGGAAGGCAAAGAAAGCAGAGATTATCTCAGTTTTGAGCTATGTTTTTTTTAAATCCTTGTCTGAAGTTTCCAACATCTGTGTTATTTAGGGTTGGTTTCTATTGCCAGTTTTTTTCTATGTACAGCTCATATTTTCCCATTTATTCCCATGTCTAATACTTTTTTTAAAAAAATTATTTATTTATTTTTGGCTGTGTTGGGTCTTCTTTTCTGTGCGAGGGCTTTCTCTAGTTGCGGCAAGAGGGGGCCACTCTTCATCGCGGTGCGTGGGCCTCTCACTACGGGGGCCACTCTTGTTGCGGAGCACAGGCTCCACACGCGCAGGCTCAGTAGTCATGGCTCACGGGCCCAGTTGCTCCGCAGCATGTGGGATCTTCCCAGACCAGGGCTCGAACCCGTGTCCCCTGCATTGGCAGGCAGACTCTCAACCACTGCACCACCAGGGAAGCCCTTGAGCCATTTTTAAATGTCTAGCTCCCTGCTTCTAAAACATGCTGGGAACTGGTAAACATAATGTCCTGCATTTGTGTAGCCTTTTTAAAGATATTTAGTGACATTTTCATAAACATGCTCTCATTTGAATCTCACATCCATCTAATGAGGTAGATAAAAAAAATCTTTATTCTTAAATCTTTGTGTAGATAAAGAACTTGAATGTCAGGGAGGTTATATGAACTTGTCCAATATCACCCACTAGTAAGCAAAGAAACAGGTACTAGAACCTTGCCTTTTTATTTCCAGTACAGTGTCCCGTGCAAATACCACAGCTGCAGCTCTAAGAAAAACCACGTGGGATTTGGAACTCATCCTCGGCTCTACCTCCAGTTCTTGGAAAATCAGAGCTCTTCCAGAAGCACACTGCATAGTGGTTAAGACCAGATGCTCTCTTATCTCTTCTAGGTTTGGGAACTTGAGTGACTTGCTTAACCTCTCCATGTCTCAGTTTCCTCTGTAAAATGGGGACAATAATAGTACCCACCCTATAGGGTTTTGAGAGGATTAGTTGAATTTATATATATATATATATATATATATATATATATATATATATATATAGCATTTAAAACACAGCACTCTAAGTGTTTGCTGTCACTGTTACTCTAGAAAGAGGTTAGAGTGAAACTTCTCGATAAGTCTCCAGGAGACTGATCCGCCCAGACACTGGACAATACATTCCAGTTTTTATTAAACCTGCAAAATTATATCGAGTTGTATTAAACAAATAAACCCATGCAGCCTTACCAGGACTGCTGCATGACATCATTTGGCAGTAGAAAGCGGCACATGTTCGCGGTCTGATTGTTATTTTTGGTAAAAGGCACCAAGTTGCTATAAATCGGGTACGGAGTCATGATGGTAAAGGAGAGGCACCAGGTAGCGGCAATCACCTTCAAAGCGTGGGATTTTGTCTGCCAGACGCGGGACTGTAAGGGTTTGCAAATTGCACCATATCTCTCCAGCGATATGGCTACCA